>NC_065559.1:18510201-19113502 GCF_022605725.1 Anthonomus grandis grandis | reverse complement strand
TATTTTTGATCCAAAACATCAATTAGTTAAATTAACATTCTGATATGTTTTGCTATATAGCTGAAAATTTCCTCCTTTGAACATGCGTATAAACTTGACAACAGAGAATCGATGAATATGTTTGTAATACTTTTTTTACAAGAAAAGATTGGATAATTAGAATTTTTTATTTGGTATTTTTAACACATGCAAAAAATATACTGCAGGTGACGCTCTCTGCAAGGTATAGCGATTCCGTAAACGGATTTCAATTTTTCGTTTAAAAAAACCTCTTCACACTAAATTTTAATTTAATATCTTATGAAACTGATGATCTTATGAAATGATTTTATATTTTTCATTTTGACGCCCTGTATATTGAATACCGAGCATAACGAAAGTCGCATTATTTTGATCCATATGTGGCCACAATGTGGCCGGCGGATTGGTTTTCTTTTTCGGGACACCCTGTATATTTTATGACTATTATAGTGTTATTTATCAATAGGTTATTCACCCATTGATATTAGGGGGCCATAAAATGCTCAGGTTAGATTGAGGGATAAGATGGAGTAAGCCCCTCTGTGTATCGAGTTAATGCCTAGTTAAAAGACATTATCTTTAAGGCCATAGAAATGGGTTAGCCTTAATAGGGTGAGCCTTATAAAGGGTGATACGGATGTTTTTAAATTCTCATATTTCAGGATTTTTACCTCAAGAAAATTTACTCACAACACGCTTTCAACAAGACTTAAAGATCGAGTGACAGTGATAAGCGACAGTCATTTCGAATTGACAGCTGACAACCAACTTGACAATCCAAACCCGATAATAATAACCCATTCAGATGTATCACCTGAACCAATTTGTTCCGCAAAGAGTACATAAAGGCGAACCCACACCTGCATAACGCAACGGAAGGATGTGATCGGTCGAATAAATAAAACAGGTTCGATATTATTTTCGATATCTATATTTGTTTGGTCGATATATTTGGATACAAGTTTATTTTAGAGTTGTAAATATTAAAGATTCATTTATATTGATTACTTTTTTTTTAGTAAATTGTTTTATTGAGTTAAACACGCCTCCAATGAATACCCTTGCGAATATTTGTCACTACCGAAGTTCTAATAAACTATTCATAATGATAACTTAAAAATTAAATTATGGAGGTTTTGTTGTGTAAAGAAAAGTGTAAGAAGGAACGTCTTCTTCTAGAACTGTAACCAAAAAAATTTAAGTTTTAGTCTTCCAATCATTTTTTAATGTTGGCTTAACGACATTCGGTAGGCACCCATTAAGAGACCACGCTTTCCAAAAGGTTAGATTAAGAGCACGCGTAATAGCACAAATACTTAAGAGCTTTTACAAAGGCTTGACATCTTCTTCTGTCAATTGCAACATTTTGCACCATATCGTTGAAATTGCTTTTTCGATTAGGATACATCTCCTGATAAATCCTTGGGCCTTCACGAGTATTTATCCGTGTAATGTTTTACGCCATTATCATGTCAGCGCACTCTTCTTTAGTATAAATAGGCATAGTAAAGTTAATTAGTAAAAGCTATAAGAAAAGCCTACAGAAGCGTGTGTATCAAAACAACGATAAATGAATCGAATAATGCAAGAGGGGAAGTTCCAATAGTAGAAATACTTAAGCTGCTAATCAGGCGAGCATAGAACTCACATTTACTTTTTTTTTTTAATCATAATTTATTGTCACCAGAAAATAGTTAGGTATTAATTTCATTATTAATTACTTGTTAGTAATTACTTTAATCTATTTTATTCAAAAAAAATTACCATAAGATTAAAATTCTTAAAAAAATTGGACGGATTATATATCTAACAGTCTGTAAAAATAGGCTGCATATGCATACACAATTTTCCCTTCTTTATATTGCCTTTAAAAAAAATATATTTGGGATATAGGATTCATAAGAGTATACATAGAAAATACTTTGTCTTGCGCCAGTTATTAATTGATTTATTACTATTAAGTTCTTTAATTTTTAATGTTGAAGTAACGAAATAGTAAGCAGTAGCAACACTGCTTAATATTTCAGTCTGGTGTTTTCGATCGTTAGAATGTAAGTAGTATTGAATTAGGAAAGCTATTAATATTGCCAGAATTGCAATTTAATTTTTTTTTCACTAAATTAAAGTCTCCGATTATAATAAATCGTTATAATTTACAAGTTATTTATGAGATACAAGAATATTCTATAGGTTTTCATAGGATCGTAAAGAGCCACTCAGCACAATATATGAATATTGAAAACATGAAAATTAATATTTATAATTTTCACGTTATACCTACTTTTAATGGCGATTAATACACCACCTCACACCAGCTTATTTGGATTAACAATTATATTCAAGATTGTTATGGTCACGATTTGCCCTAGAAAACATTAAACGTGTGCGAGAATATTTGTTTCACTTAAGTAATAATTTTAATAATATTAATTTAATATATGTTAGCACAAGTTAGATAAAGGGATCGGCACAACTTCTTTTTAAAAATAAATTTTATTTAAGAAAAATTACAGATACGGATTTACGTTACTATTGACAGAACAAGTAAGAATGAGGTAAAATACAAAAGTACATATATTTATAATCTGCGATATTCATGGTCGTGGGACAATGCTGACATCGACAATTCCATGGGTTCCCTGGAAGTGACCATGGAAGATGTTCACATAACTCCTCCCTCCTCAAGTCAGAAAATAGGGATATTTTCTGGATTTGGGGCTGCTCGTTCCGCATCCTTTGGTGTCTTTTTCTGGCATCTTTGGATAGCGGTCTTCCCTTTGAGTAGACATATGATGAGTAGTACCAAGATCAGGATTGCTAAGGTACCTACTGATAGCATCTGGTATTGGACCGGTTCTTGGAAATTTCTTGTACAGGTGAAAACTGATTGATTTGTCTCGAGAGCTGGTAGATTTCATTGAAGTATATTTCAGTAAAGTTTTCACTTCTCAGAACAGAAGGATCAGAAAAGTTTACTATTTGTAGTACGAGTGACCTTCCATACTGGATCTTGAAAGTATTACTAAATTTCTTTTGATCAAGTTGGATAGTGCACTTACTGGGCATCTTTAGTAAAGTGGGTCCATCCAGATCGAACGATTGATCCATATTACACTGGGTGGCAATTCTAACTTTTTGCTGGGGTAAAATCAGGACCTCGTCTGTAGTCACTTGCTCAGCAATGGATTCGTCAACATAGGCTTCAATGATCTGGCAACTAGTGGGCTTCACATTGTCCAGGACTTGGAGGATGCGTACGTCACGTGGATAGAACTCCTCCTTGCAGTAAAAGGCATGTTCCAGGAAAGGGCAATCGGTTGCTTTAAACTGGACCTCTTGCTTCGTTCGTGCCAAGTAATGGTATTTAGGGATGATTAATTGGGAGTTTTGGATTATAGGAAAAAGGCGAAGGAATGAATATGTTGAGGTTTCAAGATTGGTACGTGAATAGCAAAAATTATTTTGTTATCAGAGAAATTTACTTGAGTTCCCAAAAATTGATAATAGTTAATTGGGTTCTTAAAAGTTGGCAACTGATCTTTGTTATAAATTGATTTTAAATAGCCCATCATATTTTCTAATTCATAGGTGGATATAATACTATCATGTAAAGCATTTAGTTTTGCAAGCATAATGGCGTCCTCTAAATTATCTACAAAATTAATAAGATTTTGATAATCTAAATTAATTTGAAACAGGTAAAGTAAGAGTGGAATGTTCTTCATTCTAGTTTTCCTGCAAAGATTTTCGTTTTTTAATTTTTGGAAGTCCGGCAATATTTTTATGATAAGAACCCTTTTTAGTGAATATTTTAATACTACTTTGAGATTTTATGGGGACTTTTTTGAATTTTTGCATGTTTTTATTTCTTAATTTTGTTCTTATAAAAGCATTTTTCTCTTGAGAAAAGTCCAGGGGTTCTGACCTCTTTTCGTTACACTTATTTATAACCTTTTCCTTAGTCATCGCATTCCTTTCTCGAATCTTGCTAAATAATAATTTCGTGTTATCTTTATGAGACTGTACATAATTAGATATAATTACGTGGTCGCTTAAGTCAAAGGGATTCGTATTATTTATATGGCCTTTTATTATCTCGAAAGGTGTATGCTTTGTTACACTATGAATAGAGTTGTTGTAACCTAATACGGCACGTTTTATCGGCTGGTCAGCTGTGCAATGACTGTGTTGTTCTTTTAGGCACCTAAAATGTTCGATTAAAGTGGAATGAAACCGTTCTACTGGTATATTACTGTTACTATTTTTTGAGGTGGTGAAATGTAATTCAATTTTATAGAGTTTACAAAAATCTTCAACTTCTTTATTTTTAAATTCAGTACCTGAGTCTACAGTTATTTTCTGAGGCAAACAATAATGACCTTTAAATTAAAATAGGCTTTCTATTATAGAAATTCCGGTTAATGAGATTAAGGGGTAGGCTTGACCATACCGCGAGAAGGAATCAATTATGGTTAAAAAACATGCATTTGAAATTTTAAAGGTATGCATATAGATGTGTTCGAAAGGTTTTGAACTTGTCTTTTTGGTCCTGTGTGAAGGTTCGATTTAGGAATTATAAATAAGAATGCCAAATGCGCTTACACCATTGTATATTACTCTCTTCGATGATATCTGGTATATTAGTAGTTATTTAAAAACAGTGTTCAGTGTGAATTGGTATAGAGATTAAATTATTATGCAGTCTTATTTGCATTGTCCAATTAGAGTAGTCCAATTGACATTGATATTGTGTAATAAAATCTCTACCAAGAATTCCATCTGCTGGTATGGGAAAATTATCCTCAACTATGTGAAAATTTTGTCTTAAAGAAAAATTGTCAATAAACATTACAGTTTTAGTAGTACCTATGGAAGTTATATGTCCTTTTGTAACACCGTTTATCCTGCTAGCATTTGCTCTGTCAACTATTTGGTTTTTATCGATTTTTGTTCGCTTAATTAAAGAAATATCGGCACCAGTATCTACGATTAATGTTATTGTTTCATTTTGTGTCATTTGGGTCTGAACGACGATAAAATTTGACAACGATAGGTCCATGTTAAAAATATTTATTGCTCCCCCAATGGACCTGGTTGGGGTGATAATTCGTTTCCCGAATTATCTGTCTCAAAGCTGCGCACAGAATAGTTTCCTCTGCCTCGTTGAGAATAGCCCCTGTGACCTCTATATCTGCTATGGCCACCATGATAATTATTATGGATAGGAACTTCAGGATTTCTATTAAATCCTCCTCTTTTCCATTGTCCTTGCGCCCTAGGATAATGACCTCTATAATTTGGATTTCCTCTATTGTTGAATCGATTTTGTGTAAAAAGGACTGTAGAATTTTTTGATTCAGTTTCGATGCTAACAAACTTTGTCAAGGCGTCTTGAGTTGTGTTGAATGTGCCTGCTTCCATTATCAACCTGGATCTTTCTGAGGTTGCATTCGATTTTAGGGCTTTAACTGCAATATTAGTTGTATAACCCTCTGCTACATTTACTGGTACACCTTCATTTATGTACGCTCTTTTTAAGCTTGTTGCTAAAGCTTCTATATGTCAGATGCATATTTTGATGTATCGCTGGATCCTTGTTTAAGAGCTAATAATTTTGCCGAAACTAACTGCGAACTTTCACCCTTAATATTGCTTGTTAGTTTTTGAATTATAATTGGTATGGTATCATTATCGCCAATAAGATCTCTTGCTTTACCAACTAATTTAGTTTTAATAAGAGCCACGGCATTTGCTTCGTGCCCTTCGCAATTTTCTTGGATTAAAGTTAGTGCGTCAATAAAAGATCGAAGTTTATCCGCTGAGCCATCAAAATCATTGCACAAAACCCTGCTGGTGAAATTAAAAAAATCAATTTTAGTCATCGCCATTTTGCCAGTTTCAATTTTAATTTCAATGTTTGTATTTTCTTCGTCTGAACCCTCTGAAGAGTTTTCACTGTCAATAATATCCTCCTCAATCACGTTTGGATCAATTAGTTCAGTGCACGATGTAGGTATTTTATACGAAACATTTAATACTTGATATACCCTCACTACTTTATCTCTTGAGACGGAAAAAATTTTTGTAATCATGTAATACAAGTTGCACAAAGGTATTATAGTATTTAAGTAAATTATCCCTAACTTCTTTTTTAATTTCCTCTGATTTAGGTATTTTTTTCTTAAGAAGAAGTCTTATAAGACTCTTTTTGATTCGTTAGTAATTAATATTTTTAAATTTGATAACTTGGTATAAAGTTCTTCCCAAGTTGACATACATTGACATATGAACATTGAACATAAAAATAACTAAATTGAAATAAACTAAATTTAGCCTAAATTACGGTAAAAAAAATCTAACATAATAGTAGTACATGAAAAATGTAAACAAAAATCCAACATAAAAATTATTATTCAGCTATATATATGTAATACGTAACTGTATAATATATTATTTAATATATTATAATATTATAACTTTCGATTACTTTATGAACTAATAAAAAAAATAGTTTTACCCCCAAAAATATTTTAAAACTGCTAAATAGCCAAAAAAAATCTTATTCTAAATATACACAAATAAATAAAATTACATACCAACTATAATATAACATTTGTGTGGTCCATGTCCTGGGACGGATGCAAAATCTCCATTACATCTCCTTCTTCCATCTTCCAATAAACACATTGCTTCTTCTTTCACTAACACGAACTCACAAACACAAACCACTATGTAATAGTCTTACTTAGACATCACCAACTGGAGCTTTTAGCATAAGACTTCTTGACAAGTCTCTTTTCATGTTTCTGCGGTAAGCCTTCCTAATTTTTAGTAACACCAAGGTTATAACAGCCACAGTGATTATATAAAGCAGAATACGGATATCCATAGGGACATTTATAGCTTGTTCTTCCACTATAAAATTGGAGTTTACAACACCTGTGTCCGTAACTTCAGCATGCTTGGTGTTAGTAGTACCCATATTGACTCACACTGTATGTTACTGTACATTAGCACACTTTACAGCAACTAGCTCCCATACTTTTACTACTCTTACTGAAAAATGCACTAAAAAATGGTGTGGCACTGGCAGGATCGCCATGTGAAGGTTCGATTTAGGAATTATAAATAAGAATGCCAAATGCGCTTACACCATTGTATATTACTCTCTTCGATGATATCTGGTATATTAGTAGTTATTTAAAAACAGTGTTCTACATAATTGTCGTGCATACGTGTGCAATAGTATTGCATAAATATTTAACAATAATAATAATTTATTCTATAACAAATTAATATACAGTATGATACTTGAAAATAAATAACATATATCACTATTATATTATTGTACCACACCTGTCTCAAGGTTTATTGACCAGGTGAATAGTATTGTGCAACTTGGGAGTTGATTTTTCGTGATTAAGGTTGGGTCTCAGGGAAATAAGAGAATAGTATTGACATCGTTCTGTTGGCATTATGGTGTTTAATTACATGGCGTCCTCTCTCTAATTATTAGTAACTCACCCTATCCGACTGTAGCTGGAGCCACCATAATCTTGCCATTCTTTCTTTATTCTCTTTCTGGCACATTAGGGTCAGTAATCTAATGTTTTTTTTAACCCTACACTGTGTATTATAATTATATAAACAAACAAATACTTACCTATAATAAGACACGAGAGAAAATTACGATAATCGTACTAGTACAGTAGCCACCCCAATAAATAATAAAATAATATTTGTTGATGTAAGTGACATTTGACAGCCTTTTTTATTTATGAATTAATCCGTATTTACATATTTGATATTCTTGATTTGCGTGTGGAAATTTGTGTTTATGACCTAAAGAGGTAATATAATTCCTTCTAGAGTGCTTTAAAAGTTAAAGAATTTGGTTAATTAAGGCTTTAAATGTGAATTAATAGCATATATAATGATCAACGTGATAATCAAGTTAAGCCAGGTATAATTGTGAATTATATGTAAGTAGAAAGAAATTCTTAATAATTTTTTAAATTTTACATTTTTTTACTTCATTCTCACTTTTTTATCAATAATTGGTTCAAACTCAATATGCTATGTAAAGTCAGTTTTGGATTGGGGTTATTGGTAAATGACTAGCACTTTTGAGATGTGAACAAAATAAGTAAATAAATAATTAAAATGTGTTATTTTTTTAGGTCATTATCGAGTGTACCCAATCAAGTGCTCCCAAGTTATTAAAAATAAATGTAAATAAACAGTGTGTTAGACAGCTCACATAATTTATTTAATTTTATTGTATTAGTAGTCTTTTATTAGTTAAAGCGTTGTGCTAGTGCAAACGTTAGTTCTAAAAATAGTCGATTTGTTTATGTGTTATGGTTTAAAATAATCTAAAATACCTACGCTATAATATATTAAGGAAATAATTTTAATTTAAGTTATAAATAAATGAACCAAACCTAAAACATTTAAATTAAATTAGTAGCTGTTATTTAAAAATAAAGTAGGAAAAATGTTTAGCCTAGAATACTTAAATGCCAATATTGTACATTTCTATTCTGTTTTAAAAATATCATAAAATATTTTTTGCTCATTTTTCGCTCAGTCATCCCAGCTCGCTTTTTAAATTTACCTTATACTTTCATGTGACAAAGAATTTCTCCAAACAGTATATTTCAAAGGGAAATTTCGGTGCTATAAAATATATAATATGTACAAAGATAAAAAAGGTTTTCAACCAAGTATTCGAGCGCATAGTGGAGCATACCCACATGACACTCCGGAAAAGGGACCCAAAAGGCAGGCACACAAAAACTTCGTAAATTAAAGGGCAGAGTCAAGTATAATTAAACGGCAAAAAGGACCTCTTCAACAGTCATTAACCGACTTATTTTGTAAAATCCCAGTTATTTTACGTTTACAAAACTATTTTTTTAACGTTAATGAAAAAGGCTTTCGCCTCAAGGGTTTACTTTAGAACTTTTAATTTAATGGATTTAAGCTTAAAAAAGTCTTAGAAATTAAAACAAATTAATTAAACTAGTTTACGCTTTGTTCTTATAGCCTTTAAAAACACACGCTCTAAATACATTATATAAGGTATCATAATTATTATATATTTATATTATTATAAATAAGATTGAAGTTTAATTTTTGCACTGGGTATTGGGAAGTATTGGGAAAAATTTTTATTTTTAGAAGTTTTTATTTTTATATATTTATCAAATCCTTTATTACACAGATTCAATAATGAACATAGCATACGTCACACTCAAGCCTAATCTAGATATAAAATAATACTTTTATAATATCATTATCAAGCCAAACAGAACATATACCATAGCAATACTTATTAAGGTAAAATTGAAGACAAAAAACTACAAATTAAAGACTAAACTGATACACATATAATATATATTGACCAAACATTTTTGGTGGTAGATGTTGTCCACTTGCATCGCCCGGTTCAATACCACCACATAGGACTTAGGCAGCGTGAAGTCGTTCCATGGAACTCACGTTTCGCCGCCATGTCGATGTGTCCGGTTTCCAAAGGGGAAATGGAGAAGAAAAGTAAATGCATAATGGCGCCCTCACGACCAAAACTTTCCGGAGGTAAACTCGCCTCCCATTCGGATCTCCGGGCGGAGGCTGATCGGGGGGGTCCATCAGACGGATTAAAAAGCCTAAAAATCAATTTCTGCAACATCAGAGGCCTAAACACCAATATTAATGCAGTACACCAACACCTGCAATCAAATAAGCCTCACATTCTGGCATTGGCAGAAACAAAGGTAAAACCTTCAACAGCAAATGTTCACCTCATTTATCCTGGATACGATCTACACACTCGATTTCGACTAAACTTTGGATTGGCAGTATTTGTCAAGAACGATTTGAGTTGCCAGCGGGAGGAAACGCTTGAATCTGCGGACTTCGACGTCATGTGGTTCAAAATAATAGCAAGTGGTGCCACGAAATTTATCTGCTGTATCTACAGACCACCAAGCGACACCCAATATAGACGGCTCTTTTTGAACCTAGTTGATTGCATTAACCATCTGCAAATTGACTACCTAAGCGCAGAAATCATCGTCATGGGTGATTTTAACGTTCACAATATCAACTGGCTGCGCTTCTGCAAGAAGAACGACGATGAAGGACGAGAAGCTGAGCTATTTGCCACCATATGCGGGCTTACGCAGCTTGTGGAGGAACCTTTCAGAATCCCCGATCGAGACGGCGAGTTCGCGAGTCTCCTAGATCCTAGATCTGGTCTTGGCTTCAGACCGTGACTCATACACTGTATCAGTACATGTCCGCCTAGGAACATCGGACCACAAATTGATAACAGTCTCTTGCCAGTTGGAGGTTAAAACGCAGGATCCTCCGATGCCGCGGAAGGTATGGCACTATACATCAGCAGAGTGGAACAATCTTCGGGAATTTTATCGCTCATTCTCTTGGAAAAAAGTCTGCTTTAGAACCAATAACATATCAGAATGTGCAAACCAAATTACACAGACGATCTTGGCAGGAATGGAAGCTTATATCCCTTTTTCTACTAAATGCGGATCAAACAACAAGCAAGGGTTCAACCTGAATTGCAAAAAGGTAGTAAACACTAAAAACGCAGCATATCGCAAATGGCGTCAACATCCTTCCATCGAAAATCGGAGGAACTTTTTAGCCTCCAGAAATAACTGCAAGCGAATTATTGATGAATGCAAAGAGAGTGTCAACAACAGGATCAAAAACAAACTGCTAAACTGCCCAAATGGAACAAGATCTTTTTGGTCGATATCGAAAGCCGTTAGTCAAGGATTTGCTAAGTCGGCCTTGCCACCCCTAACAGCAGATGATGGTTCTATCGCGGTAACAGCAAGGGAAAACGCCAACTTACTGGGTAAACTCTTCGCGTCCAATTCTACTCTGCACTCGCAAGGCAAAACACCGCCATATTTGCCAAGGGTGAATTTATCGATGGGAGAAATTTCGTTTCCCCAACGAATTATAAATAAAATTCTTAAAAGCGTAGACACCAATAAAGCTTCTGGACCCGATGGAATTCTAGCCCTAATACTAAAACGTTGTGCAGACGAATTGACTCCACCCTTATGTAGACTGTTCACGGCATCGTATAAGCAGGGCCAATTTCCAACAAGCTGGAAAACTGCTCGAGTGCAAGCTGTACCCAAAAAGGGTAAGAAGACGATGCCCTCCAATTACCGCCCGATTGCACTTGTTTCGGTAATATCGAAGATTATGGAGAAAGCAGTCTAATCAGCGATCATCAATACGGCTTCTGAAAGCTTAGATCCACCATCGATCTTCTCCGTCCACAAGTGTATGACGTAGGCCATGGAGAAGCACGGCGAGTCCCGCTCAGTCGCTCTTGACATTTTCAAGGCATTTGACAGAGTGTGGCATGAGGGACTACTAACCAAGCTCTTCTCAATCGGCATACAAAACTCATTATTAAATTGGATCAAAAGTTTTCTTGAACAACGAATAATCCAAGTAGCCGTCGATGGATACCTCTCCGACAAATTTTAATTTTAACGCCGGAGTCCCTCAAGGATGCATTCTATCCCCCACCCTTTTCTTGATATATATCAACGATTTGCCAGGAACCACTGTCAATCCAATCTACAGCTTTGCGGACGATAGCACATTTATTTCCACATTTAAGTCCGTCAAACCAACGACAGCCGCAAGTTCTCAGAATCTTAAGCAGCAACAAGTAGCTTCAACCAACAACGATATTAGAACAATCTTGAAGAGGGGCAATAACAATTTGGTCAATGTTAACGCTAAAAAAACGCAGGCTGCAGTATTTACGATGAAGACTAACCTTGGTGGCCCGGAGCTGGTTATGGCAGGGAAAACATTGCCAATGAAATCATCTTTACATCTTCTAGGAGTCGAGGTCACCAACACTGTGTCCTGGCATGACCACGTTGCCGAGGTCGAGAGGGCGGCTTCCAAAAAACTCGGAGTGCTTTTCAAAATGAAAAAACTTTATACACCAGAACAGCTGCTGACTCTTTATAAGGCTCAAATACGCCCTTCCCTCGAGTATTGCTCGCATGTCTGGAGCTCTGTACCCAAGCATACTTTAAACCTGCTGGATTCTATACAGAAAAGAGCTATTCATCTTATCGACAAACCAGAACTGACAAAGAGTCTGGATAGTCTGGAGCACAGGAGAAAGGTGGCTGATCTCTGTTTATTCTACCCAATTATCACGGTAAGTGATCCTCTGAGCTGGCAGGCCTGATCCCACCCAGAGCTGTTCCGGCAAGAAGGACGCGTCTAGCAGTTGCGGCTCATCAACATCGAGTCCACCTGCCTACCCCAAGGATGTCGCTGTATCGGGATTTATTCATCTAGAGAACATCTTCTTTGTGGAACGGGCTTCCACCTCACATATTTCCCGACGCATACAATCTACAGCGATTCAAGATAAATGCCCACAAATATCTTCGCGCAAGCACCACTCCAAGAGTGACCATAGGACTTTCCTGTTGTGGTTGTATTTACCATAAAAAAAAAAAAAAACCTGCGTATGAATTTTCAAGTTCAAAGATTTAAGGAGAAAAAATTATTATGGCAGTATAAAGGATTATCTAAAAGTAGTTGTTTTATTTAGATTTGTTAATACTGCTGATTATTTTTAAGCTGATTGGTAACTTATTAAGTGTCTTGGGCGACAAGAAAATTGCACTCTTCTCAAACATAACCTATGTTATTGGTCAGCATACCTATATGATGGTCCGAGTTTCTTGCGCGAATTTATGACTGTAGATTTTTGTGAAAACTAAAAGTTTATAGAAATATAAGGAAGAAAAAGGATATACATATGTATAATGCTTTCCAGATAAAGGGGCAGCATGTTCCAAAGCACCAGTCCCGTCTAGGGCTTTAATCATAAGTTTTTGGGGAATTAGTTAATGCTTCAGTTCAAAAGAAGCTCCATAATTAATGATTTCTAAGTAAATGAAGAGTCTAACTATAAGCAAATCTACCTTACGCGATAAGTTGCTTACAACAAAGCACAATATTTCCAGGCCAAGCTTTTTGCGAGGTTGGAACCTCAAGTTAGTGTATTGTAAATGTGTAAGCTAAGAAATTTAGTGGAGTCTTAATTTTTTAAGGATTTTTATTAGTTAGGGGATTAACTTTAAAGTGCATAACAATAGAATTTTAGAGGGCGTTTAACAGTTAACAAGTCTGCTTCCACCAGTTTAAAAAGTTCATAGAAAACTCCTTGTAGCTTGCAACTGCATCGATGTTCTAATTTCGTACAATGATTAACGTTTTCAATACCAGCCGTTATCTATCCACTAAAGAATGTATTTAATTTTTTCTAGTACTTTCGGTTTTGTTGTCTTCATCCAGTTTTTCTCCAACACAATAATCTTTTTGTCCACGTCTTCTGTCTGACGAAGTGTCCTACCCAAGACCATTCAGTGTTGGATATTTTTTCAATGATGTCAGTGAGTATCGTTTGTTGACGAATGTTTTCGTTTCGAATATCGTCGCAAAGGCTGATGCCTATCATAGTTCTTTTCATAGCTTACTCTTAGTCTGTAAGCGCTTTGTACCATTACCGTCATTGCCTCTAGGCCATACGCATTGACTGGCAAAATGCATCTATCCCTTTTTAGACTGTTCGGAATTTTGCTCTTAAATATATAGCACAGTTTACCAAATGCCGCCCACTTATGTCTGATTCTTCTCAAAATTTCAGCTGTTTTTTCCTGCTGTTCTATACTGAGTCTCATGGTTATATTTCAAATATAGATACTTTTTAATGTTTTTGATTTTTCATTGATTGACCATACCTTTTTGTTTTTTCTTAAAATTTCAGTTTTTGAAAAGATTCGTTTAAAGTTCCACTTTTGCATATACATGATTCAAGCATTCTAAAGTTCCTCTGATGATGAGGTAATGATTACAGCGATTTGCCGTTCAGCCCAATACCATTTTGCTCTCAATCCAGCATCTTGAAAACGTCTTCTAGCAACAGTGTAAAGAGTTTTGGAGAGACAGTAACTTCCTGTCTGAACTTCTCTTGCCATTTTGATTTACTTCATTCTTATCATTTCGTCTAATTTAATAATCATTGCAACTATTTTCTAGACGAATGATATTATTCCCAAATATCTATAATCTATTCTGGCATTATGTAAGGCTTCTAGAATGGCGCGTAGTTCTATAGAGTCAGAAGCCTTCTCATAATCTATGAATTCCTCGTACATAGCAAAGTTATATTGGGTGCTTTTCTTTATATAACTACGCGGATGGCTTGGAAATGGTCAACCGTACTATATCCATTTGTGAAACCTGCCTGCTCTGAATGTTGGTAGAAATCCAACTTTTCCATTAAGAGGTTTGTCAGCACTCTTGTCAATAATCCATAGAAATGAGATAAGAAAATGATATAGCGACAATTTTAGAGTGCCGTTTTATCTCCTTTTTTGAATAAGTGGATAAGTTGGCTACAGCTGTGGTATTCTCTGTTTAATAATGCACCTATCAATGATTTCTTATATTCTCTTCAGTAGAGATTCTGCACCTAATTTAAGCATTTCTGTTGTCAGTCTGTCTGATTTCTCCAGGTGTCTTGTTATTTTTAATTTGGCACAAGGCCTTTCTTATTTCGTTGACTTCGGGGATTTCCTCTGAATCCAAGTTAGTAGTCCAATCTATGTAGATGTACTGTAAGCATTGTTTCTGTTGTTAATGCAAGGTTGACCTTTAAATCCATGAAATCCTATTTCTGCCTCTTGCTTTATTCTTTTTGAGTATTTTGTGGAATTTCTTACTATACTTTCATTTATCATATTTGTGTTATAAGTCTTGATCCTTTACGTATGTACCTTGTGGATATGCTGGGGATTCTAGTGCTTTTCAATTTTGTTGTGGTTTTTCTGGTTCTATTAGTCGGGAATATCGTGTATTGTACCAGATTATCTAGTAAGAATTACTCTGCGTTTTGCGCGTTGGATAGTCTTTGGTCTATATCCAGTTGGTAGTCAAGAATGTTCTCGGGAGTGAGATTTGGATGTTGACTATTAGTATTCATGAGTTAGTGCATATTCTAACTCTAGCTGTTCTATGACTGACACATCCTCAGTAGCCTGCTTTTAATTATATAGGATATGATGATGATTAAGATATTATCTACAAATTGACAAATGTGGGAGTCTTGTCTAGTTATATAATTCAATACGTTAATACAGACATAAGAAAAACAAGTGGGGAGAGAATTCCTCTCTGAGGAACTCCAAATTGCATATCAAGTCTTGAGGACTTAAAAGGATTGTTTTCTATTTTATTTAGTATGTTTTTTATTTAAACGCACTTTTCTCTATCTGATATATAAAACATTAGCCAGTTTAAAAGTGGTCATGTGCAAACATGTGGTAAATACCATAATTTGGTGAATGATTCGATATTTAAACTATTATGTGGTATGCAGTTAAAGCAGTAAATCATAGACAAAGCAGTTTTTTCAATTTCACTGACCGATAAAAGGGAACATTATCTTACATAGTGACCCATGGTAATAATAAACTTCTTACGGTTTATAAGTTTAGTAAGATCTGAATCTCAACGAAGTTATTGCTTGTTGCATTGTTCCGTTTACGATATGATAATTATGTTTGTTATGTTAATCGCTGTTTTATTTCAAAATACAATCGTTATTTAAATGTAAACATTATTAACCTTAGTTCTAAGGTAAATAAAAAGACTGAAAAGCTTTGAAAAATTTGACAAAAAAATTGTGTTAATCAAGATGCTAAATTAATTTAAATTATGAAATGCTGGAAAATATTTCTGTGTTGATATTTAAAATAATATCAAAAAATCTTCGTATTTTATAATTTAATAAACAGGGATTTAAAACAGATATTCCAATGTTATCGAATTTTAATTAGCGCAGTCGATAGCATTGTCAGAGAATTAATATTGCATTAATCGCAAAGATCGCAAGTTAAGAGTATTTTTAATTCAGCTGAATGCATCGTGAATTTAACTAGATTTTATAACAAACTCAAGAGATTGGTACCATTTGTACAGTTTCGCGAGGAATTGGACTTTGAAATAATAGAAAAACTAAATTACCACTTAAACTCTTTCCTTTTCATATAATCAGATTTAGAATACCATGAATCACTTGATTTATCCCATCTTCCGATGTTGACAAATCAAGTGATGAGATCAAGTGAAATGTTTTCGATTTTACCTTGCGCAGTCGGTAGGATAGTTATACACTACTCATTTTATATATACTAATAATGTTATCCTTTTTAGTTTCATCCTAGTTTGCATTTCATTTTTCTTTTTAATATTTTCATTATGCCTTTGGAATTTAGTGAAGCGATAACGCTGTTCGTTTTAGATTACTTCAACTTTATATGTTTTTTTTACGAGTTTAATATTTTAATATATAGGTTATGATTTAATTTGATTTTTAATTCATGCGGCAGAAGTCGGGATAAATCACACTGATCGGACATTTCCTACGGTACCCTTCTTAGCTTTCTCTACGTTCCATTTTGAATTCTGTTTAGTAAAAGGGGCTGGAAAGTTGAAGAAATGCTAATGATTTTTAATTTGTAACTAAAATTTGCTGTTTTAAGGTAAGATACATTAAGTATTTGATAGCTAACCATGGTCTAATAGTTAAGCTGAGAGTACACATAATATCAATCAAGAAATAAACAGGCAAACAAAAAAGATGCTGAAATTGACATCCTCCATACTAACTCTTTAACTTTTTCAAAAATAAATATTAATTGTATAATTTTTAGAATCACTATTTTCAGACGTTTTGAAAAAAACCATGTTGGTATTATGGTTAGGGGTAGTTAATTACCTTAAGATTTATGTGTGTAAGGAGTAGGGAGTTAGTAAATAGTAAATATAACCAATTGCCATGGTATACCCCACAATGTTACAAATGCACTCAATCTTATTAGAGCAGCATACCTTGCGCCATTAGTTCTAAATCTGGATAAAGACAAGACAAAAATCTAAAAATAATTCTTTACATTATTACATGAAATTAATTAGGCGTAAATAGTTATTATGATTTAAATTACTAAAAAAAAATTCTATGAATACCAGCTGATTCTATGAATATCTAAGATGAATTGAATGAATGACCAAGCAATATTAATTTTTCTGTAGAACTGGATGATTCAGGCATAACGTATGTCCTCTATTTACTAACGCACAAAACGATATCGGGCGAAATTCAAATGTAAGTATTGGCTTAATGGTAATTGTAGAGTTGGCACTCACACTCGTAAAGAGCTGTTCATAATATACACTGGACAATTTGTTTAAAGGAAACCTAATTCGCAAATTGGTAATGTACTTCCAGTTGGAACTATGTCAGAAAGTACCATCATTTGGAACCTGGAAGAAAAAATCAGTGATAAGAGATCGGCTGCCCCACGCATCTCGTAACTACTATAATCGCCCACAACCACGGTCTGAAAAAGACCAGAATCAAGTTTCTGTTGGGCGCCAAAAAACTAATTCTCTCAAATAATTGCATCGTTGCTGGCGGAAGAAGGACCGACAAACCCATCTTGAAAGCCGGTCGTACTTACTACAAATGCAAGGTGAAGAGGAACTATTGACCGAAGGCACATAATGTCGCTATAATCTCCGTTGAGCATCCTCATCCTCCGTGGTGGTAACCTTCAACCCATTGGTAAAGCTTCGAGTGGTAAAAAAGAAATTTTGTCCGGTCGTAAAATTTCGTATTGCTTCCAGAAGGACTGGTTATAACTTAAAAGCCTTCGGTCTTATAATAGGCATGTTCTGTTTACATTTTTCGCTATTGTTTTTGAAAATTGCTTTTTGCAAAATCCAAAAAATCTTTTAAATTTTATGCCATTTAACACATGTTAATATTTTAAATTATAAGAATAATATCTACTCTTCTAAGTGATACTACAAAATAAAGAGGTAAATAAATGTCTGAGATAACTTATTTTTAAAACATATTTTTTCTGAAAGGATTATTTATCATAAGGAAAATATGGTTATATAATTGGGGCTAAACGGTAAATTTATAACTTCCAGCCGCAATGTCTTCGTTCTATTAAAATCCCCCAAGAAATGTCGTTCATTAGCCAAGCTAATGGCAATTAAAGAACAGCGAGCGGTAATGTACATCTATCTTCATTAGAAGACACTACTGGATAAGACTCGGATTATTGCGCCACTTTTGGGCTATTACTTGGACACACTTTATTTCGTAAATTGTAATTTATCCCAAGTGACGAATATTAATTTTTAACGACTGATCGATTTTTAATTTATTTTTCCTTTAAATTATTTTATTTTTGGAGAAAATGATGAAAGAGAATTAAATTTACTGTAAGATGGGTGTTTTTAAGTTTTTGAGTAATTTTTTATATCGGTCACATCAACATTTGGAAAATGTGCAAAATTAGTGGTATCTTCTTCGTAGTCGTTTTTCTAAAATTTGGTAAATATTGACATGATTTTTTTTCAGCAATAACTACTACATTTAATATGCTTTGCAATTACATACTTACTTCTGTTATAGTTATTTGTTTTTACAGCAATATCATGGGCAAAACAAAGAAAACCACAAAAATTGAAAATTTTCAAATTTTATATTTTTTTATCTTTTAAGCACCAATGCGGTGAGTTTCCCTAATATATTTCCCTTCTATCTTCCCTAACACAACAACTCCACAAACTTCCATTAGAGAAGCCGTAAACAAATAACATATCGCGATATTCATTCTTTAAGAAAAAAGGCAGGTTTTCCTTCTTTGGTTAATGGCAATGAATCCGCAAAAGAAGAAAATTCACAAACCATGTATTACTTGTTTATAAAACAAAAGCATAGATATTTACAATTTGACAAGAATTGTCATTAAGTTTTCACTTCAACTTAAAGTAGTTAAATAAGTAACTTGATTTAAACGTGCCTAAAAATAATAATGCCTAGTTTCACAAACATTGAATATCGGAACATTATTTATTTACGATGTCACAAATAAGTTTCCGTTTTTTACGCTTCGTTTTCCTAATAGACGGCAGAAATACATTTGCAGAAGTGTTCAGACGCTGTGGGGAAACTAGTTCCTTTCGAGATTTGCGGATTAGAGAAAGTGATCAAAATGGTCAACGCTGGAGACAAGAACCTGCGATTATGAGAGCTGTTAAAAAAGATAGATCTATAAGTACTCGCCGCATTAGTGATGCATTAAGGATTCACCATTCCAATGTACATGAAGTTCTTAAAAAAATAATTATCATCCGTTCCATTTGAAAAAAGTCCAGGATTTATTGCCAGTTGATGGTGAGGTGAGGCTTTAATTCTGTAGGTGGTACTTGAATAAGTTGCAAGAGTGGGGAACCGACAAATATTTTGGACAGATGAAGCAAGAGCCGGAATAATGAATTTAAGAAATAACCATATATGGCATACTGAAAACCCTCATGTGACTGTTATTTCACATTTTCAGCATGATATAAGGGACAGGAACTTTGGTCTCAAATGGACGGATGCCCAGCTCATAATGACAGAATTGTGCAAAATTGTTACATGCAGATTTTGCCCTAAGCATGTAACATGGGGATTTCATATAAATTCGGGCAAAAGTTTATGGTTTTTGGTATCGGCTTGAAAGAGTTGTGTGATTTACAGTTTTTATAAATGGAATTTGGGGTTTGATAGCAATGCAATTTATTTTTTTAGGCTTTTGGGGTTTGATTATTTTTAGGAATGTATTTACCTACCCTATCCTGTCAGCACACCTCTGTGGAGTTAGTCGTATTATGTTTCCTTAGTCCCTATTCATATACCTGGTGTTGGGAACTTTCTGACCTTTGGTTTGTTTGTTAAGAGTTTCTATGAGGCCGGTATATGTCTGGGGTATGGAGAGACTAGAGGGTGCTGTTGTGCCACAGATTGCGCTATGAGTGGAGTAAATAAGACCTTTTAGATGGTAATCCGTTAGTGTTGGAAAACTTACAAATACTTTCTTCTATAGCGGAATCATGTTGGGCAAGGTATCCTAATTGATTTGAAATTGGCCTCCCCAGTTTTGCTTGCTATATTTCCCTTCAATTTTTCAAGTTAAGTTTTAGTAAATAAACGTGCCTTGACATCTGGTTTCTAACCCTACTAGCCGATTGACAGTAATGACTATTGACACACTTGTTGTTGTGGAAGTTTGGCAGCGTTGCTGTTTCCCATTAAAGTTTGGTTTCCATGTGGCGGATGACGGAGCGTCATAGATCAGGCAGAGCGATGTAAGAGGAAAATTGGAATTTCGTAGCCCTGTTGGGAAAATTTTGTTAGTTTTCCATGCTTTAGTATCCGAGCAGTATCATTTTGCTGTGATATCGCGGAATTTCTATTTTGATAGAGTGAGGCTCCGCGTAGTTTGCACCAAGAGGCAGGGTCAGATCGTGTCGAAGAGAGAGAGTAACAAGTTTACTGCCAGTGTCACCTGTCACTGTCTGGTTGGTTGACAGTTCCTTGTCCAGCCTGTAGCCATCCCGTTATCAGAAAGAACAGTCGACATTTTGTGGTTTTAAGGAAAATTTAAGTTCATCTTGCCGGTAATTCGGTTGAATGGAAAAATATTCCTCCCAAGTTTTGGGGTTTAATTTGATGAACGTCTAGTGGAAAATTGTAGCCGAGAGGATTTCGGATTGACCTAATATTTTAGGATTTGGTCGGCTGCTCCCACACCATTTATGGGATTTCAAAATTTTCTTACCACAAAACGAGACTCTAGGCCTCGTTCACCACCTTAGGTATGTAGCAACATGTTGGTAATTGCCATAGAATTGATTATGTGTTTATTTTACTGATTTTTTTTGTCCTCTATTTTAGAGGCCTCTCTCCTTTTTCTCATTCTCTCCCCTATTCTCTGGTTTCTTCTGGTCATCCCAATACTGTTGGACACCGGCTGAAGTGAGCCTCAACACAGCCTGGACTGAGCATTGTACTGTGGCTCTGCGATTTTGGATTGGAACTTGCCTGAAATCGACTTGCCCATGTGGTCGTTACCCTGGTTGTAGCTGACTGGTTCCAGAGCTGTCGAGTTAAGCTACCTTAGCCAAAATACACAAGAGATTAGAGGACACGCAAGTTTTTGCACATTTTATTTTATTTTTCTCTTATTGAACGGTTTGATTTAGGGTTGGGGGTTGATTTATTAATTTTAATTTTATGGGTTTATTTTCTTTTATGTAAAACAAAAACGTTAAGGGGTTCTTGCTAAGTCTATTAACATTAACCTGAGGGTTTTCATTTGAGTCGAGCATCGACATAATTGATCTTGACATTGAGCCTGGATCACCTTGTAAGGGATCGGCTATTTGCTACAAATAACATATTTAGTTATAATGTTGGTTGTTGGTTAATAGGTTTTATTTCACCAACATACCATTAATAGGCTTTCGAATTCGAACCTTACTATTTAAAAGTTTTATTTAGATTAATGTGACTTGACTAGAGTTTGTAAAAGGTATTTAGGGCCAGTGAGGTATTGTGAATTAGGCTCCAAACATATACTTCTTGTAAACAACACGTGATCACGTTTTGGATTTTCCCTTTGAACAGTAGTTCAGTGCGGACTTGTTTTTTTTTACTAATTTCTCGCCTTAAGCATACCTCAAGTAACTCTTAATTCTTTTATCAATTTTTTTTATTTACTTAAAATTACTACAGTATTACATTTTGAATAATTATCTAAATTTAAATATCTCAGTGGAATTTAATTTTTTTTATATATAAATGAAAGTGACTATGTAAATTCTTGGATGATTATATCAATATGGTGGACCTATGGATTGTTATTTGAGTTTTTCCCAAAATATTTTCAGCTTTTAGGATCTAGGTACAAGCATAAATATAGGTCATCATTTTCTTGATTAAGGGAGGCTTATATTACCATCATAATATATCAGGGTTTGGTGTAAAATTATTTAAATCAAGTGGCGCTCTTATTAAAATTTCTCCCACTACCTTCTCCACTCTCTAAAAGGTGGCGGCCACCAAATCTCTAAATCTTTTAAAACAAAATTTGATTGTCTGGACTTAGTATTTTTTTTGTGGTTGGATAGTAGGTATGACTCACACGGGTTGGAATTAAATTGGTTTGAACCGAGTTACGCGCTACAAACTAGCAAACTGTTTTACTAACTCTCAGTACTACCACTGGCAAGAAGGCGATTCTGATAAATTAACTCCTGTTAAAATCATAACTATTTTTCTGTGGTATGCTTCAAATGAGTCAGCTTCGTTTCGAGATGTTTCTGACAGATTAGATAGATAACATAACTAAAAGCACATTATTTAAAGTTATAAGAAGAGTTACATATTTTTTAAGCAATTTGTCACCTGATGTCCTGATGTCATAAAATGGCCTACTGACATAGAGAGAGAAGAAATAGAGGCACATTGTGCAGCTAATAATTTTCCTGGTGTCATTGGAGTGATAGATGGAACACATATAAGGATTGACAAATTATCAGAAGATCCGGATTCCTATTTAAACCGGAAACATTTTTTTTTCAATTCAGATAATGCCTTTTGACATATAGTTGACTCCATCGATATTTTATTTTGGTCACCTGTTAAAAAACTTGTAAAACAATCCTCGACAATAACATTGTTTGACAAGTGGAAAAATGGTTTTTTGAGAGCTGACCAAAATAAAATATTGATGGCGGCAACTATACTTTACAACTAGGCTCAAGTTGTGTGTGACCATAAAAGAAGAATTCGGGATATATTTGTCGGTTATCCAGGATCAGTACATGACAGCCGTGTTCTGAGAAGCTCACCTTTATACAGGTCCAAGCAGGAAAAATGTGGAGAATCATATATTCTTGGTGACAGTGGGTACCCTTGCCTAAAAAATTTATTAACCCCTTTTAAAGGCAATGGTCGTTTGACTAGGCGACAAAGAAATTATAATTATGTTCTATCAACAAATAGATATGTTATTGAACATTGTTTTGGTATCCTTAAACAAAAATTTAGGCAACTCTACCATATTAAGCTACGGGATATAGAATTTATTGTGCATTTTATAAGAGCCTGCTCTGTCTTGCATAATATATCTCTAGATGTCGATTTCATCTTGATGTACAAGCCTTAGGTGGTTTACTTGCTAATGACAATAGAGATAACTTATTTAATGAAGAAGTTCAGCAGGATAGGGATGACATGGCTGGTGCAGTCGTTCGAGAATAGGTCATGAATAATTTAAGGTTTATTCTTGAATAATAAAGAAATATACGAAAACAAAATTTGGTGTTTTCATTTTTATTTGTAAGTAAAGAAAATATTCTTTAAAAATTAAATTATAACAAAAAAAATTGGTCAGAAAAACAGGTATGTTAAACCCTAAACAACAACTTATACAACAAAAACAACTTATCTAACAAAATCAATTTATACAAGTACAACACTTTGTATTTATACCAAAAATAAGCCGAAAAAAAAACTTTGCATATTCATATATCTGTAGGATTGGGGTTTCTTCCTTCACATTAGACAACAGTCATTATTTGGTATAGGTTATGAAAAAAAAACAAAATAAATATTCTTTAAAAACTAAACACGAAAATCACAAAAAAACAGGTTGGTTATACTACTCGGTAATGAGTATTAGAAATATTGCATTACACATTAATATTTTCTCTGTTTAAAAAGTGTTCAAGCAATATGTTAAGCTTTTCTAACAAATTATTTTGCCTGCTCTTTACCAAAAGTTTTTTCTCTTCTATCTCTAATCTTTTAATATGATATTCTGTCCTGTCCCTTCTAATCTCTCTTAAAATATTAAATTTTAGTCTTTTATTTTGATTATCACAGTTTTTTTGCACTTTAATACCTGTCACAGCATTTCCTTTTGACACTGATGGGGTCTTGGGTGTAATATTTTGTATAGTATGAGGTGTAATTGAGGGTGTAATACTGTTTTTTTTTTTGTGTTAGCCTCTATACTGACATCCATTTCTATTACCTCCATATATGGTTCCATGAATTGTTTTGAAGTTCCCGGAATGCTTATATTTCTTTTTTTTCCAAAGATTCTTATCCATAACATCTTCATATTCAAACAGCTTTCTTCCTCTACCAGTAAGTCTGGAATTATCTATATATTTTTTATAATTCCTTTCAAGGACTTTTTACCTATTGTCACAATTACTGCCTGTAATTTTTGTGTTTGTAATTTTTTGCAACTCTTTCGCAATTTCTTCAAAAAATTTTTTTAATTTTTTTATTTTTAAAGAACCTACCTGAGTTCTGTACTTTTGATAAGAGGTCTAAAAAAATTAGTGTACTTTCATGGGTCCATCTGTGACTCTCCTCTGATGTTGAAGGTAGAACCAAGAATTCTGATAACTCTATAAATAAATTATTTGTTGTCCAATTATCAACATAATAATTTTATAAAAACTACCTACCTTCCTCATTTTGTTGAATCATCTTTTTTTTTGTTATAATAATATAAGCCTATATTATTATTTATTATAAACAAACAAATACAAACATCTAAATAGATATTATAACCGATTCCAAGTGGTCTATCGGTAATTACCGTTCCTAAATGGTATTAACCAAACACGTCCAAGCGGTTATAGTTATAACCGTGTTAAGATACGTGACGTCACCAATTAGCCCTTTATACGTCATCAATTTGGAACAGTAATTACCCACGTCTGGAGCTGTTTTCTAAACGTCAAATGTCAAAGATATTGAAATAAGTGCGGGAAAAAATAAAAACAAACAACAAATTATTTCCTTTTTAAAGATCACAAAATTTATTATGGCTAATAAGTTTTCTTTTTTGATACTTATGTTTAAGAACACGATACACTCACAACGGTATGTTCCTCGTTCGACACCAATTGGTTCATTTCGCGCAATGACGTAGTCTGGCAAGCAGCGTCTGATTACCGTCCAATTCCTATCACTTTCTCGGTTCGTTTTATGGCGTTTGTATAGTTTTTCTGAAATTTTTGGAAGCTGGCGAGTTTTATTTATTTACGTGTTCCGTGGTTATTGTGTATTATTATTTATTTATATTAGAAGTGAATTTAAAATTAGATAAGTCATTATTTTATTAAGTTGTTTTTTGTTTTATCAAAATGTCTAGTTGTGCCGTGGCTAGATGTTAAAACTACAGTCGAGTTACAAAAGGAACCAATATAAAATATTTTAGATTTCACGCTCTAAATTTACAGCTAATTCTCCTGGTAGAAACGCTTACGGTACCAATATAAAGAATCAAACCGATTTACTTTTAAAAATGTCAGAGTTTATTATGTCCTTAAGACTAGGTAAACACAAGTCAATTATTCAATTCCAAAAAGGCATATTACTTTCAAATAGCTCCCTTGTACAAATGTATGATTACCTTAAAAATAAATATAATATCGAATATATTGTAACTTCTCGCTTAAATCAAGATGTTCTCGAGAATTTCTTCTCTTATATTAGAGGAATGGGGGGTCGAAATGATCATCCGTCTCCTTTAGATTTAAAATATCGACTTAGATGGTATATTCTCGGGAAAAACTCCGCAGCAACATTTACTGAAAACAGAAACACCATTGAACAAAAAGAAGCTGCTGCATATGAAGTGAATAATAAAAATAGAAATAAAGAGTTTTGCTTAACACAGAAGATGTTTTCAGTTTTGGTTGGAAAGCAGGATGAACCAGCGAATAAGACTAACAACCTGCAGGACGATCTGAAACCATTTATTTCAGAGACATTCACAGTACCTTTATATCTTGAAGAAGAAGAAACAGCTGAGAGTGAAATGATATCACTATTAGATAACTTTGAAGTTAAAGAAAAGATTCAAAACGAATCTTTAAAATACATTGCTGGTTTTGTAGCTTATAAATTTAAAAACAAATATAATTTGGGTGAGCCCACAAGAAATTTTTTAAATGTGGACGAGGTACCAGACTGGCTGCAGGTAATCTCTAGGGGATCACTATTTACTCCAAATAATGAGCTATAGGAGCTAGCTCAAAAAATGGAACAAGAGTTCTTTCAAATGCATGAGACATCTCTTTCTAAGGAAAAACATATATTTAAAGAGCTGGCAGAACGGACATTGTCTAAAGTGAATACAAGTATTCCACTTGAGGTAGTATTATGTCTCAGTCGAACTAGGACATAATATATAAGACTGAGAGACCTAAACCGAAAAATAAGTTTCAAAAACTCTCAAAGGAAACTAGATAAAAAATTGTTTAAAATTACAAATTATTTAGTAAATTAATAATTAGTTGTATATGTACTTTTTTTATTTTTAGGTTTAAATGTTTTCTGTTGGTGTTTTGTTATTAGGTATAGAGATTGTAACTTAAATCAAAAATCTGATCACCTCTAAATAAATATTATGCTTTAAAAATTGAATTTTGCATTCTTGTATTGCACGGCCTTGTCTCTGGGGTATCTGCTTTAAAATATTTGCTGCTATGATAAAACATTTTTTTAAAACTATTTCGAAGGCCAGATGTCAAATTCTAATTTTTTCAGGTTATTATTATATGCACAATGTCTGTTTATTACATTTGAAATAATAAAAGATTAAACAATTTAATTTATCAAAATTGCCAAATAACTTTTACAATGTTTAAAAGTTATATTAGGAATTTTTAATAGGCCTTTAATATAAGCACTATTAGGTATAGTATTTAATTAATTTTTAGTCTTGAAGAAGGAACAAAATAGTACCGAAAGCTTGACTTTGTTAAATGAATATCTAAAATAAAGACAAAAATTTTGACCTGATTTTCCTGTTATTAATTCAACTAAAACAATAAACTAAATATATCTGTGGTATATACTTATTTCTCATTAATATAAAAATACAAGGCTTTTGAACTTGTATAATTGGCAAACAATAAATAATGTGTACCTACTAATTAATAATATTATATTTTAATTAATTTAATAACTATTAAATACTATTATTATATACCAAAAATATCTAGTATCCTTCAAAAAATGGCAGAAATATCAAATATACCATCTAATTATGCATCGCGCCTGAGAACCTTGTCTGCCGCATTACGTCACGCGATGGCCGGGAAGGCCGGGCGGATGCGCAAGAACATACCGTTGTGAGTGTATCGTGTTTAAGAACTAATTACATATAACATTACTGGCGTCTGGGGTATTATTTACAAACAAACAAAACAGCGACAGCTGACAAATTACGAAGTTTCTTCAACCAAACACGTCCAAGCGGGCACGATTGGTTATGTTATAAAGGGACTGTTCAAGGTCAACCAAGGGCTTAACCACGGTTAAAACCGATAGATCGCTTGGAATCGGTTTATGTCTACTTGTTGAAAACAGGGCTGGGATTCTAAAATCACGACTCGATCTCGATACGATCACGACTTCGAATTCGATCGCGACTCACTCGTGACGACAAGGGTGATTCTAAGTTTCAATCGTCGGCTAAACTCGTTTTATTCGATTTGATTTAGGTTTCTTGGTACATATTTGTTATTTTCCCTAATATTTGATAGATGGAAACGTCAATTAACACTACTACGTCAATTAATACAACAGTAAACACTAAGAATTTTCATTTATTTTGTTAATTTTTTTCGCCTTCGTGTTTTTTTATTTAAATATATGCCTATATTATTTCTTTAAAATAAAAAAAAATCGTTTAAAACCACCACTATCCATTGGAAAATAATAATTCAATTCATGGAAAATCACAAAAACTTGTTGTGTTCATCCACTTTTGGTTTTAATATGGCAACCTGGGTGCAATCAATAGGACCTACAACACCAGGGAAATTGAATCTCTCTATAAATGTTAATTTATTAATTTCTCTCATCTCTTATATTTGAAAAATTAATCGGTCAGCAAGGTGATTGTCAATAATTTCAGTAATTTTATGTATTCAACGACTTGCAGTAGTTTCGCTAATTCCAAATTTAAAATCTTGTCCAATGCTTCTTTGGTAATAATTTGTGGCATAAAATCTTGACATACTAAAACTGCCCATTCTAATTATTAAATATTAATTATTAAATATGCAGGTCCCGTCTGGTGCGCGGACTTGGTGCGCGACAAAAATTTACTTGAATTGTTGCAGCGACGCGCTACACGATCTACATATGGTTTGCGTATACCGAGACCTACCTACAGCGAGAGACTTTCAAATGCAAACTTGCTAACTTTTGATAAACGAAAGCTTCGTGGTGATTTAATTTTTACATTTAGAATCCTGTATAATTATTTGGGCTGTGATCTAAACGAACTATTTGAAAGAAATCGGGATATTAGACTTCGCGGTCACACTTTAAAATAAAAAAAAAACAGATGTATAAAACAAAAACACGTCAAATGTTTTTGCCTAATAGAGTGTTTGATGTTTGGAATTTATTACCCGTAGATGTCATAACTGCTCCTACTCTAAACTGTTTTAAGAATCGTCTGGATAAATTGGACATGTTTAGTGTTTAAATTTGAAAGCTGACATTTGAAGATTTATTGAAATATATTGTAATGCCTACTTAGTTCATAGAGCTATGCAGAATGTAAACTCTTGGCTTTTATCTAATAAAATAATAATAATAATAAAGAAAACTAAATATTTAGGAATAGTTATTGATCAGCATTTAAAATGGACAAAACATATATCATATCTCACAAAAAAAGTTCGAACCTTAATTCATAAATTTTATCTTCTTAGAGAATTTCTCTGCATTAAACTGATCAAATTAGTATACAAATCTCCATATTAAAGATAATTTTTAGGAAAGATCGGCGATATCCAACTAAATCATTGTATAACAGAAACATCTGCAACTTAGACTGTTTATACATACATACAATTTTTGTACCTATATACATAAAAAAGAAACACTAAAAAAATCGTAAACCATCATCATCAAATAAGAGCAAATGTTAATAGACACTTAATTAAACCACCAAATAAAAAAACTATAAATTTAAAATTTGAAAATTATTTAGTACCAAAATGTTACAGCTTAATACCAAATAAAATTAAAACTATAAGTAGGATTAAGATTTTTAATGAGAGGTGTAAGGACTTTATTGTAAATAATTATGAAACTTTTTCTAAACTTATGTCATAGGGTAAAAAAATAGAACTTAATTTCACACTTGTAAATAAATAGGAAATCGAATGAATATATAATACATTTACGTTTTTAGAAAATAGTATATAAGTAATATTTTCAGTGCACATACAGAGGCATTAATCTCTAGATGCCAATTAAACAAAATTTTTGATAAAAAAACAATGTCTATAGAACTCAAATGTATTCTATGAATATTTAAATTTAAATAAAATTTGATTTGATAGTTAGATTATTGACTTAATTTTTATAAAGAGGTTTAAAAAAAACATATTTTCTTCTTAATCATAGCAATTACACCCCCTAGGGACAAAATTATAATTTAAAAAATTACCTTTTTTTGGTCACTTTTATTATAGAGTCGCCTAATATGGAGAGGTTTCCTAATTTGGGGAGATCTGAAATTTTAGACGGTGAGGGTATACGATTGCACGCACTCTATTTTGTAGAGCATGTCTGGATGCCTACACTGCAGCAATGAACACCTGTTTTATTCAAAACATGAAAGCGTGATCCCACGTTATCTGAACGTAAATATTTATAAAGTTTATTCGTGTTATCGATTTTCATTAATAACTACGGCAAGGTAAGTGATTAAGGATTTGTTTTTTTATTGAATGAAGCTTTGTAGATAAAATACTGATGCTTTACGTTTATTTTAAATAATAAAAAGTTAGTATTTGTTTTTTGAGGTTATAAACATTAGCGGACTGGGTCTCCTATTACGGAGAGTTAAGGGAGTCCTAATTTGGGGCTCCCGATATTAGGAACCATTTAGTAATGTATTGCAACTAAGTATGTCGTTTTTTTATTTGCAGATGCCAAAACGAAAGACATGGGACCCTGTTCAAATGAAAGCGGCGGTACAAGCTATGCGAAATAAAGAAATGGGTAGCTATAAATCATCTCGGGTCTTCAATGTTCCACAGACAACCTTAGAACAATATGCTATAAATAAAGGCACTTCTCCTGATGAGGTAATTAAAACCAAAATGGGTAGAAATCCGATTTTACCGCAAGAATTAGAACAAGAACTGATTGCATATTGCCTTGAAATTTAAGAAAAATATTTTGGCGTTTCGCGAAGAGATGTGCGATGCATGGCTTACCAGCTGGCAAAACTGAACAATTTAAAGAATCCATTCTCTAAAGAAACGGAGCAAGTTGGTAAAAAATGGCTCCGAAATTTTATGAGACTACATAAAGAACTCTCCGTCCGAACTCCCCAAGGCGTTTCCTACGCAAGAGCAAAAGGGTTTACACGCGAAGCTGTTTCGAGGTACTTTGATATTTATAAACCCATTATGGAAAAGATCAAGCATTCCCCATCACGTGTGTATAATTGCGATGAAACGGGGATTACAGTGGTTCAACACAAACATACAAAAGTTGTTGGGTTAAGGGGTAAAAAGCAAATAGGTGCTTTGCAAGCTGCCGAACGAGGTTCACTTATCACTATAGTTACATGTATGAACCCAGCGGGTCACTTCATTCCTCCACTAGTGATATTTCCGCGTAAAAATATGAAGCAAGAACTTATAGACGGAACACTTCTAGGGTCCATTTATGCCTGTCATCCTTTAGGCTGGATCCAGTCGGAACTATTTACCGACTGGTTTAGACATTTTTTAAAGCATGTAGAGCCCACAGCAGATAATCCAGCTGTCCTGGTACTTGATGGTCATTTTACACATACCAGAAATATTAAGGTAATTAACCTAGCTCGCAGTAATCACGTTTACATAGTGTGCCTCCCTCCCCACAGTTCGCACAAGATGCAGCCGCTAGATCTTTCTTTTATGTCACCATTTAAGACTTACTATGCACAAGAAATCGAAATGTAGCTTCGAAATTATGCTCATAGGGGAGTAAGTTTATAAGTAAACAGTTTACCAGATTGGGCAGCTTTTTGGAAATGCTTACCCAAAAACGGCGACTGCTGAAATCGCTGCAAAAGGTTTTGAAAAGCGGGCTTGTTTCCCTATAATCGCCATAGGTTTGATCACACGAGTTTCTTAACACAATTGTTGATCAAACAGTTCCAAATCTACATATGAAAGCTCTACAAAATGATCCCATTCCTGATTAGAATTTAGAAAATCATCCAATAGTGTCAACCAGTTCTACAGAGGACATATCTAAACCTGGTCCATCCGGCCTACAATGTCAGAAGTCTTGTTCTGGTCAAAATTAGTTAGACAGTCCCGCAACACTGGCAACTACTAGGCCACAAAAGTTTAAAGAAGACATGTCTAATCCCGGTCCTTCCGGCATGCAACCTGAGCGGTCCTGTTATGGACAAAGGCAGCTAAATAGTCCTAAAATACCGGCAACTCCCAAACAACAGAAGTTTGTTATTCCTAGCGAAATAAGCCCTGTGCCAGTCTTGAATCCGGACAAACAAAGTGCCCGTTCCGGATCAGAACATATTACGGGGACGCCATATAAAACGTATTTGGAAGAGTCACAAAACAAGAAAACTAAACAAAACCCAAAGCTCAAAAAAAGAAAGCTGTAGCTCCTGTAAAACCAAGTAAGCCCAAAAAGGGGAAAAAAGTTGACTCTTCAGAAGAATCATCTGATGAAGAAGGCGAAGCCCAATCAATGGATGACTCTGCAGACGACCCAATGTCTGATGAAGATGAAGATGCGGAGTGCATTTACTGGAGTGGTCTTTATTCAGATGACGACGAAGGTGAAGACTGGGTTCGCTGCACTGTGTGTTACAAGTGGCCCCACACACTATGCGCGGATCTTGGTCGTAAGGCCGTAGTGGTGTTTAAATGCCCTACTTGCAGCAGCAAAAAAAGAAAAGTTATGTTTTGAGGACTTTAATTTATTTTTTTTATAAGAAAGTTGTTTTTTAATAAATGTATCTTAGTAGATGTTAAAGTTATTTTCTTAAAAACAACATCCATATTTTTTTAAATACATTTTGCAACCCATTGAATCGATAACTTGATTCTGCCAAGGTGTGTGTGTATGAAAATTCGACCTCTCCAATTTAGGTGCCCACAGGTTCGTAATTTGGGGAGATGCATTTTTTTACATATTAGGTATACTCCCCATATTGGGCGACTTTTCCTCTATTCAATTTTCTCCTGAAACCTCCTGGATTATTAATTGTTACTTAAATGTTTAATTTGAACATTTTCGGCTAACTTATAGTTTAAACAAAAGATAAACATCGTATACCATTATTATGGATACATTTGTTGAATTCTTATAAAAGGGCTGATTTTTATTAAAAACGAATATTTTGTTCCCTATCTAAAGGATGTTTTAAATAAAAATATGCTTTACTCCATTTCTCTAAAATATGCTCCCGAGTATTCTAACCGTACCAGAAAACTTTCCACATTTCCTAAAAATAATATTTATTAACCTTAAATTTCTCTTTTGATAAGGCCACATTATACTAAAGCAATAATGATTATATCTACGACTCCTTTTAAACACTACGGGTAATATAGCGCGTATTATACGGCTGCAGCGAGGATCGTATAGCGCAGCACTGCACATTGTTCGAAAATTAGGTTAAATTTACCCCATAGCGGCTTGGTAAGGATTTTCACGGTGTGATATCGAATTTTTGCGGCGAATTAGGAAGGCAAGGCATTAGCAGTAAACAACCCCAAATGTATCTAATAACCATAACGAAACTCTAAGTTATAATAAATGCAAAATCTGAAATCGTTATTCGGGTAAACCGAGTACTCCATTTTGCATTCGCACTCAGCCAGTTTCACAGCGTCGCGAAAGGGATTTAAGCCGATCGGGAGCCATAAAATCAAAAAGAGAAGTATTTCTCTATTTGAAAACTTTATCAAGTGGGACTGTTTTTTTTACAGCACAGGGAGTCGTAAATTTGTTTTACTCCTTACTTATTGAAAGTTTTATTTGGTCGATAAATGAGTTTGAAATCATGGCATTGTTAGAAAAGTTGCTCTGGTTTACCGCTACTAATTAAACAAAACTTTACTTTTATTGTATTATTTAATATTATCGTGACAAACTAGAAAATATATATGCATAACGTAACGTACTATTCAACAGTTCTTCTTAAACTGTCTTCTCCCTTTTCGTATTATTTGAGCCTAGTGCCTAATATAAACAAAACTAATCTCCTTAAATCTCCTTAAATCTCTCTTAAAGTATCCTTGTCATTGTGCTGTAATAGTAATCAAAAAGAGTTGGCATCTTTATCGCCAAGGTATAATTTTCGCAAGGCTGACTTTTTGTCTATGTATTACCTTTTTCTAAAAATAGACTGGAGCTTTCTGGAGTCTCACACTGATATTAATAAAGCAATTGATGAATTTTATAGAACTTTATATTCAATTTTTGATATATGTGTTCCTAAAGGCGGAAAAAAATGTAAAAAATATCCTGTTTGGTTTACAAAAAATATTATAAATAAACTAAAATTCAAAGAAAAAGCTCGGAAAAAATACAAATTAAGCAAAAATCAAGATCATTATCTTCAATTTAAAAAACTTAGAGTTAAAATTAAAAAGGATATAAATACCGCCCACAAAAAATATTTAAAGGCAATACAAGACAAAATCAGTGTAGACTCTCGATCTTTCTGGTCATATATAAATAATAAGAAAGGATCTGTGCATATACCCAACAAAATATTTATGGACAATTCGGAATTTAACTCTGGTGAAGAAATAAGTAATGCATTTAGTGACTATTTTAGTAGTGTTTATTCGAGGGAAGAGGGTAATAACCCGAATACATTAGAAAATATTTATTCACCAGAAATAATTTTAAATAATGTAAATATAGATGATGTAATTGATGTTATTAAGAAATTAGAAGAGAACAAAGCAATAGGTCCAGATAATGTTCCAAGCTATTTGTACAAGGGATTTTGTGATATATTAAGTTACCCATTATGTTTTTTGATTAATCTAAGCCTTAAAACAGGAATTTTTCCCAATGCTTGGAAAGTAGCAAAAATATGTCCAATCTTTAAGAAAGGCAATAAAAGTGAAATAAAAAATTACAGACCTATTGCTGTGCTCTCAGCACCAGCTAAAGTGTTTGAAACCATTATTTTTAGAACTATTTATCGTACTGTTAGATCTAGCATATCAATATTTCAACACGGATTTTTAAAAGCTAAATCAACTGTAAGCAACTTATTAAGTGTCACTCAAACTATATCTGATGTGCTGAATCAGAGAGGTCAAATGGATATTGTATACACAGATTTTGAAAAAGCTTTTGATAAGATATCATTTAAAATATTATTGGATAGATTAGATAGAGAATATGGTTTTCATAATAATTTGGTGCATTTTATTGAGTCCTATTTGTATAACCGTAGACATATAGTTGTGATTGGGGGACATAGTTCGCGACCATTTACTCCTACTTCTGGCATACCACAAGGCTCCAATTTGGGACCATTATTTTTTCTTCTTTTTATTAACTCTCTGACGCAAGTAGTAACTCATGCTACATGCTCGCTGTTTGCTGATGATCTCAAATTATATTATCAAATAAATAACATAGATGACTGTAGAATGCTACAAGACGATTTAAATAATGTTGTACAATGGTCAATAGAAAATAGATTATATTTTAATGTCAATAAGTGTGTAGTTATGTCTTATAATAGAAAACAAAGAGATATATTATTTCCTTATAAAATACAAGATAGTCTATTGACTAGAGTAGAAAAGATTTAAGATTTGGGTGTGTTATTTGATAAAAGATTGACTTTTAATCTACATGTAAACGAAGTGGCAAACCGGGCATGCAAAATGTATGGATTTATTGGCAGAAGTACTAAGGATTTCGTGAGTGTTTCCTGTCTCAAGCACTTGTATGTCTCATTTGTACGTAGTTTGTTGGATTATGCATGTATAGTGTGGTCGCCATATTATAACTGTTACAAATATACGTTGGAGCGGGTGCAAAATAAAATGCTCCGCTATGTCTATTTTAGAGAAAGGGGGGTATATGACCGTGAGGTGTCAACCACGACATTACGCGAAAGATATGCCCTTCAATCATTAGATAAGAGGAGGCAAAAATTTGCAGTTATTTATCTATATAAAACAATAAATGGGCAAATAAATGATCCTATATTTCTTTCAAGGTTGAGTGTGAATGCTCCAGCGTATCTTACTAGAAGATGTAAGACATTTTATATGTCGGATGTAGCTCTTAATAATAGACATTTGAGTTTACCATTATTTAATTTGTGTGAAACTTATAACAGAATTCAAGAAAGCATTGATATTTTTAATACAAGTTGTGCTGAACTCAAATGTCGGTTAGATATAATTTTATAGTTAGTGCTGGCCAGATTAAGTTAGTATTAAGTATTATTTTGAATTATTTTTAAAACATTTGTTATTATTATTAGTGTATTATTATTATTATTATTATTAGTATATTAGTATTATTATCTTTATTATTATTATTATCATTAGTATGTACTTTGTAATAGGACCGTTTACTTAGTAAACTTCTGTAAAGTACATGAAATAAATAAATAAATAAATAAAATAATCTTAATAATAATAATAATAATAATATTATTATTTTGGAATTTGGAATTTGGCAATTTGGACTAGATAAATGCCGTACTCTCAATATAATCCGAGGAAAAATTCAGCCAGGAGAATATCAGATATTCTGCATCTGTCGAGACTATCGAGGCCATGGGCGAACACGAAATTTACAAATACTTGGGGATGAAACAATCACAAACGATTGAACAGCAAACAATGAAATGCGAACTGACTAACGAGTTTGTGAAAAGGGTAAGGCCGTCGTCCCACCAAAGATACGCGACGGCGACGCGAAGGCGATACGATTTCGCCTGGACACATTCAGACGATATGCAGTTGCCCCACCAAAGATACGCGTTTCGTGTTTCCTACGTTTAGTTGTTCAGTTTAGTTCAAAATGTCATCGAGTGAAGACGAGGATGTGGTTGCAATGTATTGGTATTTGCGGAATAGAAAAAAAAAATAAAAAGGCAAAACAAAAAAAGTTGGATGCATCCTTTTATTGAGAAAAATTAATCTTAATTACCTGCGCTGTTTGAAGCTTTTTCAGTCAAATCTTTTCGCGAATATTCTGATAGCTTATAATTATATAAACAAGCATGTTTTTCTACAGCATCTACTAATTTTGAATTAAAATCCAGTTCAGCATTTTGTTGTGTCATAATAAACAAAAAAACAAAACTTCGATAAATAAAAAAAAAACACCAACACACACAGCTCGAATGTTGCTTCGCAACTGACACGTCCAGTCTCCCGGCAACACGAAGGCGACACGCATTTGGATGTGTCTTCGGCGCAGCGTTGGTGGGGACAAAATGATTTTAAAACATGAGTTCGAAATGAAAGATACACGCTGGCGACATCGCGGAGATGTGGCGTCGCTGTCGTGTATCTTTGGTGGGACGACGGCCTAAGACAAGTTTTGAGTACCAATCTCAACAGCAAAAATATGTTTAAGGCACTTAACTCCTACGCATGTTCAGCTCTTAGTTATTCTTTTGGGGTAATTAATTGGAGTAGGACAGACATAGAAAGGCTACAAAGAAAAGTGAGGACCCTACTTACTAAAACGCACAACCACCACCCTCGAAGTGCCACTGAAAGAACAATGCTTCCCCGCCACCTTGGAGGAAGAGGATTAATAGTACTGGGTAAACAACTTGAAAAACAAATCACTAACTTAAAATCCTAATTTTACAGGCAAGGAGAAAATTCCACGCTGCATCGCGCAATAAATCAAATAGACGATTTCACTCCTCTACAACTTAAGAGCGAGGAAGCGCGCAGCTACCATCATACGGATCAGGAGAAACTCCGCATCTGGATGGAAAAGCGCCTTCATGGGCGGCATCCTAATGAGATCAGCCAAAATCATGTCGACACTGCTTCGTCGAACTATTGGTTGGTATCAGGCAAGATGTTTCCAGAAACCGAGGGCTTTCTACTCGCCATCCAAGATCAGGTTATACCAACAAGAAATTATCTCAAGCACATCGTCAGAGATCCGTCCGTACAAAACGACAAATGCCGGTATGGATGCCAAACATCAGAGACAATCCAGCACATAACAGGAGGATGTCAGGCCTTTGCAGCGACAGAATACAAAGAACGGCACGACTCAGTTGGGAAAATTTTACATCAAGAGCTGGCAATGAAGTTGGAACTTATTACAACAGAGAAGGTTCCGTATTATAAATATACTCCAGAACCCGTAGTGGAAAATGACCGATATAAGTTATATTGGGACCGCAGTGTACTTACCGATCAACATGTGAGGCATAATAGACCAGATCTTATTTTAATAGATGAAATTTCCAGGAAAACAACTCTAATTGACGTAGCCATACTGAACAACAATATTCTGCAAGAGAAACACACTGAGAAAATCGCCAAATACAGAGATCTAGAAATTCAAATCGGAAGGCAATGGAGAATGGATAATGTTCAACCATCCCAATTGTTATATCGACAACGGGTGTAATACTAAAGAGTCTACTGGAATACCTTAAACAATTAGGAACTGGCGAACATCTATATAAACACATGCAAAAGGCAGTACTACTGGCAACTGCTCGCAGCACCCGAAGATTCCTAGGAGATAACTCTACATTTCAGGTCACTTAAGGGTACCGAAAAGACCCCCACAGACCTTAATCCTTTTGATATCGGAGGTATCTGGGATAAGTAAATGATCCCCCCCCCCCCCCCGTTAGAGGGAGTGCGAGCCTTAACTGGCTGTAAATAATAATAATAATAATAATAATAATAATAATAATAATAATAATAATAATAATAAAAACGTTTATTAGTCACTCAAAAAGCAAAAAAAAGAGGTAAACAGACAGTGAACAACACTATGTTATTTCAATATAAATAAGAAAAATTATTCGTTATTAATAAGGAATATTATTCGTTACCCTTAAAATTCGTTATAGAAATAATACCCTTAACAATATAATTATTTACACCCATAGTAATAATTTATACCTACATACATAGTAATATTGGAAGTGAGTGACCATTAGGCCATTATATTCAGACTTTCAGGGGTGACTTTCAAAGAGTTCTCCCAAATTTTGTTGAGGCCTTAGAATTTACAAATCGTATGCAAAAAAAAATAAACAGGAAAATTCACCAAAAAAAGGAATGGTATAGAAAGAGGAGAAGGGAAGGTTAAACTATTACATCAATTTTAAATTCCATCTTTGTATATAATATTAAGAAAAAAAAATCTTTGTTTTATTTCATTATAAAATATTAATTTGCACATTAATATTTATAGTTATTTTTAATTAGTTAGAGAAAATTTATGCGTTGAACAAATGCCGCTTAAATTTTGCCTTAAATGCTTTCTCAGACATCGAAAAGTCTTATATTTTAAATTTATTTACAAGGTGCACTATTACATACGAAAATGACTTTTTAAAAATGTCTTTGTTGTGAGAGGGAACATCTGTTCGATGGGTCACCTTTCTAACTAGATATGGTGGAGTTAAGCACCTTATAAAAAAAACAGACTGCAGCAATCGTCGATTTTCCATATTTAGCCATGCTGCGTCCTTTAGCTAATGAGATATATTATGCTCTTTTCTTGTTATGCCAAATATAAGCCTAAGGCAAGAATTTTGGAGTTTCTGTATTCTATATGAGTAATACTAATGAAGACAGGGCCCATAGGTATCGCAGAAGTTTGTTGGTGATAATACAAAGAAATCGCAAAGCATTTTTTTATTGTTGGCACTGAAAAAGTGTCTCTGGGAAAAAATAGATCTTAAAGCAGAATATCCAGTTTTCAATTTGAGCGTAATATGCTCTTTAAATGTTAATTTATGATCGATTACCAGACCAAGATTCTTGGCACTGTTTTTAAAAATAAATTTCATCGTTATTAAGTTTTTTAAAATTTTTTAAGTTTTTATTAAATTTTTAAATTACTCAAAAGGGCAGCTCTGTAGCTATCGCTATAGAAAAGAATAACTGTTGATTTAGCAGAGTTAGTTTTTAAATGAAGCTTTTGAATTTCCGCCAGTAAGTTGCTAAGATCAGTATTCATTTTCTGATTGGCTTGAGCAACATCAGTGTGTTTAAACGAAATTTAAATTTGAGTGTCATCAGCGTAGTCATAGTGTTTGCAATATTTTATTATTATTGTAATTTGTGATGTATAAAGTGTATAGAGCAATGGGCCAAGAATACTACCTTGGAGAACGCCAATAATTACATCTAGGGCTTTCGAAATTTTGCCATTTAATGTTTATTTATTTATTTATTTATAATCTTTTAAGGATACAAACAGGTAAACCTATAACAGTATCCACATCAAAATGTATACTAAGTTAACTAAAAACTAAGAAATACTAACTAAAAAACCAAAAAAATTCATCAAGAAAATTTTACCTACTTTGGAACTTATATAAACATATAAAAAAGAAATGTTTTCTTAAACTTAAAAATCTAAATCTCTGACAGAAGGGCGCTTTTAATTATTTGCTTCAGTTTTATTTCAGACAGGTTAAAAAAATCCAAATCTAAATCAGAATATAAAACATTGGCCTCACGCATCATCCTTATTATAGGAGAATTTTGAGCATGCAAAGTGTGTCTAAATGGGACCTTGAACAAATGGTTTACCCTAAATGCTCTCGGCGCTATATTAAATGAGATTTTGCTTAACAAATGAGGAGACTCTACTTTACCTGTTAATATTTTATCAACAAACATAATATCAGATAAAATCCTTCGATCCTGAAGAGTTAAAATATTATAATGGTTTTTCACAGATGCTATACTAGTAAGCTGAAGCTGGTTACCATATTTGAATAAAAATGACTTCAAAAACCTTTTTTGTACCCTTTCGATTGCATCTTTATAAATTTGATAATTAGGACTCCAGATTATTGAAGCAAAATTAAGCTTGCTGTGTACATAAGCATAATAGAGTGTCAAGTATGTATTTGGATTTGAAAATAAGTTAGATTGTCTATTTATGAAAACTCTTTGAAATTGTTAAATCTATATGTTTTTCAAATGTAAGTTTATTGTCAAGTATCAAGCCCAGATCCCTAACCTCGTTTTCTCTATTTAAGGCACTGTTACCAATTCTGTAATTGTATTGAATTTGATTTTTATTTCTAGTGAAACTGAAAACATTACATTCATTTGAATTTATAAACAAGTTATTTATGAAATGTATGATAGTATTTATGAAATTGATCTAAGTCCTTTTGTAGCAATTCACAATCGTGCGGAGTTTCAATTTGTTTGTAAATGTTTAAGTCATCGGCGAATCCAAGAACCATAGAGTTTGAAAAACAAAGTTTTACATTATCAAGATAAATAAGAAAGAGCAGAGGTCCTAGATGGGATCCTTGCGGTACCCCAGAGGTAACTTTTATATTCATAGATTCAACCTCATTTACCAATACAGAAAAAGTACGACCTCTTAAATAGGATTCGCACCAGTCCAGAAAAATGCCATCCACACCGACTCTTTTTAATTTATATTTCATTATGGTATGATCAATTTTGTCAAAAGCTTTACTAAAATCGGTGTAGATAGCATCCACCTGAACTCCGCTATCTATGTTTTCTCTAATGTATTCCGTATATTCAAGAAGGTTAGATTCAATGGATTTATTTGGTAGAAATCCATATTGCTCAGAAATTAGCAAACGTTTTACAACATTAAAAATATATTTATAAATTATTTTTTCAAGAACCTTGGCAGAAATACAAAGCTTACTTATTGATCGGTAATTGTTAATTACTTTTTTTTCAATGTTTTTAAATATTGGAATGACATATAAACGTTTCCATTAATCCGGAAAAACACCGCACGACAGTGATTGAATAAAAATTAAGGTCAGGGGAGGGGCGAGACCCATTGCACAACTCTTAACAAAAAAGGATGGAAAATTATCTGGGCCTGCGCCCTTTTTGGGATCAAGTGTTTTTAATGCTTCGAGAGTTTTAGAAAGATAAATAGAATGTAAAAAATTGTTATTAGTATTTAAATCATCGCTATTATCGTATACCAAAGAGCTAGGTCTAACAAAAAACTCCGGCAAACATGTTAGAGATATCTTGATTGTTCGAGGACTCCCTATCCATATATTTTATTTTAGCTGGGATACCTGAGTCTTTTTTATTTATAGAAACCATTTTCCAGAATTTTTGACTATCATGCGGAATGCCACTTTCTAAGGATTTTACATAATTCCTTAAATCTTGTTCTATAAGTTTTTTAGATCTACTCCGCAAAAGCCTAAAAGTATTGTAGTCAGAAATATTATTGTAAATTTTCCATTTTTTTGTGAAATTTATTTTTTTCTTATACAACCTTTATTGTGGCCTGTGTAAAGTAAACCGGAAAACGTGAATTTTTCTGTACGATGGGTACCTTCTCTTCAACAATTTCATTTAAAATATTATAAAAAGTGTTTAAATTATGATTTGAGGAATTATTAAAAATATTTGGTCAAGGTTTGTTTTTTAATACATTATTTATCTCCACATAATCTGCCTGGTTAAAATTAAAGTAAGAAAGTGATTTATGTTTGAATTTTTATATTGTTAACCTGAAAGTTAAATTCAATGGCTGGATGCTTAGGGTCCTCCACAATCAAGGGGCTATCACAATGCAACAAATTTGAAACACGTTCTTGATTACATAATATTAGATCTAATGTATTATTACAATCATTTTTTAGGTAATTAAATTGTATTAGACCTGCAAATGAAAGATTTTCGATGATATCGAAGTATTCCTTAAATACTTGAAAAGGGGTTACCTTTTCCCATCGCCCAGTTGAACAGTTCATATCACTGCAAACCAAAATTACATTATTTTTATTTATTCGTTATTTTAATGATTCTAATTTAGTTGAAAACTATGAATAAGCATTAATGTCCTTTGGAGGGAGGTAAACACAACAAACAAAAACGCATACATTCCCCACACTAAAATTAATCCACACATCCTCAGCTTCACTGAAAAAATGGCACACGGCGACTGCTCCCAAATCTTTTTTAACCGCTATTAGCACACCACCCCCATCCTTTTTTAAAGAAGCACTAGATCCGCGATCTCGGCGGAAAACATCATATTTATCTAGATCTATAAATTCGAAATCGGATATATTTCCGTTAAGCCAAGTCTCATTTATACAAATTATATCGTAGTTTGATGATTCGATGCTAATCTTAAGATTTAACAATTTAGTCCTAAGACCTCGGGTATTTTGAAAATAAATACTTAGTACCGTGACGAAAAAAAAATTTATATAAACGAATAATATTAATTGATATTGATTGTAAAAAAAATGCAAACTTTTATTGCCAAGAGATCAATTATTAATTAAGTGATCCAATACTGAGGAGTCTTTGACATATATAATTTTGGACTTATCATTTTTGCGTAGAAGAATGTTTCCATTTTTGGTCCAGACAAACCTATATTGATGCTCCCTGGCAAACACCCTTGTATTCTTCAATAAAAGCTTTTTTACCGAAGTGATATGTTCATTAACAAACACAGGTTTTACCTTACCAGGTAGCAACAATCCTGGCTGAGACCTGTCCACGGTAGAGCGGATTTTATTCTTCACCGCAGCCAAAAAGTTATCTTTATCAATAGAAGATACAAACCTAGCCATAATGGGTTTTGGGATATCTGGGTTTCGAGACGGAATTCGTTGAATATAATTAACTTTGTTTAGGTCGCACTTGAACCCCACTGCAGAGAAAATACCTTGCAACTCCGTGACAAGATTTTCATTTTTAATTTCAGGCAAATTATGGATTTCCACATAATTTTCCCTAAAAACTGTTCCATGTTTTCGATTTTATTACTGAGAACAGTAATTTCCGCTTGGTTTCCGGTCAAACAGATAAGAACATATTAAAGAAACGGCCGACTCGTAAAAGCCTAAAAAATGTAGTAATGCTAAAAGAATTTTGTGATTTACCAAAACAAAAGCCTTGGAAAAATCTAAACGAACCAACACAGTGGCTAGGTTAATATTCAGAGCATACAAAATATCGTCAGTTACTTAAGTTAGTTCAGTAGTACAGCTGTAACCTTAACGAAAACTAGACTGATATTTCGGTATCAAATTATTAAAATTTTACTAATTCAGAATTTGTTATTCCATAACTTTTTCCATAACTTTTAAAAGAACAGGAAGAATACTTACAGAACGAAGATTGTTAAATTCAGTGGGTTTTTTTATTTTAGGCAAAGGAATGACATCCATAATTTAGGAGAATATTTTTTTTCTAGGCAGACATTTATAATGTGGGTAAGCAGATTAATTGTTGTGAGACAAGAAAGCAAAACAATAGATATATTCAAATTATCCACACCGAATGCTTTGCTTTTTATATTTTGTAGAACAATATAAGTCCTGGCTTTTGATTTTGATCATTGCTTCATTTTTATAACATTTTCTAACTAATGAATGTATAATTTATATAAGAATAGAGCAATTAAAAGTGAATAATTATTAAATTGCAGCATTTATTGACTTGTTATTAGTAAGCAGATACCTAAACAGTAATTTGAAAAAAAAAGTAAGCAAATATCTAAACTTATTTTTCGATATATGGATTAAGTTTTTAGATTCTGTATTTGGCAAATTTATAGGTTTTATAAATGCATTTAAATAACTAAAAAGTATTTTCTTCTCTTTCACCTATGATTTTATTAGAACTGTTATATCACGCACTCAATAAAACACTATAAAAGAATCTTTGTGTCCAAATTTAGTCAGCGCATTCTGTATTCAGAATAAGCCTTAATTTTCTTTATAAACATATATGGAAAAACATCTCATTTTCAAAATACTGGATGCTAAAAGTTAAACGTAAAAGTTAAACAAATTAAAAAAAAATGTCAAATTTTTAGTCATGAATTTTAATTATCTGAAATATTTTTATAAAGTTTGCTACACGCCTTCAGAGTAACAAAAGGCACTTTTTGATCTAAAAGGTTTTTACAGAAATTCTATTAGTGGTCTCCGTTTTTTAAATAAATATTCCTAATAATAATAATACGCCATTGCTTTTTCTAAATACAAAAAAAATCAAATTTAGTTTGGAGTGAAATTGTTTCCTTGCCTTGTTTCGTACGATGCGAGGTTTTTGAGAGAAAAACATATTTATTTATTTATTTATTTATTTTTTATCCATTACATTATTTATTTACCAACTTTATAGTAAAAAACCAATTATAAGGCCCCTACAGACACACACTGATGACTTAATTCATAAACGCGCGTTTGTAAACGCACACTCAAAAACGTCCGTATGTACAGTTGTATGCAGATATCGACAGCATTGATGAACGTGCGTTCACAATTGGCGTGACGTGCAAATTTCTGTTCTCGACAGAAATTTTAAACGCACGTGCGGAGACGCGCATGCAAGCCTCAACGTGTAGATGCCAAAGAACGTGCGAATTCGACATACATTTATAGGTCAGTATCGTTTCGTTGATAGAGAAGCCCAGAAGACGAATAATAATTGAACAAGTAATTAAAGTTTCATGATGTCTGACGTCAGGACAGTGACTCGGAACTTTACCCGAGAATTTATTGAGATGTACAGAGCACATCCTTGTCTCTGGCAAAAAAAATCAAAAGAATATATAGATAAAAACAAAAAAAATGTGGCATACGCATTGTTAACGGAAAAGTTACAAAATATTCAACCTAATGCTACAAAAGAAACGGCCATAACAAAAATTAATACTCTGTGCGGTGGTTTCCGAAGAGAACATAAAAAAGTATAAGACTCAAAAAGAAGTGGATCTGGGTTTGAAGATGTATATGTGCCATCCCTGTGGTACTACGAATTATTGTTATTTCTTAAAGATCAAAAGATACCAAGGCAGTCTGTTTCAAATATTGAAAATGAGGAAGTGAATGACAACATGAAAGAGACGTAAATGGATGATAGAAATAGGAGTGAAGAGGAGAATGAGACAAAGGTAAGTCAATAAACCAATAATTTATAATATTAGTTTTTAATTTTTTTTATTTGGATTGTGTGTTATATGACTACACTATTAATTATAATATCTAATGTATCATTCGTTCTTGCCAACTCAGAGCCCCTTCTTCGTTAAAAAATTTTGTAAATTCTTGTCGAACATGACTTGCTTCATTACTTTAGTTCCTGCTATGGCTACGTTGTAGGCCAGATAGTTGCTCAGGATTTGCTCTACGCCCCATTTGCACCGTTTCCTCTGTATTATTTTCTTGATCTAAAGAATCCAATGGTATGTAAGACTGGCGGCATTTGCGCCTCAAGAAATTATGCAGGATGCAGCAAGCCATTACGACTTTGTCTATCGATTCTAATTGTAGACCGATAGCTGACTGAAGTACTTGAAATCTTGCTGATAGTATGCCAAAAGAGTTTTCAGTTGTGCATCGTGCCCTTGATAAGCGGTAATTAAAAATTTTTCGAGCATGATTCAGGTCGTTTTGACTGTAAGGTTTTAAAAAATCACCTGATAATGCAAATGCTTCATCTCCAATGAATACAAATGGTAGCGGCCTGTTACTGTTTCATGGGCATATTGCAGGTGGTAGCTCTAATGTTTTATTTTTTAATTTTGTGTACAAATGAGTGCATGCTATGACTCCTCCATGCGATATTCGACCATTGGTACCAAAATTACACATTATAAATTAATGATTTACATTACATATAGCCATGAGAACTAAACTGTTATAACCCTTGTAATTGTAATAAAATGCTCCACTACCCGGTGGTGGTTTGATTTGAATATGCTTGCCATCTACGGCTCCAACGCAATTAGGAAAGTTGCATACTTCTTCAAAGCCTTCGGAGATACTTTTCCATTCTCTTTGTATTGTAGAAAACTGTAAAAAAATAAATATCAATTAATATCTACGATATGTATATATAAATACAATACATATATATAATGGTATATGGTAATATAATATAATATAATATACTAATTCACTAATATGTGTGTATTATTTTCAGACAAGTAATGCCGTATCTCAATTTGAACAAACTGAAATGGAGATAAATTCAGAACACAGTATGGCGAGCCAGCCCAGCATGTCAAGATCTTCCACTTCAGCACCATCCAGTCAATCATCAACGCCTTTATCTAAAAGGTCCAAAAAATACAAAGCAGCGCACCAAAATATTAAGAAAGCAGATGAAATATTAGATATTATCGAAACACGACTCAATAAACCAGCAGACGAGTTCGACCTTATAGGAAAATCACTAGCAATTAAATTACGGTGATTGTCAAGAGAAACACGACTCTATATAGAAAAATTAATAAATGATGTCTTATTTCAAGCAGATTTAGGAAAAATTAACAAAAATAGAAGAATTACGTCCGATCCCAATCTACTCCAAGCAACAATTAATAATAGCAATGTATTCCCTCCGACGCCTAGCTGTGCTCCCACCTGGACTAATCAGCCTACACCAAATCTTTACAATGTCAGTAACATCAGCAACGAAACTTCATGAACATCAGCTGCTATGTATTACGGATCTTATAATCCTGTACAATAGGTAGGTACCTAATAAATATTATGTTTATTCTTTATTATGAATTATTGTGTTTTTAATATTCTTACCTTTATGTATTTTTCCTTTAGTACTTGGTATATGGCTGAGCATGTTTCTTGAAAATGAAAATCTTAAATCGTGATAATTACGTCCAGTCGCTAAATATCGAAGGGTTGCGGTTAACCGTTCATGTGCACTTATTGCAGGTCTCATAACTGTGTCCTGACGTTTTATTAATGGAGTAACCATTTCTAACAATTCTACATAGGTATTTTCATCCATTCGTAGATAATTACGCCAGTTATCGGGTTCTCCTTTCAATTCTTCCAATATGTTAATATGTAAAAATGACTGTCTTTTTAAAAGCCATTCCTTACACCACAGAAGACGACGCTTTTTTGACTTTTTGGTACTTTTTAAATTGTAATCGCACGCCACTGCTATAATAGGAAGCTCTTCATCAGACGACATCACAACTCTCTTCGCGCACAACGACTTACTGGTACAAAAGTTTGAGCGTCTGTACATAAAGCAAATTCGAATCGATGAATGCACGTTAATACACGCACGTTCATGAATTAAGTCATCAGCGTGTGTCTGTAGGGGCCTATAGAGTAGGTTACGAAGCAAGTAAATAACTTACAATATCATATTCATATTCACTTTCCAAATTATTGTAGAGGCGACACATAGATATTACAGGAGAATTTAGATAATAGTTGGTTCGAGCAGGCTCCATAGCAAATAGCAATGGACATCTTGTCCGGTACCCAGGTACATTAAGAGCTATCATACCCAACAAATTGAGATCGTCTATTTCGCTTCTAGTTAATTTAGACAAAAATGTCAGACGTGCCAACTTTCTTCGCCTTTGCAGGCTCACTAAATTAAATTTATTCATTATCTCCAATTTGGGAATATGCAGCTCATATATACCTGTATTCTTGTAGTTAATATATCTTAATAGTTTATTCTGCACTCTCTCAATATTTAAAATATGCAGGTTGTAACAAGGGCACCAAACAATGGAACAATACTTCAAAATGCTTCTTATGTATGACACATAGAGAGTTCTAACACAGTTAGTATTGGTTAAACTCTTACAACTTCTTACTATAAACCTATATAATTTTGTGGCCTTGTTTATAATGGTGTAAATGTGAGTTTTAAATTTGAGCTGTGCATCAAAAGTAACACCCAAATCTCGCATTTCATCTTATCGAGATAATACTACTATACTGATATGGAATTAAGATATTTTTTTCAGGAGAAACTTACTACATAGCATTTATTTCTAATAAAATGTAAGTTATTAGCTACAGACCAAGAAAAAATATTATATAAGTCTTTTTGGATCATTTTACAATCATTCACATTATTAATTTTCGCATGCGATTACGTACATTGCTAAACAAAATTAACATTAGGGGTCCTAAATTTGAGCCCTGTGGCACACTAGATGAGGCAAGAAAAGAATCGAAGTGATAGTCCTTGATGACAACTTTCTGACGTATTTTTTAAATATGAGTGTAAGAATCATACCAAATGATTGCTAAAACCATATTAATATTCAAGTATAGTGTGTGATACTTTGTCAAAGGCCTTAGTAAAATCAGTATAAACTACATCTACTTGTGATTTTTTATCGAGACTTTTGCAAATAAATTGAATTTTGTTAGCCAAGTTGGATGCAGTTGACCTTTTCTTAGAATTTTGGATTTCTGCTAAATCACCTTTTTTAAACACAGGGCATATTTTTACTTGTTTCCATAAGTTTGGAAATGTATTTGTTCTTATTGACAAATTAAATAACATTTTTATAGGTTCAGTAAAAAATCCAACCATTCCTTTGATTAGGTATGTAAGGTAGAAGATTCTCAGGACCTACAGCCTTGTGAATTTTTAAGCCCCTAACACACAAACATGTTGCAGGTTCTATGTCAGTTTTCTCGCAGAAGATCTCAAGGGCTTAAAGAAACATATTATTGGAGATGCATCGTATTCAAGATTCTGAGACCGAAACTCATAATTCACTGTCACAACGATTTATTCATTGATGAATTTCATTTATTTGAAGCGTGCACCGAAGCAAAAATGGTTGAATAGTCCAATGATTATTGGTACAATTTTTCTAAAGCCAGCTGAATGAAAAGAATTCCTGGATATCTTGGATATATTAGAATATTTGGCTCTAGTAAAATGCCTATATCATTTGTAAGAAAAATGAAATTAAAAGTTAAGTTTTAGCTCTTAGAACCAAAATGTAAAACATCTTAGATATAAGACTCATAATGGATCACTGGAATTTCACTGAAAGTTCCCCGAGGTCGAAGGTTGAAGTGTCTTGTGTCATGAATATCATGTATTTAAGCAAGCTATAAAGCGCAAATAGATTCTGAGATAGGTACTGACATGAATCAAAAGTTTACATAAGAATCTATAGAATATTTAAATCTCTCAAAGCAAATTGTAACTGGAGCTAATATTCGTGACCATGGATAAGATCCTAAAAGGCAATCGATGAAACTTCAGCAGGTTTCGCTTTCAAAAAACGACTGGTTAATAAATGGTTTATATCGACTGGAACTACTGACAGGGCTTTAAGTTCACTTAGGAAACTTTATAGATTTCTGAAGCATCAGCAAAAGTTATCAAAAGCCCCAGAACTCTCAGATTAAAAAGTGCCTTTGGTTGCTCAAAAGCTTTATGTATTGGTTACTTGAATTTATGAGTTATATAGCTACAACGTGTTGGCCACATAAAAAGTGATCCTCATATCCACTTAAGTTATGCTTCTCTCCGACAAACAACTTTTTAGGAGCTTTCTTAAATGGTTGCTGCAAATATTTTCTCTTTATCAAAAGGCACGGCCAATCGACCAGTTGAATTTAGAAAACCTGTAAATTTATGTACGTAAACGTACGTTCCACAAACGACGAAAACTTTAAAAGTAATATCAACGTGTAAAATACAACGTGTTTACTAATAGAACAATGCGGCTTTAATAAATGAAAAAGAATAATAAAATCTATCTTGTTTTGATGGACTCATAAGTAATTGACTTTTTTGTTGACCCTGATCACTATTTAATAAAATATCAATTAAGAAAATTTTTTTTATTGACTAAAACTTTAAAACTCTTATAGAAATAAGCCTTTTCTTTTTTTTTAATTAAATTAAAATTGGCTTCTACCCATATTTAATTTAGCGATATATAACCCAGAAATCATTACCAAAAATTAAGTTTAACATATTTATTGTCAATTATTTATTATTCACTATTTTGGGAAAGTTTAAACAAGAAAGTTCAAACATTCTATTGAAAAATAGATGACCACTACTAGGTGGCCGCCATTTTGCATGATTGCATCCTTTTGATGTTGGTCACTCTGACAAATTTCAGTGGTGCCAATTGTGGGGAAACAAAACAATTAAAGTTTTTGGGAGGTTATGTTTACTAAAACGGAATAGAAAGTTACATTTAGTTAAAAATTTAAAATAGTTACATTAGTTCTGATATTTTTCTTATATTTGTTTAAGAATCTCGTTAAAATTCAATCGTTATAAATTACCGGGAAATCACAGGGATCGACACATGTATTTTAAAATATGTGTTTTATTATGCTCATAAACTTTCTTACAAATCCTAATACAATAAAAATGATGCCCTTCATTTTTATAGAGTGAGGCCCCGTTGAGCGGCCGCCATAATCTCCAAAAAGTTTTTAGTACAAATTCCCTTCAAGATCCTCAAAAGCTGATTATTGCTAAATGTAGAAAAATAATATTTCTAAGTGTAGAGAAGTTACATTTCTAGTATTGCCAAGGTTTACACTAAATACCACTCTTTCATTATTAAATAACAAAACCTAATTTCATAAATAAGTGCTATTGTTTAAACACTTCTTTAATATTTAGTTTTTTTTTGTTTAATCCCTAAAACATATTCTCACAATTTTAAATTTTTACGATAGCCTTTCAAATGAAAATGTATACGGCAAGTAAATTAGACTTGAGAGACAAGTTTTAGTAACAATAAATAAATCAATTCATATTTAATGGTTCTTTTTCATTTTCCTAATTAAAATTAAATTTATATATAGTGATTTATGAAATCTTAAAATTACATGAAACTCTCATAAGAAAAAGATCATCCCTTTACATATAAAATTATACTGTCAATTTTTTTGCTCTATAATCTTTGTGTTGTGTTATCCTTTGCTGCTTTAGCATAAAATAAAAAGCATAAAATAAAAAATGTATTTTTTCGTAATAAAACCAAAAAAGTGGTTTATATCTAAAACTAGAAATCCAGCATATTACAATTCGTACACGGCACACCGACATGTTTCAGTTCGATTTGTATCATTCCAGTCATTTTCCTCGATTCATGTCAACATAGTCGAGCGGAAAATTGTTTGTTTCCCGTTCGTAAGCTTGATGACAATATTCTTTACTCATCTTTTTCCAAAAAATCGTATTGCAAAGCTATTTTAAATTATATGTTATAAAGCACGTAATATAGCGTAGCGGATCCGAGAGCCAAATGTATAATTTGGCGTGTAATTTGTACATAAATACTTTATTACCCTACTAAATATCAACGTTTTTTGTTAAAGTTCAAAGAAATCCTTAACACTTAGAACACTTTAAGGTTAGCTATTAATACTTAGACAACTGAGTGATAAATTATGAAAAGTTTGGCCAATATCATAATAATGTCTTTATAGGGCTTCCAGAAAAAAAGATTTCACTTACGTAGTTCGCTCGTGGCAACGAGGGCACTCCGTGAGCAGGATAAGCTATTTTGTATTAACAGCCAATTGTCATAGCAAAATCTATAGGAAGTTTGCTAATAAAATTATACGTATAACCTCCCGAGGACAAAATATAATAACTGTGCAAAACTTTACTTTTTTTATAAGTGGACATAGCCACAGACACTCACATTTAAATAATTATGTAGATAGTTAATTCATGAAAATACCAGGAGAGGGCATATTCAAAAGTTATTTAGTTTTCTTTCTGGAAGAAAAGTCTTTAAAAATTGCTTACAGGTATTACTATTATATATTTACTATCGCTGAAGATATTATGGTATAAAAAAATGTATTACAACTTATAGCATTAAAAAAATATAGCTCAAATGGGAGCTTCAAAATTTAATTATCTTAATAGTAGAGGATCCCACCATACTAAGACCTTCACCCATAACGTTACGGGATGAAACGTATGTTTTCATAAAATGTAGTATATCTTAAAATGTATTCCGCACAGGTTGCCTGAAAAATCTTGTGCAAAATATTATTTATTAATAATTAAAAATGATTTTTTTTAAACATTGCACTCTTCTGTTACGCATTAAATTGTGTACTAATCGAAAGTACGGAACTTGTGAAATATGCATCCACTGGGTTGCCTTCTTTTTTCTTGTGCAGTTACTACGCAGCCAGGTGCGCGGAGGTGATTCGTAATAGCAATTTGCACCTATCGAGTTACGCAATAAAACATTATATTAAATTAAACTTAATTTTATTGCAAACAATATGGCATAGGGTTGCTTGCGAAAAACCTGTGAATAATTCCGGTTGCCGATTTTTAAAAGTTCAAATTCTCGCGCGGCTTGATGCGAGCGATAGAGAGGTTCGAGAATAATATCCAATGCGATAGACAAAGACACAGCATTACAGCTGTATTCCACTAGTTTATCGAGTGCGCATGCTCTGTGTATGAGTTACAGAAAGAGAGCGATAGTAGTATTAGTAGTACATGCTATAGTGTAGATGATTTCAATTCGAACACCTTACAAATTGGGGTACGGTCAATATACTAAATTCACGCATTGAAACAAATAGCAAAATATATAATGAGCGGTCCTCGTATATTTAAAGACATATGATCGCTGGAAATTCCTCAACCCCGGCCCGTTCAACGAGAAATTTTGTCAGAAATAGGTAGGCTAAGTCCCCAGCATTGACGTGTAAAAGACGAAGACAAAAGATTACTACCGGCGCTTGGAGTTTGAATTGTGGACGGGCCGGGCCTATAGAAAATAAAAATTCTACGATAAATTTTACATGGGCCTGGTGCCAGTGTCGTTTTATGTTTTATTTCTGGTTTAGAATCAGGTGTCTTAAGAGTGTGTTGGTCGCGTGTCGTAATTTTATAAATTAATTTGTTGTTACCGTTGTGGTCTTTGTTTTGTTGTTGCTTTTGTCGTTGTTAATACTATTGTTGTTACTGTTGTTATCACTGTTTTTAAATACTTTTTATCTAACAATTTAAAATGCCATTGTGGAGACCTTCTGATGTTTCTGATAATGAAATGGATAATTTGGAAGTTAATTGCGACTTGGCGCAATCGGAATTTTTAAATAAAGACTTACATATTCAAACCCAGAGAGTTGTTTTAAATATTTTCAATTGCCTAAAAAACGAAATGCGCGGGGCCTCACAAAACGACATTTTAAAAAGAGTTTGAGAGCTGACTAAACTTGCCCGTACTACCATCTACACAGTGATAAAAGCCGGAGACGTCATCGATCATTCTGTGAAGAGAAAAATATTTTTTACAATCCTTCTGTGGCACGCCTATGCTTTACAAAGAAGATACCGCTAATGACCCGAGTTTTAGTTTTTCTGCTGTTCGGATTGAGTTCATATGGACTATAGCAGTAGGAACATAATCATAGTGAATTAACCTCATTTTGAAAAAAAAAACGTGCTAAAAAATAGTTAAAAAGTGTGTTTTGTGTGGCTCATGTGACAATGTACTACATTTTAACGAATAAACTTTAAAAAACTATTCATTGAAATTAGCTTTTCGTAAAATAAAAATTTTTAAATACAATGACGTTGAGATAAGCCGCGCGAGAATCTGAACTTTTAAAAATCGGCAACCGGGATTATGCACAGGCTTTTCGCAAGCAACCCTATGCCATATTGTATGCAATAAAATTAACATTAATTTAATGTAATGTTTTATTGCGTAACTCGATAGGTGGAAATTACTATTACGAATCACCTCCGCGCACCTGGCTGCGTGGTAACTGCACAAGAAAAAAGAAGGCAACCCAGTGAATGCATATTTCACAAGTTACGTACTTTCGATTAGTACACAATTTAATGCGTAAGAGAATGAGTGCAATGTTTAAAAAAAAAATTATTTTTAATCATTAATAATTAGTATTTTGCACAAGATTTCTCAGGCAACATTTGCGGAATACATTTTAAAATATACTACATTTTATGAAAACATACGTTTTATCCCGTAACGGTATGGGTGAAGGTCGTAATATGGTGGGATCTTAGACTATAAGAGTCTTGCAGTTCAAGAGTGTACTCCTAAATGTACTCGAATTTGAGATTAATCTGGGATCTTCTATTGTTTTTCGTTTTACTAGAAAAAATAGGAGTATATTTATTTTTGATATTAAGCTAAAATCCCAAATTACAAGAATCTATATAGATTATTAGAAAATGAATGAAAAGCAAAAATAATAAATTTTATGTTTAGCAAAATCCTAAACTTGTTATCTTTTTAAATGTTAAGAATAATATGTAACCTTCATAAACTTATATCTTTACCTAACACGAATAATAACCCAAGCAACACACGATATTTAAATAAACGTTTATTTTTGGTTAACATCAGGTGTACCTTTAAAGTTGAACTTCAACTATAAATATCCGCGTGTTCGCTTCACGTTTAACAAGAAGGTTTATTAGATGTTCATAATATACTACTAATTAATATTTCATAAAAAGGTAAACCTGTATGTATGGTATATTATTTATTATTTAAAGACGTTTACAAATGCGTTAATTAAACAATATATTCCCACCATGAATAAAACGTTTAATATTTAGTTATAGAAAACCAGTAAATAACCTTTAATTTAGTCGTTAAATAACTGTTTTTATAGAATTTATACTAAAGATATCTATTTAAGCTTAAATTATGATATGTTATACCGGATGTCCAGAAACTCTATCGACAAACTTTACAGGGTGAAGAATCAGAAAAAATTCTCTAGGGGAACCGAGAGAATTTTTTTCATATTCGAATCTATAGGGTGTTAAAACTATTAAAAAAAGTTGTTTTTTAAATAACTTTTCTATTAATGTAGATATTTTTTTTTTATTTGCAGATGTGCAAATTTATATTCTTCAGTTTTTTTTAATTTAGTATAATTATTACGTTTTATACACGTTAATGTATTTCTAACTTTTTTACGTGTCCCGTATACGTGTATGAAAAGTATACCGTATGCTAGACGGTGACATATATGTGATATCGAGGTCATTTCGTCAAATATTTGAGATGTAGTAATTGAGTTTAAAAACTAGATATGTGAATCCCGTGTCAATTTTTTAAATTCCAAAATTTCCTCTATTTTGTGAACAGAATAGTATATGATATACGTATATTCTACAGTTTAATAAATATAGCTTTCAAAAACTTTTTTTTATTGGATAGATGATCAAAAATGGCACTTATGAGCCAAGTTCGACGTTTAGAGAAAGCAGGACATATTGAAGGAACTAATATTTAGTTTTGTGGCATTAATTTTTAAATTTGAGTGTTAGCAAAGATAAAATATTAGTAGTATTATTATCTTTGGTGTTAGGTAATTCCTTAAGGTAATTATTTTCAGTTTTTGCTGCTTAGCCTACATTACATTATTAAGTAACTAGTGAAGTGTGAATTGCAACTTGACAATGAAATAAAGCTAAAAAAAATTATAAATGAAGTTGTATTATTGTGAAGCCCAAAATAGTATGATAATATGATCGATTGTTGTTTATTGATTGTATTTGTTGGATATTTCCAACCTTTGTGTTCTCAAGACGCATGCCAAATAGCCAAAAATTTTAAAAATATTCGTATTTGATTAAGAATTAGCGCCTTTTAAAAATTTGACTCCAATTTATTTCAACACCCTGTATACTATCATAACCAAATTTGGTACACTTATGTTTTAAGTGGTCCTGAACAATAATCCAGTACCATTTTTCAAAAATAAATATCGCTAATACTACTTCTCGATTTTTTGCACTTCAAACTTGAATACAGTAGGCCATGACCTGCTTTCTCTAAACGTCGAACTTGGCTTCTAAGTGCCATTTTTGACCATCTATCCAAAAAAAAAGTTTTTCAAAATTGGTCAAAAAACAAAAATTTTAGAGGGGTGGCTAACCCTTAAGTGGAACACACTGTATATTAATAGTTTTAATTTAAAAACTGTAATTTTGAATCTAGTTAATGAAAAGTTGTCTACAACTACAAAAAACTTAAATTTCTTTAACAATTATTGACTGATTTTAAGACTTTAAATTTCCACCTACTTCCGATAAAAAATAGCACAGCTATTGCAATTTTCATAGCGATACACCTTGTTTTCAAAAAATAAAATGGGATTTTTTCACGTTTTTCACGTTTTTCACGAACACCTTAGGGTTATGTGAGAAAAGTATAGATACAAAAACTCTAGATTTTTTATCACCTTTAATTTTCTGCAAAAAAAAACTTTTTTTAACCTTACTCTCACCCCCCCCCCCCCCTTTTCCCTCCACCCACATAACACCACATTAATCTGTTAAAATATTGTATAATAAATGAATTGAATTTAAAGAGAAACTTGCTATTTTAATTCTTGCAATAGAAACATTTTAAATTTAAAAATTCCTTACGTTTGTTTTTTTTGTCTGTTTGTCTCTCTTATAAAAGTTTTATTCATATTTCGTTAAAATTTTAGGTACACAAACTAAGTCAAGTCTCTAAGAGGATCAAGTGTAATTTTATCTCAATAACGTGTATTTCAATTAAAAGCTCACATTTTAATAATTAAAAGTATCGTAATAAAACTATGTGATCTAATATATTGAAATAAAAAATAATTTTAATTAAAAATGTTAATTTTTAAACCGACAATAATTCCGTGAAAGATTTTAATTTAAGAACGAGAACTAAGTCAGTAGCTAGAAATTTATAAATTGTGACATGAAATGTAATTATGAAAAGCAAATGAAACATCTTTACATTAAACACACGAGATATCCCTAGCAATTTGCTGTTTACGATGCCACTTTATCAACATTCTCTTCTAGGATTTCTGTCTTATTTTGGAACATTTCAAGTATTATCCTAATAAAACCCGAAGTAGGTTAGGTGATATCAAGGCGTATGTTGGCATGGCATGGCTATACAGAATATATAAAATATGTAGGTATTTTCAAATGACACGTTTTATTTTGTTTACTTGATTTGAGGTATTTTAATATTATATTGATAAAGTTTATATTGAAAACTGTCAACTATAAGCCTTAAACACAGTTGTTATAATTTGGATACGGGTCAGATTATAAAAACTGCTAGAACTTCATTACGTAACTCTTTAAATGCAGCTGTCATCAATAGATGATGGAGCAAATTTTTTATGAGATACGTCTATTGGTTGATGAATTATGCTAGGAACGACCATTGCATACTGACTATCCTCTCTTTCATTAAATATTGTCGATGAAACAAGTGCGTTAAATGATATATATATATACATATTTCGATTTAGTTATGACTCAGATCCATAATAATTACATTTATACGTTTCTCTCCAATGTTTATCCTATATATTTCAGAATGTGCATAAAAAATTTCAGTTGTAGATATTGGTGTCTAGCTGTATTTAATATTTTAATGTATCTGATGGTATTCGTGGTTCAAACAATCCAAAAAGAATTAAGAAATATTGATATATGTAGTCATGAACAAAAAATTCTTTTGGTTAGTGACCTGTAATCTGCACTAGTGCAAGTGAACAAGAGGCTAGTAAAAGGGATAATGAATTAAATAGTAATGAGTACAGTGTCAGAAGAGATTTAGGTTGGCAAATTCTGATATTGTCAATCGAACAGTATACAATTTTGGCGAGAAAATCGCCAAATATTTTGTAAAACATGTATTCTTATGTATATATAATGACAATATTTATAAACAAAACTAATAAATACCATCTGTATACTGCTAAAGCTTTTTGGAAAAAAATTTATCGATGACTCAACTAAAAAATTTTTATAAAAAAAACAACGTTTTTTTCGTGTTTTTTTCACTATAGCTGTTTATACCTCTTCCGAAAGAGTTCAACTAATTAAATGGTTTTATGGAGGCAATTCGGCAGTACAATGTAGAGATTTGTTATCAGTGACATTTGAGAATAGACCGATTCCTTGTGCAAAAACGGTTTTAAATGTGGTTACAAATTTTGAGACATCTTTTTGTCTTCAAGATTGTAAAAAATGCCACACAAAACGTCAAGAACCACCTGTTGAAGTGGTCCAGGATATAGAGCGGCGGGAAGAAATGGTTTGCAGTACCCTAGAACTTGATTCGACATGGTCCACTAGAAGTGTTGGAGAGAAACTGGGAATGAGCGATAAAACTGTTGCTCTTATCTGGAAAAATTATGGGTACAAATGTTTCAAGTATTCAAAAACTCAGGAAATATTTCCTGAAGACCAGTGGCAAAAAATGGAATTTTGTGAAACCATGATGGAAAAGGCAAATTCGCATTTCCATTTTACCTGAAACTCTTTTGAAGGTGCGAAATAGCTTTTACGATAGGTTAAGTTTTTGTTTAGCGAAAGAAGGCGGTTTATTTGAGCCTTTTATTTAAAAAATGATATGTTGTTAAATTTGTTTATTGGAGTTTTATTTCTGATCTTTTATTATATTTTTATTAGAGTTGATATTTTATTTTTTATTAGAATAACGCTTTAATTTTCATTATGCAAAACACAGCATATTAAACATTTTAAGATTACAATTCTATGCGGGTTTTTCACATTGTCATGTCTGTAAAACCCGCATTAGAATAAATAATTTAAAAATGCCTGGATTTTCGCGTTATATTTTGGGACATTTTGTCGCCAAACGACGCAGCTCCCACGAAAGTCAGATGTTTGCTAAACCCGTCCTCGGGCCGGCCGGGGCGGTGCTCTGTCGCAGGCACTCGTACACGCGCGACGTTGCAAAATTTCGCCTCTATGCGGTTTCCTATAAGTAACGAACGAAAACACGATCTGCACGTTAGAGTCAAGAACTCAAGAATTGAAAAAGACTAAGTATATTTAAAAAATGTTTAAAATTTTTTAATCTTTTACAAAATTCGCTATCGTAAAATCACTAATATTGTTCAAAGGCAGTCTCTGCCTTAAACAAATAATTAGTATTAAAATTTAAACTGGTAAAGAGAAAATATACACCAACTTTATACAGGGCAATAATTTGCCCAATAGTTATTATAGCAGCGAAGCCTGGACCCTCAATCAACGAGAAAGTAATAAGAATCTTATGGTTAAAAAAAAGTTTACAGAATGATATTCTGACCCCAATAGAGATAAATCAACAGAAGTATAGAAAATTGATTACAATGCTGAATTAGCGGCAGTGAATCGTAGGAGATGAAAAGCAATAGTGGAGGCCAAAATTCATTCAGAGTTATAAAGCCGGGAAAAAAAATGCAAAAAACATCGATTTGGAATTAAAGTTTTTGTGTTGTATAATTGTCAGGCAGAAACTGTTCTGATTGTGATGTAAAATTGATATTTTTTTAAATAACCTGCTATTTGTATGAATAAAATAATGGCAAACTATTAAAAAACGGACATCTATTATACACAGAAAACTGGCAAATTAGTCCCAGAATTGCCATCAAAAAATGCCCCTACAAATACATACCCCACAAGAAATAGTCTTAATCAAAATACGCGAGTTGGTAGGAATAAAAAAAGTATTGGTCAGCCTTATTTCAAATATTTATGCTCGAAACTTATATTATACAGGAAAAAATATCTACAGCACCGTTTAAAGGTTATGTAGGGCAATGGATTAAAAAGACAGATGCGGCTATATTTCATCGTTTGGTGAATAACTTGTAGCTTGTTATTATTATTATTATTAACAGAGCGATAACTTTTATTAAATGTTTGACAATTCCCATGTTCTTTTGTCAATTTCTATGTGCTACTGTATTTCAATGTAATTAGTTTTGTCTTTTCTTATTGTATATGTTGTACAAGATGTGGTTGTCCTAATTTTTAATGTTGTTTTAAAACCGGCAATAAAAATAATAAATATGGACAGATACAAATAAATTATAAGTGATGTATTGAAAAACCAGTAATGGAGTATTTTCTCGGACTTGACAAGGAAAACCCGATATTGACCTTTAAACCCGAATTGGACTATATATATTCCTACAGAAAAGGTACCAACAAGCTTCTAACTTTAGGAGCTTCGGTATTCGTTTATTTCATCCTTGTACTTGTACGTAAAGCAGAAGAAGTATGTTGTATTTAAATTTTGTAATTTTGGAAATAAACGTATTATTATTATTATTGATTTTTGCCTTGCGGCAATCACACTCCCGGGGAACATTCACTTATCCCAGATATCTAAGATATCAAAAGGATTAAGCTCTGAGGGGACCCTTTCCAGATTGTCGAGCCCTGGATGGTGTTCGGTCTTCTGTACCCATGAACTTTCTGACGACCCGTGCTGTCCCCAGTAGCACCGCTTTTTGCATGTTTTTGTAGTGGTGCTCACTTAGTCCTAGTTGTTTGAGGTTCTCTACAAGGGTTTTTGGTATAAGTCCAGTTGACGAGATTATTATCGGAATTGTTTGAACATGCTCCATCTCCCATTGCCGTCTGATTTGCCCTTCAAGATCTCGATATTTGATGATCTTTTCGTTGTATTTTCCTTGGAAGTTATTATTATTAGGTGTAGCAATGTCAATCAGCGTGGTTCTCCTTAGTCGCTTATCCACCAGGATAAGATCTGGTCTATTGTTGACAGTTCTTTGGTCGGTGAGAACAGTTCGGTCCGAGTACAATTTATACTCGCCATTTTCAAGAACTGGCTCTGGAGTATAATTGTAATATGGAACTTTGTCCGTCCTCAAGAGGTTTAGTTTAACTGCAAGTTCTTGGTACAGTATTTTTCCCACGCAGTCATGACGTGCCTTATACTCAATTTGAGCAAACGTTTTACATCCTCCCGTTATGTGTTGGATGGATTCTGTCACTTGGCATCCATATCGACATTTGTCACTCTGTACTGAAGGATCCGAAATAATGCACTTCAAGTAGTTTCTAGTTGGAATAACTTGGCCTTGTATGGCCAAGAGGAAACCTTCCGTTTCGGGAAACAGTTGTCCCGAAGTTAACCAGTAGTTCGACGCGTTGGTGTCGACATGTCCCTGGCTAACCTCGTTGACGTGTCTCCCGTGCAGTGGTTTTTGTGCCCATGATCGATGTTTTTCTTCATCAGTGACGTGGTGACTTTCCATTTCGCGATTCTTCAGTTTCAGAGGTGTAGAGTCATCGACCTCGCATATAGCACGGTGCAGAGCGGACGATATAGCCTTGTCATGAAAGAAATTTCTCAGAACTGAAATTTGTCGGTCTAACTGTTTGCCAATGTCTGCCAATCCTCTACCTCCCTGATGTCTTGGTAGCGTAGTTCTTTCTGTGGCACTTCGAGGGTGGTGTTTTTGAGCCTTAGTCAATAATGTTCGTGCCTTCCGTTGCAAGTTCTGGATGTCCGTCTTGCTCCATCCCACAATTCCAAAGGAATATGTTAGTGCTGTACAGGCATACGTATTCAACGCCTTAAATAGATTCTTACTGTTGAGGCTCATTTTCACTATGTGCTTTACTCTTGTTGTAAACTCAGCAGTAAGTTTATCTTTCATTGTTCGGTGGTCTATTCGCGCTGCCTGCACCATTCCCAGGTATTTGTATGTATCACCCTCTTCCATGGCATCTATAGTTTGGCCTTCCTGCATCTCGAAGGATCCCGGCTGCATCTTTCCTCGTACAATGTTGTTAATACGACACTTATCCAGTCCAAACCTCATTCCGATATCAGCAGAGAATTCCTCCACGATGTTCAGCATCTGATCCAGTTGATTACTGATGGCACCCATTAGCTTTAGATCGTCCATATAGAGCAAATGATTGACTCTTCCGATTTCCCTACTCTTCTTCTTAATAGCAAAGCCGTAAAAGGTGGAATTGAGTCGAGATGATAGAGGATTCATGGCTAGATAGAACCAAAGTGGACTCAGAGAGTCGCCCTGGAATATACCCTTACGGATCGGTATTGTGTTTGTCTCAATACTCTCTCCAGTAGGAAGTTGTAGATGCATAGTTGTTCTCCATATCGCCATTGTGCTCTCCAGTAGAGTCACAATGCGTTCATCTATTTTATATATCCTAAGGACATCAATAAGCCATTTATGTGGGATAGAATCGAAGGCCTTCTTGTAATCGACATAGGCGGTTTAGAGATTTCTCTTATTACTATAGGCCTGGTTGCAAATTACGGAGTCGATGGTCAATTGCTCTTTACAGCCCATGTCCCCCCTAGCACATCCCTTCTGTTGAACAGCAATAATGTTGTTATCCTCGCAATGTTGGTATATGCGCTCTGTAAGACACGCGGTTATCAGCTTATACAGTGTTGGTAAACATGTTATTGGCCGATATTTCGCTGAATCTTGTGTGTTCTGTGGATCTTTTTATAGCAGAAAAGTTGATCCCTGAGTGAGGAACGTTGGAAGTTTGTTCGGTTCCATCAGCAGATCATTTATTAGTGTGGTCAGTTGTTTGTGGGTTGACCACAGCTTTTTGATCCGTGTGGTCTGAACCAGGGGCTTTCCAGTTGTGAAGGCCTTTAATTATAGTGGAGACCTCTTCAACGGTAAATGGCTGATGATGCATTTGCTCGAAAAGTTGAGACTTGAAAAGTTGAAACTTGCCTGGTTATTACATGGTGTTGTCGTTGTTAATTGACTACTCCAGAATGTTGAAATTTCATCGCTGGTTGGATAGTTATTTTCGCAAGGACTGGTTGAAAACTTAAGTTTTCTATAAAAAGATTTCTCCGAGCGTACGAAAAGCGCGTTGTCCTGCTTTCTGCTATTGCTGGATTTATATCTTTTAAACCGTCCTGCATATACCGATAATTTTTGTTTCAGTGTATCCAAACATTCTTCAGGTGTTCGATTTTCTGGATATTATTATTATTATTATTATTATTATTATTATTATTATTATTATTATTATTATTATTATTATTATTTTTATTATTATTATTATTATTATTATTATTATTATTATTATTATTATTATTATTATTATTCTCGTCGATAGCGGTGTTGTCAATTTCATCGGAAGGCAAGATGAATTTTGCTATGGTAGATTTAGGAACTTTCGAACAATGTTGCATGTATTCAGTATAACAGATTTCTGTATAGTGACAATCGTCCACGAGGAAAAACCCAATGCGTTATAGTTTTTTGACAGTGTTAAAGGGACAATTTCAGTGGATGAAATAACTAAAGGGAGTATATATGCATTATCTTGCCTCCATTGTTGTTTTATCTCGTGAGCTAGATCTGCGTATTTAGCAAGTTTAGTGTGTGTCGTTTCTAGGACATTATTGGTATTTGGCACTGCTATGTCAATTAGAAAGGTTTTCCTTTGGGTTTTGTTTATTAAGATTATATCTGGTCTGTTTGAAGTCAGCGTCCTATCGGTCAAAACAGTTCTGTCCCAGTCAAGCCGAAAGTCGTCATTTTCAAGTAGAGTTTCTGGTTTTGATTATTATTATTATTATTATTATTATTATTATTATTATTATTATTATTATTATTATTATTATTATTATTATTATTATTAATATTATTTTGTTCTAATTTTCTTTATGCAATTTATATTTAATATCCAATAATCCATTTTATTTGAAAATTTCAGTTTTGTATTAATATTTTTTTTCCAATAAACGAGTCATCATTTCAAATTTAGTTATTCATTATGTGACCATATGATCTGACTTTTATATTTTAATACGTATTATGTATCTATATGAAGAAATAATGCTGAATAAATACTTCTAATTAATATTATTAAACTTTAAAAATATTTTGCTAGATTCCAGAAAAATAAAATGCACTCTATATATATATATCAATTTTCTATTAATAACCCCTAAATGTGAAATTTTTATTTTTCTCTACACTCTAAAAGAAGTCTCTCCGCCACTTTTAGTGACATTTGGGGCTTTCCAATAATAGCGTAAGAGTCCCAAATCCGAAAAATTATATGTAAACTGGCTGCGGGTCCATATGATGTTGATTCCGGGCTAAATTTGAATTCCTAAAATATTTCAGAGATATATATCCTTCTGGTTACGATCGCTTTAGCGCCGCTTGTGCTAAAATGGCATGATTTAAATTTTAATAAAATTGGTTTCGTATATTGGTTTTTTATAAGAGTATTCTTAGTTTTCCTAAATAATTCTTGTTTTTAAACTGAACTGGAGATATTACACAGTTGCCGGTTTACGAAATACAGGGTATATAAAGTTGGAATTTTAATTTGAAATTTCTTAATAATTTTGTGATTTTAAGCAGTATCGTCTTAAAAATTGGCAACTTTATGTGTTTTGACATGAAAGGTATGAATTTTGTGGTGAATTTAGCATTATTTATACAGGGCGTTAGTTACCCCCCATTACTTATGGTAAATTACAACATATAATTTTTGCCTAATCAATTATGGCTAAAATGACTAAAACATCTAATAGGCAGTTTATTTTAAATAAAAAAGGTACTTTTGTTTATTTCATGTAACTCTATCAGATTTTAAGTTATTTACATTTTAAATATTAAGCGTAAAGAATCCTAATCCACCGTTATTACATTGACTTTTTTCAAGTAGGCTTGTGCCAGGACTTATCAGTTTTTTGTGTAAAGAAATTATATGACAATTTTATAGTCACTAAGTAAGAGTGTATTATTTGTAGTAAAAATTTTAAAATAAGAAAGTGCCACATCATAATAAGTATTCTAACAGTGAAATGCGTGATATGATTTGCGTTTTTGCTCAGTCAAATTATAGTGTGTTCAGACGTATTTATACCTGCCTAGGCGAAACAGGGTGTTTTCGTCCTAAAACCTTAAATGGTGCTCCAAAAAATATCAACGTTAATGATGAAGAAGAGGTTTTAGCTCATACTTCGGAAAATCTAGATCTTAGTACTGGTCGGTTAAGTATGGCAACAGAAATAAGCCAATCATCTTTGGAGAATTCCATATCACTATACTCCTGTCAAAAATTTGGTACATCTAGATTTACCAGTTCGCCTTCAGTTACAGTGCTGAATTTATGCTAGATAAATAATCCGAAAATCAGGAATTTGTTAATGACCTTCTTTTCACCGATTAGGCGACGTTTACTAGACGAGGTGTTTTTAATTAAAAAAACGATAATTTGTTGGACTCTCAAAATCCACATGCTCCAAAGGAACGACATTTTCAGCATGATTTTAAGGTAAATATTTGGTGTGATGTGATCTATTCAAACTTCGTTGAATAACATTTAAACCCATTAGTAGAAGATGTACCACTAGCCATAAGGCGGAACATGTGGTTTATGCAAGACGGAGCGCCGTTACATTTTTTTCTGCCTGTACGGTGATTCCTGAATGAACATTTTCCTCACCGGTGGATTGGGGGTGGCAGTGAATTTGTTTAGTCATCTAAAAGTCCAGCCTTAAACCCTCTAGACTTTTTAATTTGGTCACACAGGAAGGACATGAAGGACATTCAAAAAGATACAATAAATTCCATAGAAGAGTTACGACAAAAAATTCAAGAAGCTGCTAATATTATCAAAAATAATCGACAAATGTTCTTTAATTTTTAAAGATTTTTAAGGAGACGCCTTACAAAGTGTATTGAAGTGGAAGGCGGGAATTTTGAAAATTTACTTTAAAGTTTTTTTTTTAATATTGTTACTGATTGTTATTTGTTGTCTTTACTGTTGTTGTCCAGCATAGTAGTAATTTAAAAGAAGAAATTCCTATTAAGCCAATGTAATAACGGTTACTTATAATTTTTTACACTGAATGTTTAAAATGCAAATAAATTAAAAACTGATACAGCTTCATGAGTACTTTGTTTATTCAAAATTGAACTGCCTTTTAGATTGTTTAGTTGTTTTAGCCATAACTCCAAAGGCAAAAAAAGATATGTTGTAATTTACCTATGAAAGAGGGTGTAACTAACGACCTGTATAAATAATGCTAAATTTACCACAAAATTCGTAATTTTCATGTCAAAGCACATAAAGTAGCCAACGCACAGAAAGCATGGGAAATCTTGAAACTGAAGATACTATACAATATACAGGGTGAGTTTTTTAAAGTGTTACAATGCGATATGTCAAAAACGGCTGCAAATTTTTTTTTGACATTTTGGTGACATTTTAAGTATACCGGGGGGCACTTTTTGTGATATTTTTTACATTTGTCCCTTCACCCCCCTAAGAGGGGGGGAGGGTCACCTCCTTATTTTAATGACGTGTTTTTTATTCTTAAATACGAATCTACATAAAATATGAAGTCTGTTTACAAAAAATTTTTAAAATTGCTCTGCTGGTTACGGAATTATGATCAAAAATGTTTTGATTAAATTTAAAAAAAATTCGAATATTCTACTACAATAAAAACAAATTATTTCCTACTTTTTAATTATTTATCGTCTATGTATTATGCCTAAGGAGCTGTTCGAAGTGACCGCCTTCGACTTCCAAACACTTTCTTATCCTTTCTTGACATGAGTTTCGTACCCGCTGTAACATTGCTGGTGTCACTAATAAACAAGCAAAACGAATCCTGTTCTTCATGTCCTCTGGAGTTGTAGGTGCACTAGCCATTACTTTGTCTTTTATAAATCCCCATAAAAAAAAAGTCAAGGGGGGTCAAATCTGGCGAACGAGCAAACCAGTTGACAGGACCACCTCGACCAATCCACCTGTTTTCAAAAATCTCATTTAAATAAGTACGGGCCTGTATGGCATAATGGGATGGAGCTCCGTCCTGCTGAAACCATACGTTAGGATTTAAATTTTGGTTTAGTAGACGAGGTAACTGATTTCCTAAAAAATCTGTGTAGACCTGTCCATTTAAATGACCTTGGAAAAAATGCGGACCAATAACTCTATCCTCGAAAATACCACACCATACGTTCACAGACCAGGGATGTTGATTTGGTACAGTTCTCATCCAGTGAGGATTATTTGCTGCCCAGTAATGCATGTTGTGCCTGTTTACCTTTTAGAAAAACAAACAACCAAAACTTGAATATGTTCTAATTTAAATAAGTTAAATCTTCCCTGCCCGCAATTATTAAAAGAAGCCTCATCAGAAAAAATAACGTTTCTCAAAAAATGGTTATTTTCACGCGTTTTGTTGAAATCCATGTGCAAAAATTAATGCGATTCTCAAAATCATGTCCGTAAAGCTCTTGATGAAGTGTAATGTGGTAAGGATGAAACTTGTACCGGTGCAGAATTGTTATAATTGATGATTGACTAATTCCAGCATCTAAAGCAAGCCGCCTGGTACTGATTTGAGGATCAATAGCTACTGCTCCTAATACAGCAACTGCCTTATTTTCATCTGTTTGCGTTTTAATCCGATTTCGTTGTTTACTTTTTAGACTACCAGTCATACGACTTCTGATCTCCAGTCTCTTAAAGGCCATATGAGATTTTGGAATATCCGGAAACCTCTCGGCCCACACTACTGCACCCTTCCTATAATTTTTTCTGCACTCCCCCAAAATTAACAACATATCTACTTCTACACTGAAATTCGCTTCAATTTTTTTCTTTTTAAACACAATTTACTTGTTAATAACACGTCAAAATTTTTATGTGACACTGCTTGTTATATTGCCATGGAAATCCTACTGTTACTAGGATTTTCATTTCCATCCATACTAGTAAAATAAACAGTGGGATTTCCATAACAACCGGCTGTTATTATGGTAAAATATTCGAATTATTTTTAAATTTAATCAAAACATTTTTGATCATAATTCCGTAACCAGCAGAGCAATCTTAAAAATTTTTTGTAAACAGACTTCATATTTTATTTAGATTCGTATTTAAGAATAAAAAACACGTCATTCTATTTAAAATAAGGAAGTGACCCTCCCCCCCTCTTAGGGGGGTGAAGGGACAAATGTCAAAAATATCACAAAAAGTGCCCCCCGGTATACTTGAAATGTCACCAAAATGTCAAAAAAAAATTTGCAGCCGTTTTTGACATAACACTTTAAAAAACTCACCCTGTATACTATACGATAGACCAAAATATGTGAATGAGCCCAAACATACTTGGGCGCCACTTACAGCACTATTTTCATAAATAATTTATCATAACAATTTTTGTGCTACGCTATTACAACAACTGACGGAAAAAATCTTACTTTTGTTATCGCATTAAAGAAAATAAACGCCATCAATGCTATCATGAATCGAGATCAGTGAGAAAAAGACGTGTTAAATAGTTACTGTTTCAAGTAGCTGCTAAGTTTAATAAAAACAGTTTTTTATTGGCTATTCGAGTTTCATTTACTATTGTTAATACATTATTATTAGAGAATCTAATTCTCCCTATGCAAGCCCGATAATTTTTATTAAAAAAAAGACAGGGGATTACCGCGCATGTATGAACTATAGGCACTAAAATGCTATTACTATTAAGAAACAAAGTGTTTTGCCATTAATTGAAGAACAAATAGACTGGCTTGGAGAGAGTAATAAATTTTGTATAACTTTGGACTTGGCAAATGGGTTTTACCAGGTACTTATAGCTGAAGATTCTAATGAGAAAACGGCGTTCGTAACACCAGATGGTCATTACGAGTTTTTAAGAATGCATTTTGGGCTTACAAATGAACCAGCTGTATTTCAGGCATTAATCAATACAGTATTAGGTAAACTAAAAAATAATATAGCTTTCCCATACATTGATAATATTATTATTCCCTCAATTACCATCGATGAAGGCCTAGACAGACTAAAACAAGTTTTAACCAAGTTAGGCAAACATAACCTGACATTAAAATTAAGCACATGTTCATTTTGTAAACATATTTTGGGTCGAGAAATTAGTTATGAACGAGTTAGACCTGGAAAAGAAAAATTAAAAGCCGTTTTAAATATAACGCCTCCTACAAATATAAAACAAATAAGACAATTTTTGGGACTGTCAGGTTACTTGAGAAGATTTATTGCAAGTTATGATGTTATTGTTAAACCACTTTCACACCTTACGCGGAAACACATTAAGTGGGTATATAGAGACACTCAATAAAGATCATTTTAACAAATTAAAACTATACTGACAAATGATCCAATTCTTATACAGACGCCTCTGCCATAGGCGTAGGTGCCATTTTACTTCAGTTTGATTTGGAGGTAAAACACCATGTAGTATCCTATTTTAGAAAGCAGACAACTAATGACCAAAGACAATACCATGCATATGAGTTGGAAACTATGGCAGTTGTTTTTGCTTTTAAGATATTTTAGAGTGTACTAGTTGGGAATTAATTTTAAAGTAATTACTGATTGTAACGCTTTAAAGACGACACTGTCCAAAAAGGATCTTCTACCTCGAATTGGGTGTTTGTGGCTAGAAATACAAGAATTTTCATTTGATATCGAATATAGTCCAGGAACGCAAATGACCCACGTAGATACATTGAGTAGAAACCCATTAAACGAACATGAAACATATTTTATAGATATTATCGAGAGTGAATGGATTATAGGGGCACAATTACAAGATGAACACTTAAAGATAATTAGAAAAATACTAAATGCACGAAACATAACTAACGAAACGAAGCAATATGAATTCAAACAAGGTAAGATTTACAGAAAGTTAAACAATGGTAAAAGAGCTTGGGTAGTACCAAGGTTAGCAAAAATGCAAATATGTCGTCTCTGTCATGACAATGCAGGGTACTTAAGCACAGAAAAAACACTTAAGCGTATTTAAGAAAATTACTGCTTTGCCAAAATGCGATGATTTGTTAATAAATATGTAAACGCTTATTTAGATTGTACGTATTGTAAACAAAATCGATCCAGTAAAAGACCATGTAAACTAAATCCTATTAAAAAACAGCCCGTTCCCTTTCACACCATTCATCTTGACCACGTGGGACCCCTTGAAACGAGCAAGAAAAAAGAAACTACTTTATCTTGGTAATAATGGATGCTTTTACTAAGTTTTATCTTATAGAGCCCGTGAGAAACGTTAAGGCAAAACAAGTTATTAATATTTGAACAAACCTAATACATCTTTTTGGTTTTCCAAGTCGAATGATTAGTGGTCCGCATTTACGTCAAAAGCATTTAAAGACTTTTATGAAAAGATCGACAAATCTTTACTTATTGACATTTTCACGAAAAGATCAACAGATGTTTACTAAAACGAAAATATTAACGGATCCTTTCCAAAATGAAAGGATCGACGAATCTTTACTTATTGACATTTTTACAAAAATATCAACGGATCTTTACGTATAGTGACATATTTATGCAAAAGGTTGACGGATATTATGATACTTTTACAAACATATTGTTTAAACACAACGTTTTAACGAAATGATCAGTTGGCAAGATGATTTTGTTGTACGAAATGATCAAAGTTTTGCTCTTTTTTAGCACTTCTTAAAGCCTGAGGACAGGCTTATATACAGGATAGTCGAATGTAAAAGATAAGACACCATCAGCGATGGGAATGTCGACCATGTGCGTCTCTTATGGGTTCGGTCTCGAGTTCGAGACACCAATAAAATACAAAGGCGATTTAAACGTATTTTACTCCTATTTAGATACTATTTTAGTCGATTTTTATGCAGTGTATGATTCTGTCTTTTTACTTGGCGATTTTAACATTAATGTTTTAGCGTTGATGCAGTTCTGGGCTGGGATTCTAAAATCACGACTCGATCTCGATACGATGACGACTTCGAATTCGATCGCGACTCGTGAGTCGTGACGAGAAAGGTGATTCTAAATTTTAATCGTCGGCTTAACTCGTTTTATTCGATTTGATTTAGGTTTCTTGGTATATATTTGTTATTTTCCCTAATATTTGACAGATGGAAACGTCTTTTTGTTTGATGAAAAATTGTCTTTTCTATTGGTAAACACTAAGAATTTATATTTATTTTGTTAATTTTTTCGCCTTCGTGTTTTTTTATTTAAATATATGCCTATATTGCCTATATTATAAGGCAAACAACAATTAACTGTGCTTTTAATAAGTGGGGCAAGGAAATAATGTTTAGGTTAAGTCTAGTTTTAATTTATGGTCTTCCTCTGACAGGATATTTCTGAAACCGGAATGCTGTTTCTGGATTACCGAGACCATCCGTGGACAAACCGGTGTGTCCTGATACGGTTATGGCCAACTTATACTTTTAGTTTATTTTTCATTTGTGTTTTTATTGAATGTAGCTTTTTGCTAAATAAAGATATTATTTATTTATTATTTCTTTAAAATAAAAAAATGTCGTTAAAAACCATCACTATCCATTCGAAAATAATAATTGAATTCATGGAAAATCACAAAAACTTGTTGTGTTAATCCACTTTTGGTTTTAATATGGCAATATGGGTGCAATCAATAAGACCTATAACACGAGGGAAATTGGATCTCTCTATAAATGTTAATTTATTAATTTCTCTAATATCTTATATTTGAAAAATTAATGAATCGGTCAGCAAGGTGATAATTTCAGTAATTTTATGGATCCAACGACTTGCAGTAGGTTCGCTAATTCCAAATTTAAAATCTTGTCGAATGCTTCTTTGGTAACAATCTGTGGCATAAAATCTTAACATACTAAAACTGCCCATTCAATAGTAACTCTACTTCCTCTGCCTCTATTATTAACTGAAGGTTGTGAAAAATAGGGTCGAATTAAATCTATTAGTTGTGTTTAAGAAATACTAATGAAAACCAGAATTTGAAGCGAGTATGACTATCGGTAACCAATAAATAAAACAAATACGTTTAAAAAATGATGCTGACACATTATGCACGTATTAAAAAAGGAAGAAGCTATATCGTCTGGTGTATACGATATACCCAAGCGTGTCGTCGACAAATCGTTAAAAACTAGGCAATCCGCAGGACACTTACGACTGAAAATTTTATTTAGAATCAGTCATATCGAGTAATCGTGTCGAATCGTGATTTTAGAATCCCAGCCCTGGTTATTACGCGTTTCAACGACGGACGGAAGGCATGTAGGGGAGTTTTAACACTGGCTCTTCCTTATTTAATACATTCATATAACAAAATCATTAATTTTTTTCTGGTATATTTTGAACTGAATTGTAATTCGAGGCTCTTATACCTATATGTTTTGTCCGCATCGGTCGCGATTTAACCTAAATTTTATGTTCTATAAAATTATATACAGTATATATCGTAAGCTACTTAAGACTAACATTAATTTTATAATGTATTATTTTCAAGGCATAAAATTATTAATTGCTGTTTTATAAGAAATTTTGTGAAATCACGAGAGCTCTAACAACAAAGTTCTTAGTGTAATTTTTTGCGAAAAACACAAAATAATTTGCCTCTCATTGCAATTATAATAGATAATTAATATAATAAAATTAATCATACAGGCGTAAATAAAAATGCAATTAAGCTATTACTCAAGATTTTAATTTCTTTGAAACATTTAAAAACTAATTTGATTTATTACAAAAACCAAAACAGTCTATATTACTATATTTATTATACTTTATACATACAAAGATATTAAACAAAAAATAATATTTTAACTTCTACTATAAATATAATAGTTCTTTACGTAACAAGTATATTATTGATTCTTATACAGAAGAATTACAAATATAGTAACAATAATATCATTAAAAAGGATTTCTAATTTTATTAATATTATATTTCATAATAATAATAAAATTAGTAAAAACATTCTAAAAATATACGTACCCAGATACATAATTATTTTAATGTGTAATAAATAAATTAATTAAAATATTTTAATGTAAAGAAATTTAAAATTATTAAGCCAAATTTAATTTATATGTCAACTAACAAAAAAAAACCAAAACATTATGGTATAATAAAAATCTTTGTTTTTTTTGCTTTCAGAGCCAATAATTTATTGTTTTTTCATTCGTATTTTTTTAAACATTTTGCATAGAAAAAAAATTATAAGCTTGTGAATTAATGATATTTGGACATGATTGCTACAGTATCTAATATTTTGATTACCATGAAACTAAAGAGAGTGATTAAATGACTAATAATGACTAATAATAATAAATGACTATAAAAGACTTTTATCTATAATTTTTTTAAGCCGAAAATTTTGCATCCTTTTAGCCCTAATTTGTTTTTTTTAAAATATCTAATTTTAAATTTATTTTACGCAGCTTATTTTTAATAAACGATTTGGTTGATGACGGGGTTGTTATTTCACTCACTAATTCTCTTCCTTGTCTTGTTGGACTTCTTATTTCACATTTTCTTTTTATTACGGATTCGGTGCATAAGCGCTTGGGACTATAATTGAATAAATTCATATGGTCATTGTTATCATTGGCATCATCGTCGACTACTGGGCTTCTTTTTTTTAAATAAGTCTTGATATCGTGTGCTGAAAAAAAAACAATTCTAAAACAAACTAAAAGCTAGTTGTAGAAGAATCACGCAGTTTATAATGTTGTGGTCTGAAAATATTAATAAACTCTTGTGAATTAGATGAAGTTGGTCTAGACACGCAAACAAAAATGAATGTTTCCCATAAGAAGACCCTATAAGCAACACCACACAAACGTGCAAAATATAAACAAGCTTTGTTATTTGTATATTACATATGTTTCTAAAATTTATAATAAAAATAATAACACTAGGTTGCGCTTCCATAAAAGTACGACTGTTGTCTTGCCCTTAAATAAGCATATATTCGGCAGATGATTTCAAATGGTTAATGAAGCCTAACCTATAGTACATTGGTTCTTTTCGATATGCTTAAGAAATTATTTCTAAAATGAGGCAGAAATTTGACAAAATGTTAATAAAAATAATTTCATTTTAATTTAATGCTAAGATAAATACGCCAATTAGTTAATCCCATATTTAGGTTGTTATAAACTTTAAAGTAATATCATATCACTATAGAGTCATAGTTAATTTTTGAAAAAATCCCCATAAAGCCAAAAAAAATATTACTCTAAATAATTGTGGATATTCTATACCAAACAAAAAGAAGTAAAAAAATAAATAAATAATACAAATTATTCCCTCATACATATTCATATAGTGGTATTTTTCTTGGTACAATGCTATCACACGGTATCTAATTTATAGGGTTAATTTGTAATTTTATTTCATAAAAACATAGTTAGAATATATGGGCTATTCCCTAGTTTCATTTTTAAATAACGTTCCCTGTTTATTCAAATAATTTGTTGTCATTCACTTTAAAAATAGTGATTTATTACAAGATGCATTGTGCGTTAAACATCCTCTTCATACTCCAAAAATAAAAAAATAAATAATTAGGTTTTAAAATAAAATTTTAAGGTTTTGTGGTTTAAATTATAGTTATGTTATTTTGACGTCGATTTAAAATATAATATAGAATGAAATTAAAAAGCTAAGTTAAAATAAATATAAATATTACTTACTTACGATATGGCCGAATTTCAGATGGCACGTTCTAAATCGGAATTTCCTAACGGATAGGGCTGCTATTTGAGTTAGTAGGCCATAAATTAACAGCTAGTTCTAAAATTTAAATTAATAGATGATAATACTTAAGTATAAGGAACAAAGATTAATTTCAGGTTTATACAAATTGCATTAATACAAAGTGTAAACTTTATTTATAATGCTTACAGCTAATAATGCCGAAATCATTTCTTTTTTAGTGTTTTGATTTTCCAATAACAGAAACAAATTGAACATAAAAAGTATTAAAAAAAATGGCTTCTACATTATGCATAAACGTGTTTTTTTAGTTACATTGCCTTAATTTTATGAGTTAAAAATTATGCAATAAGAATAAGTTTCAATATAAATCCGGCATAAATATATTAAATTAAAAAATAATATTATTATATTAACACAAAAATTTAACCACGCAAAAACTCTTCGACAAGACACTAGGACCGCTCTTAAAGTAAGACCGCTGGTAAAATTATTTTCACGCACTCTAAGCAGTGCGCCATCTCTCCGCTGGACACTTTTCCGGGCACGATTTAGCCCATATAGTTGCGTATCTTCCTATTATTCAATCAACGTTATATATATCGTTATTATTCAATCAACGGTTTTAGATTTAAAAGTTGTCCGTTATTAGAACTCAGAAAGGTTTATGGCTTAAGAGTGCGGCCCACCACGTGACAAAATCGGTTTCAAAGCGCGACAGTAGTTTCGTGGCCGGTGCAGTTTTCGCTGAAAGTAGCAACACTGGCTGCCATAATTACCCACTCCACCGTTCCCTTCTCCCTGATATATCGAATCTCGATTACCAGGGACGCAAGTCAACTGGTTTACTTCTTGTTAGGTTTATTAACTACTTTTTATGTTATAAAGCATATGTACATACAGGGTGTTTCGGAAGGAAAAGGAAATATTTTGGGAACATGTTCAGAAGGTCAAAATAAGATAAATTAACTCATATGTTCTAATCCGATTCTCGACCGTTTCAGAAATAATCGGTTCTGAAGTTTATTTGTAAGATTGTTGGCCGTTTTGTTCAAACGTGGCATGAGGATTTTCATCTGACTACCGATGTTCATTGTGTCGGTTATTAATTCCATTGCGGGTAAAATAAGCTTCATCGCTAAATAAAATGTAATTATGTAGGTCTCGATTTTGTGGGATCCATTCACAAAATTGAACCCCTAAGCCAAAATCACCTTCTTGAAGATGTTGAACCGGTTGAATATGGATAGGCTTAAAACTGTTTTTCCTAAGTGTCTTCCAAACGTCTACATGTGATGCTAATCGAAGTTCTTTTGTAATCCGCCTCGTACTAACACTCTGGTTCTCTTCAGCCATATCCAGAACATTTTCTTCATTTTCTACATTTAGTCCGCCTCTCGTTCAGAATTAATTCTTATGCTTGGAAACATTCCTGTTTCCTGAGCGTTTGCAAAAACTGTCTGAAAAACTTTTCGATTAGGAATTCTTCGATTTGGAAAACCACGTCGGTATTCATCAACAGAACGTAATGCGCTACCATTACAGAAACCATACACGAATAATACTCCCTATGGGTGAATGTGTGAGGCATTACGTAATGGAACCGTTTGCAACGAGGTTTCAGGCTAATCACGCGCAACTGGGATATACACTAAACTAGTTTCAAACCATTCCAAATATTGTGCTAGAACAAACCTAATGATTATATTGTATTATAATAATATGTTTGATTCTTCTGCTTTGTCTCTAAGTGGTATTCCTTTTGGATAAAGTGGATCAACTTCCGGTAAAAGGTAATGTTCATAAAAATATTTTAGTTTGGGCAACATTTTAACTCTCCAAAATGCTTCATTACGAGGAATCTTCAAGAAAAACGACTATTAAAAATTATAAGGCATAGCTATAATGAATAATGGTGATGTTTCATATTTTAAAAATCATAATACATTTTTCAAAAAATAAATACATTATGTAGTATGTAGTTAAAGTAAGAGTTAAAATTATACCTTTATCGCAATATTATTGATCTTATAACATTTTTTTGAAATGTCCTCAACGAAAGTTAAATTTTAATACTGTTAAAATTACGGATTATCGGTTGAATGAGAACTTATTAATACAATGATTTACCTTCTATACAATTAATCCAAGAGGGCTTTATACTACAAAGAAACAGAATTTTCTTTTTGTAACTTGCAACTGTCCCTGGATTTGATAGTAATAGTTGTGGTTCCTTTTTAGATGTAAGGAACCATTTTCAATGATAGCAAATGTAAGTTTTTTTCTCTAATTCCCATTTCAGTACTAATTTTTGAAATTACAAATGGGCATTTAATTTTAATAATTTGAACGGAGACTCGTATTTAGAGATAAACCATTAAATGTTAAGCAGAACATGTATTTTATGTAAGATATATGTTTGCGCATTTTTCTCGACAGGTACGCAATTATCTTGACGAATAATATCCCGAACGTTGGATTGGCCGTGGAGGACCTTTGCTTTGGCCTGCGCGTGGTCCAGACTTAAACCCCATGGACTTCTGTATTTGGGGATATTTGAAATCAATTGTTTATGATAGTCCTATAATTAATAATCTAAATGAACTAAATGTAAAAATTGTAAAATCTGTAAATATGTTAAAAAAAATGAGGATCTTCTTTTTAAAATACGGCAGATATAAGAATTAACAAAAGTCGTAATATTTTTTTAAAAATAATCTTAAGTATTAATTTTATTTTATTTAGGATTGCATTGCTAAAAATCTAGTAAATTTAAGTCATTCACATATTATGAAAACCTAAAAGTGCGATTATGTTCTAAAAAAGTAAAAACTAACACGAGGAACGCCCTCTACCAAAAACACGGAAACTGTACAAAACTCCAAGTCACCGGTCTCAAATAACTTTAAAATTGTATAATAAATAAAATCGGTTACATATTTCGCTCTTATTACGAGCATCTCTAGACCATATACTGGGACACCTTGTACACTTATTAATTACAAAAAAAAGCATTATATTTATAGTTTAGGTGAAGTTACTTGGACAAGTATAAAAACTAAAAACGTTTAGCACGCGGCGGTTTCTTTATAGGGCATTGGCGTGCATATAACGTGTTGTTCTCTGGCTTAATATATATAGTAAACATTTAGCTAAAAGTTATTTTACAACCAACAAAAACATTTATCAAGTCACGCAAAAGTCGTGGTTAGATTTAATGAAATATACACAGTTTTTTTTTAATTATTAAAAAAATTTTCAAAAAGTTGGGTGGTTTGTTGTTACATAGGTATAAAATAATGTCGTGGCCGTGCTGCAATACAATATTGTTATACTTGCCTCCGCTGATATTTGTTTCGATAAGCCCAAAAATTTCCGCTGAACAATGAATTTTCATTGAAATGAAATTGAAAATGAAATTTTTGGGCTTATCGAAATCAAATATAAGTGAAGTTAACTATGTATTCATAATTTTGCACCCACATTTTTTTACGTCCAAAAATGCTTATCTATTTAGCATCACTATCCATCTCTTCAGAACTGGATTCGTCATTGGCATGAATTATAATTGGATTCATTCGCGGTATCTATTATATCTATTTAAATTATTGTATTTAAGACTTATTGAACTTACATTAAAGTAAATATAACGAAAGGTTTTGTTAAAAATTTAAATTCAAATATATTTTAAATATGTGAATAAGTCTATTTTCTTCTTCTTTTCAATATTTGAGCGTATGAGATAGTATTTTCTAAATTGATATTTAATATAAGTGACATAATACCCAAAATAAGTGACTCGTTAATTTTAATGTCAAAAATTTAATTTAACCTTGAATTTTTATCTTAAAAAAACAGTACTGTATTTTTTTTGTTAAGCAAATATTAATGATATTTTTTAAAGTACATTATGTTTAAAAATTATAATTCAGGTTTAAAATATATTCAGGTCAAAAATGACACGTGTTAAAAAATTGATGCTCTCTTAAAATTTGATCGGTAAAGCGATCATAAACTAACAGATTATGAAATGCCTAAAAATACCTATTTACCACAACTATTCGATTCATTATCACTAGTATTAAAAGGCCGCAAAAATTTCATTTTTATTGTTCAAAAGTTGAGACGAAAGTAAATAAAAGAAAACATCAACACTATATAACAAATAGAATAACAACAAGAACTACAGTATAATATAAACGCGAAACCGATTTTAGGGTGAGCCAAGTCTTCACCATGCTAATTTTAACACACTCACAAAATTCAAAATTGTTTTAATTATTACCATATACAGACACAATACACTAATAAAATAAAGGAAAATAATAATTGCGAATATCACTTAGAATAAAATCAAGACTACTTAGCACTACCCGTTTATCAAAACCGTTTCGACCAATGAAAGCTGACCGGCAAATATTGCGCGTCCTAAGAAACAAGAACGGTGTTGCCAGATCTGCCTAGATATCCTATGGAGACCCAATTTTTAGCCAAAATTATTATTATTTTTTGGGTTAGGTTTTAAAAGAAACCAAAAATGTTTACAACATATATATTTCATGTGTTATGTTTTATTAGATTTAAGGAACAGGGGATGGTCAATTTTACATTGTTTTAATAAAAAATAAAAATTTTCAACATTGTTTTTTTTTGATTTTCAAAATTTTAAATACCATCCCGTCTAGCAAATCCAATAAACAATCCCTACACAAAATTTGAGCTTTCTAACTATTTTTGTCTTGGTACAGGAGCTAACCCCGTTTTACGCAGGTAGACCTTCCTCTTAAAGCAAATTATAACTGATCCGACAGGAGTGTCAAAATTTGCTGCGTCTTTAATTGATCTGATTTTTTCGAATGTAGATTTAATTGAGGATTGTGGGGTAAGAGAAAACAAATCCCGAGATGATCAGATTACATACAAACAATTTAGAAATGTTACTACGAGTGCATAAAAAGCTGAAAAAGAGGCATATTTAAATTTCAAATTTGCAAATTGTAATAATTAAGAACTTTGGTGTGAATTAAAAAATATTGATCTTTCTAAAAAGTCGAATGCTCAGCTCCCTCTGCACTTACAAGACGTCGAAAAACTTAATTGCTTTTTTACCAGCATAAATAATTGAAATAATAACACTGATGTTGAATTTGTCAATTTTTTTAAACAACACAGAATTTTTCCTATTGAATTTGAATTTATTATTTTTCAGTATTAAAGTAAAACCTAAATTATAAATTAAAAAGAAATACCACAAACGACGACTATAAAAAGGAAATTTATTGTCCCAGTAAATTGTCTAAAAAATAATCCATTATAATTATTTTTATACCGTCGGTTAATTTTTCTGTTTCGTCGTTTTTCACAGACATCAGATTTTATGGGGCATTACACTAAACAAACGAAATTAAAAGGGGAAATGGCCAAAAAGTAAATTCACCCAAAATGATGCTTTTCCTTACTTATTTATACCCGAGACTTTTAAAATGGCCGTTAGGTCTTTGCTACTGTACGTGCTTTTTCTCCTTAAATGTAATAATGTTGGATCACAATGTCTCGTTTAAGAAAAAAAAATGTTTATGTCCCTGTTTTTTAAATTAAACAAGTTTAACTTTATGGCTATAGGGTTTAATTTTCTGATTTTTTAATTAAAATGCTATGATGTCTTTCTTTTAAAGTAAATTTATAGTTCTATTTTATTTCAAGATGTTACATAATGAGTATAAATCAAAAAACCTTGTTAAACCAACATTTTTTTAAAACAGCTTTTATTAGTAGTGGGCGAAGACAACTTGTATACATGTGTGAATTTTTACTGTAAGATCCTGGCTAATTGCCATTTTTTTTGACTCTATACAAAACTAATTTTTTACTTTTATTAAATCATTACCTTAAAACGAAACCAAATACGCTTTTAGATAAACCTTTAAAGTTCCTATGCGCAAGTTTCTTATTTTCCTTATAAAACCAAATTTTAGCATATTAATTAAACTTTGATTACTTCTGATTTTTTTTTGTCATCAGCTTCTGAATTTCAGCTTGGATTATATTCGGGGGACACCTGCTGCCTGGTTTTTTCTCCAAATAGAGGGGGACATAATTATTTAATAGAGCTAGTGAAAAGTTCTAGTGGCTTATATGGCGCTGAACCAATTAGCATGTTAAATGGCAATCTGGTGGCATTATACAATATATTTTAATTTTTAAGCCATCCAAAGATAATAAAATGGAATAGTTTCCAGTTTAAAAGGCTTGTTTCATGATGGATGTAATTCTATAGGTTAAGCCCGCTCATCGTGTCATCCTCTAATCCGAACACTTTCGTCTATCCTCCTGGGACCTAGCGTCCATTTAAATAGACATGCCAGTTTAATGTTTCCAGTTTCGTTAATTTATTATTTAAGCTGCTTTGACCTCACCTCCTATACGTTGGACACTTCGGTGCTGCCGCCCAGTCCGATTCGGTCGACTTTAATTGTGCACATGTGCTGGGAATCAGTTGTTTGTTTTCTGTTGTGATGGCGGCTGCACGTGGTTCTCGTTATGATGGTATGTAGCCTATTTTTTAACGCTTTGTAATAACGTTTGTGAAAGTTTTTATTTGCAAATGTTTAATACACAAATTTAAATAACATTACAATAATAAAAAAATTAAATAAGTTTTGTATTACCCTAAGTTATTCGCGTCCATTTAAATGGACATTGGGTCTATCTCATACACATTTTAAATTAACTCATAAAATTTATTTTAGGAATTTTTGGCAATCAAAGAGTGCTACGGCCAGGGGAAGATGACGAAAAATTAGAGCAAATACTAAAAATCATTGGAAATGATGACTCTGACATTGACATGTCTAATGATGAAAAAGAAATTCAAACTATGGATAATTTAATCGGGAGAGAAGAAGAAATAATTAATGAAGAACTAGTAAGCAGCAGTGAGGAGGAAGAAGAAGAAGAGAGAATTCCTCTTAGTGTCCTGAGAGAAAACTTAAAAATGGCCAAGCAATCTGTGGATCCCTTAAAGCTAAAGTCTTGGAGAAGAGATGATACTTTTGCACCTCCAAATTTTGAAGGCCCCTATAGAGAATGCAGCGCAGAGCTCCGGTATGATTGGACTGCAAAATCGTATTTGGCCATGTACTTTGAAGATGAGTTATTCCAAAAAGTGTATGATTGCACAAATGCAAGGTACGTTGAACTTAAAGGAGTATCTCTTAAATTAACTCTTAATGAGATTAAACATATTTTTGGAATAGTTTGTTTAATGTCCTGTCTAAAATATCCAAATCAGAATGTACTGGGCAAAAACCACTAAAGCTTTAGCTATTGCAGATACAATGACTCGAGATAGATTTCTTGCGATAAGAAGTATCCTTAAAATCGTCATTGATGGCAGCATTGCTGAAGAGGTACGCAGGTCTGACAAATTTTGGAAAGTACGTCCTATTATAAAAGCAGTATGGCAGGGGTGTTTGCAGCTACCTAAAGAGAAAGTGGTTGCTGTAGATGAACAGATGATCCCATTTACAGGGACTTGTAAAATGAAGCAGTTCGTTAGAGAAAAGCCAACACCAACCTTCTGCTGTTGTTCGCCTTGGAAGGACATTATTTCCTGGAAGTCATGTGTACTCCGATAGATATTTCGCGACAATACCATTTCTCGAATATCTTCGTCAACAAGAGAAATATTGTACTGGAACCATTATGAAATCTCGTGTACCAGCGGCAGCAAATTTAACTTCGGAAAAAATTATGACCAAGGTAGGTAGAGGCAGCTTGGAACAAATTGTAAGACAAGATGGCGAAATAGTAGTTATACAATGGTATGATCTGAAATCTGTACTTTTGGCATCTACTGCTCTAGGAATTCAACCTAGCGATGAGTGTAAAAGGTGGTCTAAGAAAGACTCTAAATATATTCAGGTTAAAAGACCTTATGTTGTTGCTAAATACAACGATTGTATGGGAGGAATAGACTTGATAGAACAGGCCAGATTAAAAAAAATTAACTGTAAAGGTCATTTTCCATTTCTTTGATCTAGCAATCGCTAACTCAAGAGATAAAAAAATATTTAAAATTCCTCCACGCAAAATACAATAATATTTAGATTTTAAATTCGCCAACTGAACTTTTGACAAATACACCCAACACACAAAGTGAATCCCAAGAAAACATCCGAGGTGTAGGTACTAGAAGAAATCCTGAGGGAAATATAATTGTCGATTCACCGTCATCGCCATTAGGCACCGAAAGAAAACGGAAACAACACTTTCCAGAAATTGCCACAGACTTAAAAAATTCGGTCAGATGTAAAAATGACTCTTGTGCCAAAAAAAAAAAGTTTTTTTGTAACACATGCAACACACTTTTGTGCATTACTGGCAACAGAAACTGTTTCATGGAGTTCAATAGCAAATAAATTTAAGTTCACATTTATTTTCTGCGTTTTCATAAGTTTATACTGAAATGTTATTGAAAAAAAATATATATATTAGGAATTTTTCTTTAGGTTAAGACCAAATGTCCATTTTAATGGACGTCATGTATCTGTCAAAGTAAGAAAAAAAAATAAAAAAAGTTATTAGTAAACAATGTTTATTTATGTATCTTTTATTATATTTAAAAGCCTGACAACTCTAACTTAACAAAAACATGTCCGGGTCCCAGAAGACTATAGAATGATTACGCAAAATTGTATTAGTAAATAATTTTAAATCGTAAATATAGGAAGTATATCAAATTAATAAATTGTGAATGTACATATATTCGACTTACTCAGTAAGGCACAAAAGGAAGGTAAGAGAGGTTTTGCAGCTTATACGCGCGTTTAGTTGCACTGTTAATTCGCTTCTCGTCTGTAGTCGTACTGTCCGTACACATGTTTGGCGGTCTTTTTTCTTAATATGCCTTTGCATCTCTCTCGCACAGGGGCCGTATTTTCGAAACCATGCGAGAATCTTCGAATGCGAACAAAATCGAGCGGCAAAATTCGCACACGAATTAAAAAGTGCATTTTTGAACAGCATTCAAAATTTCATTCGCATGCGAACATGAAATGTAGTGGCAACGTAGCAAGTCGAGTGCTATGGGAGGCCATGTCAACCGGGATGAACGATAACAATAAAGATTTTTTAACCTAACCTAAAATTTAAGTTTAAAGTTTAAAAAGATCAGGGAATTTTGAGGTTTACATGGCGTTTCTTGGGTTTATGCGAATTGACTTTTTTTTTAAATGAATCCAAAAAATAAAAAATATTGCGGTTTTGTGTCGAGTGAGCAAAAGAAAGAACTAATTTCATTTATGGAAGAGCACCCGGAATTAAACTCGGGCAAATTCACACAAAATTTTTGGCTAAAACGCCAAAGTAGCGGACAGATTACACAGTCTCTGGAGCATATAAAGAACACATCAATTCCATTGTAATAGGCTTGCTTAATCTATTTAATTTATTAAATTGAGCATCTGAATACATTTCAAATGGGTCAAGAAATGAAGAGTACCTATTCCTTCTATCTGCCAGAGTTTCAGTCTCTTCCAGTGCATCGACGATGTTTCTTTGCACAAGATTGTTTAATCTTACCATTTAATTAATGTTATTTTTTTTTCAATAAGCAATAAAAAAAACACTACGAAAATACTTAACCAACTCACAAACTAAAAAAAAAAAACAAAGCTAGTTTAAAATCAAAACAAGACAACTGGCAGAATCGCACACGAATTTTGAAATTCGAATATCGATTTTTCCTGCGAAATCCTCTAATTTCGTATGCGAATCAAAGTCGAATGGTTTCAAAAATACGACCCCTGGTAATATATATTGTTTGCACAGTTTTAAAAAATAATTAATACGGGAGTTAATTCTCAAAATTAATATGATAAGAAGAAAGTGTAAATAGGTAATGGAATACAAAGCCAGATCGAGAAGAAAATGTAGGTAATTCAATTTCAGTATCAAGTAAAAGTATTAAGAAATGTAGCAATAAAGAAACCTTAAGAGGATGAATTACTTAAGTTAAATTAATTTATATAAATTATGTAATAAATAAAATATAAACTTAATGTTCTAATTTACTAAATGGTAAATATTAAATTTATAGAATAATAGTGAGGACAAAATAAGGTTAAAATATGCCTGACTATCTTTTACGTATGTTTCTTCTCATCTTATGCACTCTTTCTTCTTCACATGTTACTTTACTTACTTCTTGAACTAACAATAATGGGTTAAATACTTTAACCTATTGCATTAAATCTGGATGATTTGATTGATTTTAATGAATCACTGGAGATTTCCAATCAAGTTTTTGAGTATAAGGGCACGTCTTGAGCTATTAACTGGTATGGATTTACAATTAATTACTAAAAATATAGAGTTTACGGATTTTTTTCATTGCTCTTATAGCTTGAATGACAAGACAGTTTTACCACTACTTAAAAATCTCTTTATTTTTACTCTCGACACGTGTTTCGCTCACTCTTAAGACACATTTATCTAACACCGAAAATAGATAAAAAAGAACGGCTTCTTGAAAAAGTATAATTTTAGCAGCTTCTTAGTTAATAGAATACGTAACTACTGGAAAATACGGTAACAATGTACAATATCACAGGTGACCCCAACCCATTTTGTCAACGCATTTTCAAGTGGCATAGGTGCTACTTTAAAAACTTTGAGTCTGTACAATTTGGTTCTAGCAAAAAAAAGAAATACTTAACTTTAAAAATATGACAAGCGTATGGTTATTGGCGTAGACATCAAGGACATACAAACAAATTTGACTTCTCTCAATGATATGACACATTTTCAAATACGTTTACAGAGAGCCACTACACAAATTTGACATCTTTTGCTGATATTAGACTTACACAAACATTTTTTTCAAATACTTCTTTAACTTTACCCCAACAATAACATCTAGTCTGGATGTAGATGACCAATGCTACAGAAAACATGAAATACCAAGCACCCTTTAAAAAATGTTTGTTAATTATTAGGACAAATAATACATAAGTTGCATTATTACATAAAGTACTGAAAGTTTCATCAAGAAAATCTTTATTTGTACCTACCTCAAACAAACTGCTAATCGTTCACTTGGTGCAATAGTTTTTCTCCCATGCGTGTCTTGTTTTATTAAATGGCTTTCTATTTTATAAAGCAATATGTTAAAACAAAAAGCGCAATAAATAATATAATTACTCTTTAATAAAATATGAAGCACTTTTTTTTCATAAAATATGGAAAGATAATCTATCAAGATAGATAGATCTATCAAGTAGATAACGTGCCTGTATTAGAGAAAAAGGCAACAATATCGCAACGCCGCTCGATTACATTGTTAATTCCACCGACACAAGTAATCTTTACCAGTGACGTCGTCAAAAAATGTTTACTTAATAAATATCTATTATTAATGGATTATGATTTAAATTATAGACAATATTTCCCTTTATATACTATTTATGTGTTTTGTAACATACTTTATTAGGGTAAAGGTACTTATCTAATACAAAGCATTTTTAGGGAAATTAAATATTTTATAATTATTATAGATTTCTCAATAGGTTTTTATTATTCTACTTTTATGACGATGGTTGTCCCTTGATATGATGTTATGACACTATCGATATTTACTTGCGAAAAGATCGACCTAAATCGTCTTTTTCCCATGGTGAGGCACAAACGGCACAAGTTTTTACTATCATACCAGTTCACAAAAACAACGAAATGACTCAGCCTTGGTCCGTTTTCAATCAAAAATCAAAGAAAAACACGGAACTTTACAAATGCCGAATTTTAATACAAAGCCGTTGCCAAGATGACATTTCGCAAGATGACAGTTTTTGCCTGCGGTGTTACCATTTAAAATTTTTTAGAAGCAGTTTTAGGAATAAGTATGTTAATAATTTTTTTATGCTTTGAAGTTGTTATTTTTGCGCTTAGATAATCTAAAATGTAACAACAATAAGTTAAATTAACATTATTATATGTGTTGATATATAGTTGAAAATTTCCTCTTTTGAATGCATTTTCAAAACTTGACAACAAAGAATCGACGAATATGTTTGTGAATAAAACCCTTTGCCCCTATTCACATTTTGAACTTTCAATGTTCTAATCATGATACTAAACTGACACGGCACTGATGTGTGTAAATGATCCTTAATCCATAAAAAACTGCTCAATTTGATCGCAATCCATGAATCAACTCATACCCTACGATAAGATAATGTAGTGAATATCTTATCGACTACTAAGCGCAACTGCATGTCCAAGAATTTGTAACTCCTGGACTTGCAATTGGCCACTAAAAGTATAAAAACTTAACGGCCTTACTCGTTTAAACTGAACCGTGCGACTTTTTATCAGTTTGTTTACTTTGTGAGTTTTCAAAAGTGCTTATTAAGTACATATTTTGTCAAAGGGATTAGTTTCTGAGAGCTAAGAGCTCCAAAGTTTAATGGAATTTATGTGTAAATTTAAGTGACATCTGGGAATCAATTAAGTTTTTAAAATTATGCATAAAAAAATAATATTATTAAACTAGTTTATTGTAGACTAACAGTAAGAATATAAAATTAATTAGTGACTTCTTAAATTAGACTTTATATTATAAAATGACAGCTTGACATATTTTTTTATTGAATTAAAAGGGGGTCATACGATATTAAAAAAATCTTTGTAAAAATAATTTAAATCCTTACATAAGAAAACAAATAATTTTATAATCATTAAATAATAACTAGGTTTGATTTTCTAGTTTAAACTTTTTGGCGATGGCCAATATTTAATTAACTTATATTTAATAATAAATTAAATTTAAGAAAACATTACTTACCCTAGTGATACTATAGCTCAAAACACATTTGCATTTGAATTGAACATTTCGTGTAAATTGCGTAGGCTTTTCTCCAATTTTCTAGAAAACATTTCGCTACAAATTTTCATTATTCTGTTCTAAAGACTGAAGTCTAGGTCTGACAGAGTTGCTTGCTAGCTCACTCGACATAACACCTCTTGATTTTTGTTCACAAGTTTCAAAAATAATTCTTAATTTTCCGAATCAAATTTAAAAACATGTGTTCGGAAATAAATCTTGTAATGTTTCATAGTTTGAATTGTCATATAGACTGTCTTTCTCAAAAAGTCTTACGAAAGCATTGACAGTTCAATATTGATTGATCTTTTTCTGTTTCATTAAATATGGTAAAATTATCATTGACGTACCGGAGACGAACTTTTGCTCCATATTGTACATAAATATCTTAGCAAGAATTGAAGAAAGAATAAATACAATAGCCAGACCTGACTTTTGTTTAAAAGAAACGATATCAGACTTTTGAATTAACCAATAAGCATAAGTTCAATATCAAGTCGTAAAATACTTTGGTTTCATTAAAAAGCATTTATCTGATTATAACAATACAATTATCCGGAAATATGATAGGAACTAGATTCGTCACATCAAAGGATATGAACCAAGATTGGGATGATTTTTGGAGAATAGAAAGGCTTCCTGCTAGATAAAAAAACTTTTTAAACAAAAAAAGTTAATAAAATTTGAAAGAGAAAGTAATAAAGATGTTAACCAAGAATAAAGTTCGGAAGCATGAGTATTTATGTAAAAATCTATTAGGCGAAGAGGATAATTATGTTTGTGTATTTTTGGCACACAGTATAAAAGAAGGGTAAAAGAAGGGGAAAAGGGATGTGCACTCAAAAAAGGAGTTGCATGTTTTGAGTGCACATCGTCTTCGTTTGTTTTGTATTGTTTGTTGAACTAAATCGTCAAAACGGTCAAACCGGATATTATCCGAAACTCGCGAATCTGAAGATTCCAATGCTCGTCGCCCAGATCCTTTCGGCAAAACTTGAAATTTTTTCAAAAATACGGTCGCCACCTCTCTTTAACACTCTAACTGTGAAACCTTTTGTTTTCAAGATCGATTGTATAGTATCCAGGAGTTTTGGAAAGCAACATCGAAAATCCAGGTTAGCAAAGGCCAATACCATTTCTTACCTCCAATACAGCGATAGCAGCCAAGGTTCTGGTCCATCTGATCAGTTCCTCCCATGTCGGCATTATATTTCGCAATAATTTTTGGTCGTGTAACCATTATATTTTTCTTTTGTTGTTGTGAGTACCTTTTAGCTTGTCCAATTTCTTGAGCTCCATGCGAAGTAGACATCATAGTTACCACTGAATTATCCATCCCTCTCACATACAAATGTCCATCGGATTTCTCCATGGCTGTTTCGAAATATCCACGGTCTTTTTTGACAAATATTTTTTTATTCTTGAGGGGGTATTGTTTGGGCATTCGGCTTTCACGAATTGCTCCAGTTGCAGAATAACCACGAAATTGCAAATATGAGTGAAGCGCTGGGTTTGAAAACAAATTATCCATATAAAGTTCATATCGCAAATCCTTTTTTTCTGGTGGCAATTCATTAGATTAGGGACTTTTACCTTGATAAACATCAAAATTTACCAAATAGCCATCTGTAGTATTTGAGCTCCAAATTTTATACCCATATCTAATGGGTTTTCCACGAATAAATTGCTTGCAGCTATGTCGCCCGAAATATCGAACCATACTCTCATCATAAGCCAAATTTTATTCCGGAACGAAATTTTTCAAACAGTTCTTTTTTAACATTTCTATGACAGGCCGAATCTTGCAGAACTTATCATTTTTGTCTAGTTTTGTATTATCAGAGCAATGAAGAAACCGAGTGATCTGTAAAAGGCGCATTGCTTGAGACACAGCTAAATTTTTAAGATCTTCGCCACTGCTCCAATATTGCCTTTTAAATGGCAAATTATTATAGCCGCTTACAAATAATATTGCTATGAAGCAACGAATTTCATCTGGTGTAATATTAGGGTCTGGACAGTTCAAAAATAATGCATACCTGCGAGTTTCCGCCACCAAATGTTTTATAAATTCATCATCTATAAACTCTTCGAAAATTTAAATTACGGACATTTGCTCAAATCTGGAATAACCTGGTGGCGGAAAATATTTTGGCGGTTCAACTGCAGAGTCTGCTCCTTTTTCCCACTGAGGTATAAATGACTTAACTAGCTTCGCCTATCTTTTAGCCAAGTTGTGTATTCCTGCACAAGAACCGGAGTAGGCACAGTATTTGTTTCCTGATCTGCTATATTTGCATCACATTCAACCTCATATTGGGTACCCAATCTCTCGTTATTGTATAATCTTATTACGCCTGGGGCTCGCAACTGTCGAGCTGTCAAATTGTCAACTAGCCTACGAAAAAAAATGATCAAAAAATAACAAATTATGATAAAAAGTTGGCTTATTACCCGCCATCGTCCTCGTCAGCTGAGTCCTCATCTGTATCTACATTGGGTTCTGGTGGCTTAATGTAAATATCGCCGTTAAGATCATCGTTATATACCATATCAAGCGCTTCCGCAAGTGAAAAGCCATATCTGTAATTATTTGAAATCACTTAGTGCAAACGCCTTGTGTTGCCATATGGTAACATACAAGTTTACGCCCTTGTAACTCACTAAATTATCAATGGATTTTATTCCAAATTTGGCCAACGATAAGCCATAGTATTCTGAGCGTCACAGTGTAACAAAATATCCCCCACTATTACACATAAAAAATAAATTATACTTACTCGAATTGTATATCCATATTTTCACGATGTTTCAATAAATATCAAATTTAACCGCACTAAACACACATAGTTCGGCGTTTTTACGGAAACTAAGCGGACGCGTGGTTTTTGCACACTGTGATTGGTGATATGACACGCTCGCAACAAATTTACTAGCGCATGGCCAATGCCATCGCACTTTGAGTAGTCACGTGTTTGCCGTAGCCATATGGTAACGCTAGGCGTTAATGGGTTAAGCAACAAAATGTATCAGAGCTGTTTTACAAATCGTTGACTCTTCATATTTAATAAACCCTTTTTTATAATCAGCATATATTTTCTTTTATTAGCCTTGGTTCAAGTCAAATTATCTTTTTCCATTTTATTTTTAAAATTTTCTAAAACTTTGTTATTTGTCACTTGACAAGACTTTTATGATTATTCTTCTTAATATTATTATAATTAATATAGATTTCATGCCAAACGGCAATCGCACTGTTTTCGAAATTATTATGTTTAAATGTTTCTATTAAGATAATGATGTCAAAATGTACAGCTAAACTAAAGTATATTTATTCCCAAGGTAGATACGATGAAAACAAACGCATGCCCGTGACACGCCACCTGCGCGTGATCAGACACTGCGAAAGTATCGAACAGGGCCGTACTTTATAATAAGTGAATTTTTTACAATGCTGGAAAGTAATGATTTGAGAATAGTTTAAAATATTGTCGTAAAATTTTGATGAAACAATAGGGATGTGACAAACACATTTAAATATTTTTTTTACATTTTAACCTTTTTTTAATTTTAAGGGGTGGTAGGGTTTTACCTTTGGAATTTTAAATAGGATAATGAGTTTTATTCCTAAGATTTGAATTTACATGATATAATTAATAGATCTATAATATCTAGTTATAGAATCTATTTTATTTTCTCTTGATAACCGACGGCAGCAGATGAATTGTGACGACTATGAATAGGAAAAGACGACTCGTCAATGAAAAATATTTTCTGAAAATGTAGGATTTACGTTCGACCTTACCATTATTACTTCGCAAAATTCCATCCGTTTCACCCGATCCTCATAAAAAATTTCTTAAAATTTCTTGAGTAGTTCGCAATTTATAGCACTTAAATTTATTTCGCTTTAAAATATCTCGCATAGTTCGCGGCGGAATATCAAGCTCATTAGAAATTTGGATACTGATACAAGAAAAGTTAACCTCAGCCACACTGCAAACAGAAATTTCTCGAAGTTCCCTTTCTGGCCCCAACTGTTGAATAGGTATGCTCGCAGTTACTAGAATCTTTCACACAGCCATCCCTATCAATTTTACAATGATTGCCATGAGCACAGGTTCGTTTAGATATTCAAAGGCAAATCTAACGACAATATCCGTGGCTGAATTACCCGAGTAATACCATTTAATAATTTGTGTTTTTTGCTCAATGGTATAAGTAGACATGTTTTGTTTATTAACACGCAACAGAATTAACCAGTACCTTAACTTAGCGCTCAGTCAGCGGTCGAAAGTAAAATGATCGCATGACTCAGAGTCCTTCGTGCCTAATAGTTATGTGGAGGGGCGCAACAACATCTAAATCCTATGATCCTGATACATCTGTGCCCGTCGTTGCTAAGCCAGTACTGTATAGCCGATCGTGCATTAAAAGGTGCATTTGTTCGGGATTTAATTGATCTCAGAAATGACGAAAAAAATTATTTAATTACTTTGGCATGAGTACCAAATCGTTTGATGAATTACACGTCAAACTGAGCGAATGCCTACAGGCACAAAAGACAAATATGTGGAGAGTGGAAATAGGTCCGATGGAGATGCTAGCTTTTGCACTACGGTAAGTTAAAGTAATAATAAATGTATCTATTCCTAAAGAATATTTTTTTCACTTAATTATTCAACATTACTCTTTATTATGCAGATGACATATGGATATAAATCATAATCGAATTGGGAATTTTGAGATTGCGATGGTTGAGAGGATGGAGATGTATACTAGATGAGGTGGCTTTTGAGATGTGGAAGGATAAGAAGTGGAAGTTTGTTGCGGATGTTAAAAACATTTAATTCACTTGGAAAAAATGAATAATATAATTGAGTGTCGTCTGCATAAAGGTGGTAGTTTCAAAATTAAAGTCATTAATAAAGTTGGATGTATAGATCGTAAAAAGTAGTGGTCCCAATATACTTCCCTGCGGCACTCCAGTACTGACATGGAGACGGTCCGATGACTAGTTGTTAGATATGATTTTAATATCTCAATATCTGAAATACTAAACCCAATAAAATGAAGAATTGCTACAAAAACATGATCATTTAACATATCAAAAGCCTTACTATAATCTAGTAAGATAAGAGCAATAATAATTTAATCATGAATTGATTTGACCATATCATCCGTGACATCTGCCATCGCGGAGGAACACCTAAAACTCCGACGAAAACCATTGCTTGGGAGGAATGGCATTAAATTTACAAGTAAATGACCTAGTTTGTTTCTCAATGATTTTCTTGAAAAATTATTGATAGCGCAGGAAAAATGCAAAGAAATTACGTAAGCATGTTTCCAGCAATGTGGAAAGTAAGCAGTTTCAATGCATACATTAATAATTTGAGTAATGTAAGGAATTATATAAGGGCATAGTTGAATCAAACCAGAGTTAATTAAATCACTACCAACTGCCTTGCTTTTGTTGTCAAACACTATTTTAGTTACGTCAGCCTCGGCCACTAGTTCAAAGGTGAAATTACTCGTGATACCTTCCTTACATGGGTATTGTAGCACTGAATCGAAGTATTGTCTAAACGGCATATAGAGTTTAGTTGATTAATAAAAAATTAATTTATTTTATTGAGATCTTTAGATAAAGCCGATTGAATGTTACTATTAATATTAGACTTAATTAAGTTTTTGCAGTTTAGCCCATTTTTCTTTAAGTATTAAATTGGAAAACTTATTTCTAAGGAAGATTTTCTTTCAGCTCTTATAGCGCAACTAGTGTAATTTCTTAATTCTTTATAATATAAATAATGCGGTCTGTTGAGTTTTTCTGTACCGTCTCAGGGCATTATTGCGCAAATTCTACAAAAACTTAATATTATCTGTTATCCATGGCGAATGTTTTTAATTGTTATTTGCATAAAACATTCTTATTGGAGCATGCATGTCAAATAGGTTTAGGATAAGAGAATTAAAATACTTTGGCTTATCGTCGATGTTCGGTATGTTAAAAATGTCATCCCAAGGGCATATTAAAAGATCATGCTTAAAAGTACTAAAATTTATATTTTTTAGTGGTCTGTAATAATCTTATTATATTCTATCTATATTATAGAATCTATAATATACGTTTCAAAACAAAAATGAAAATAAACAAAACAACTATTATTCTGATGAGCTAGAAAACTATCACTATCATCATTATTTTCATCTACGTGAATAATAAGTTGTTCCACTTACGTTTCCATAATATTATTTATCCTCCACATTCTGCTTTCCACCTTTTGCACTACATGTTCGATACATTTTTGCCACTACCCGGGTGTAATGTTCATTAATGCAACAAAAGGCAACAAAATTCTTCGCACCGGCCCATATGAGCTCAATTGGGTTAAGCTCGCAGTAATAAGGAGGCAAGCAACTCAAAAAAAAACGTAGTACAGTTTTATTTTGAGTCTTAGCTATTTCATCAACTATGTACTTATTGTATTGCGACTTACGTTGTTTTGCAATATTTAAAAGCTGATATTTTAGCATTGTTTCATCAAATTCGAGTTTCTTCAAACGGAGCCAGTTTTGAATGTCGGGTTTTCTTGAATTAATTGTTGGGACTTTTTCAAGCTTCCGTGAGTGATATTGGGCATTATCTAAAACTATGACGCTGTTTTCGTCAAGCATGGGCAAAGTTTTAGAAAACCATTGTTCGAATGACTCCCCATTCATTTCCTGGTGGTAATCGCCTGTCTTTTTCGATTCGGAACTCCAAAAAGCGTCATTAATGAATCCATTAATACTGAGAATATGGCAAATTATCAGCTTTATTCCTTTTCCTGAACAAAAAAAAATATATTGACCAACATATCTTATAATTTTTTTAACCCACCTACCTGCAGGATTTTTGCCCTGTTGAAAGTCCATCTATAAATGCTCCTTTTGACGATGTCAAATCATCATCCACCCAAGCTTTTGATGTTGTATGACCAGCATTTACCCAGGTCTCATCTAAATAGTATATTTTACGTTTCTCATTCCTGTATGCCTTTATTCCTACCAAATAAACTTTCCTCCATCGGACAATTTCTGGCCTATCTAGCAGGACACTATTGCGTCTACGTTTTTTATACGTAAATTTTAAATGTTTCATAAGTTTATATAAGCTTGACCTTGAAACATTCGGTAAATCGGGATCATCGTTAACCACCCTGAGAACCTTATCTTAGGTCGGTATTTCGTTCCTAAAAAAAAAACGCGAACTTTCCTCCATATTGCTTGTTTTTCAATTTTGCCCAGCGATTCAATAAGGTGCATGCGATTCTGATTGGTTTTCGGTTTTGAAAACGAATACGATGATTTATATTCTCTGATAACATTGAACACAGATGAACGACATATACCAACTTTTTTTGCAACACTTTAAACAATATTTTCTTTAAAAGAATCAGGATGCTGTCCCAGTTCGCACTTATAAACATTTAAAATAATTTCTTTCATCTCAACACTTAAATGATTTTTCTTTAAACGTTTTTTAGTTGGGTTGTAATCAACATAATTTTAAATTTTGTCTGCTGTGTCTGTGCTAGACATTTTACTTCTGCAGGCAATTAAAAAACACACAAGCAGTAATGCACTGTACCAAAAAGTCACGAACAATTAACAAAACTAAATTAAACCAACATCACGTATATACATATACAAAAACAAAGAAAATGCAACTATGACATTAAAAAGCAAAGCAGAGATGAACACGACATTCGGCGTAAAACTGATTGCAACCCTGTACAACGATACGCCGACCAGCCTCGATTACAGGTGCACGGCGTTCTTCATTTTTACAACCAAGCGACCAATAAGAAACTGCGCACGTGCTGATCACGCGGTAGCCACTGTTTATGTCGTGCCCATCTTGGAAATAAATATACTTAATTTAAAAATAATAAAAGTTGGTCAAGATATCCCGGTAAAACTATTTTTTTTTTTAATTTTAAGATACCCATATATTTTGCCTTTATACGATTGAAGATTTTGAGAATTCATTTTTCACACCTTTTCAAACAATTAAAATGATTTCTAGCTCAACGCAGTCAGCGACAAGCATAAATCATAGGGGGAAATTTCATTTCGAAAATAAAATAAGATTATTTCCAGTGAAGGACATTAAAAATCGCATTAAAACCATGGCAGTCTAAAGTCATAAATGTTTTTTGGGTAAAAAAATGTGCCGGTCCGGCTTGGGCGTCATAAATTTCTTTTCATTGTAGAAGCTAATAAAAAAAAGTAATGATTTCATTTCTCATCGTCGCTACACCGCACTAGAATATAATAAACAACTCGCTGGGCCCTGCACACTTTATCATTACCTCCATTGTACCGCCAGTGTGCACTGTGCCTGGGAAATATAAAATGATTTATAAATCGTCATTTTCTAAAAGAATTGTGTGTCCTTTCTGTCTGTCCCTCTCTCGCTCTGCTTCCGTTCTCTGGTTTAAATATTGCGCCCCATTATTCCCATCTATGGAATATTAATTTTATTACAACACCCTGATGGAAAAACGCCTTTTATCGCCAAGATATGAAGGGAAGATTCTTTTGAGGTTTGATTAATGTTCCAACATCACTTAAAAGAGAGAATCATTAAATTAATAATCTCATTTTAACAACAAAAACAATTAGTTTAACTTCATTTATTACATTATACAAGGTGTCTCATTAAAAATGGTAAATATTTAAACAGCAGATTCCTCTCATAAAAATATTGAGGTTAGGTTAAATTTTTCTAGACCGAAAATGAAATGGAACCAAGATACAGTACGTAATAGACGTTAAGTTTTTTTTTTTTAATTTTGCTCATAACTTAAGCATTTGTTCTTTGTTTTTAATTTAATGAATCTTGGTATGTGGGGGTTTCTTTATATGCCAAATATGCAACTGAAATTTTTTTAAAATCATCTCATAGAGGGCGCCTCGAGCCTTATTTTAATCTTTTTTAAATTCCATTACTTTTTTACACTTTGTTTAATGTAATATTTTATTATAAATTTCTATTCTGCAAGTGATTTACCGTTCTAGAGATATTTCGACTTAAAATTTGCAATGCGCTCAAGAAAAAATAAATATTTTTCTACTTTAAGTTGAAAATAAAATATAAGTAGGCTATGTCGAACAAAAAAATGAAAACAAACAAAGTCACTGTCACTGTCACGATTTATGTTTTTTAAGTTACTGTGGCGCGTTAAAGCTCAAATTATAAGTTACTTTATTACCATTTATTGCGTTATTTTTGTTAGTTAATAATAGTTCTGTTATGAATTGTTACTTGTTGCGTTAGTGTTAGTTCCAGTAGTCTTTATTTATCACTTTAGGTTAAGATGCCTAGACATCAATATTTTTCTAATCCGGAAATGATATAGTATTAAGGCTTCGACACACAGAACGCGGGCTGCCGCGGCTGGCAACTTTCGCGCGATCTTCGAAGCGGTACAGCGATCTATGATGCCACACAGGCCGCGAAAATTTCTTGATTTGTTTAGTTTGTTCCCAGTCTTGCTTTTCTCTTTGTGTAGTTGTGTTCGCAATGTCTAGCTCTGACGAGGAGGAAATGCTTGTGCTGTTTACTCAATTACAAAAGGAAAAGAAAAGGCGTTGTTGGCTGCATTCCATCAATAAAAAAAGACAACAATTTGGTGAATACCACCGTCTCTGTATTGAACTACAGTCGCATGAAAATAGATTTTTTTCAATATTTCCGCATGTCAAAATTGTGTTTTGAGGAATTACGTGGCCTTTTAAGAGAAAATATTGTTAAGTGCACCACAAACTGGAGAAACCCAATACAAACAAGAGAAAGTGAACCGTAATGGTATGGTTCTATGGGTGCTGAATCAGAGACTAGAGAATTTATTTAATAACTTGCGTTTATTATGCACAGTTGCAATTTGAAAACGGCGAAACAATATAAAACTCTCTCTTACAGCCTCTGTAACACACTCTCTCGACAGCAGCGGCTTGTGCAGCGGTACACACTCCGAAGGCACAGGGCCGCATTTAAATAATTTTATGAATATAATTGACATATTTTAAAAATTATTATTTTTGTTTTTTTATTTTAACTTTATTATTAAATGTACGGAACATTCCGCCCACCTTGAAACGCATGAGGATACAGGCTTTCAAAGAAACCATATGAAATGAAATATTATACTTAACTACAAGCTAAATTAAATTAGAAACTTGTATATATACTTATTTGTAAAAAATAAACTTAAAATAAAATGTCACTAGGACTAGTCTTCAATTGGTAGGACGCACACCTTGCGAACTGCACGCTTGTATACACCCTTAGCAGTCTTTAGAGTCACTACGCGCACCACTCCATCATCACCTGGATGAACTTGTAGAATTCTTCCAAGTGACCACAGCAATGGAGGAAGATTGTCTTCACAAACTAAAACCATGGCTCCAGGTACCACATTTGAGTATTGGGAAGTACCCTTACTGGAACGTGCCTGAAGTTCAGTGATGTAATCTCTGCACCATCTCTTCCAGAAATGTTGGAACATTTGAGTTAAATGTTGATATCGAGAAAGACGTCCTGTTTTAATCTCCGTCAGGTCTGGCTCAGGAACTGCAACTAGTGGACAGCCAATTAAGAAATGACCTGGCGTTAATGGATTAAGATCATCGGGGTCATTGGATAGTGGGGAGAGAGGTCTAGAATTTAAGCAGGCTTCTACTTGAGTTATTATGGTATTAAACTCTTCGTAAGTCAAAGTGGTCTTACCAATAACTCATTTCAAATGATATTTTACTGCTTTAACAGCACTCTCCCATATTCCACCGAAATGTGGAGATCGCGGTGGTATAAATTTCCACGTCGTATTATGGCTGGCAAAAAAGTCAACGAAAACGTTTTGATTTATTGCCTGAGTAATGAAATGTTTTAATTCATTATTGGCACCAATGAAAGTTGTGCCATTATCAGAATAAATGATTGAGCATTTACCTCGTCGTGATATAAATCGTTTAAATGCATTTAAAAATGAGATTGTGGATAAATCGGCTACCAGTTCCAAGTGTATGGCTTTAGTTGCCAAACATATAAATACACATAGGTAGGTTTTTACTAATTTCCTACTTCTTGACAATCCCACCTTGATAAGGAACGGACCAGCATAGTCGACGCCACAATTTAAAAAAGGTCTGGAAGGTATTACTCTTGTTTTAGGCAGTTGCCCTAGTAAAGTTTCAACTGTTACAGGGCGAACCCGAAAACATATTACACAATGTTTGAGAATCTTTCTCACTTCAGTTCTACCTGAAATAGGCCAGAAACGTGTGCGAATAGTCGCCAATAGTGCTTGAGCTCCAGCATGAAGCAATTTTCTATGTTCATATATGATAATCAATTTTGTTAAAGGATGATTTTTGGGGAGAATAATTGGGTGCCTAAAATCATAATCGAAGGTTGAATGCTTTATTCTACCGCCCACCCTCAATACATGATGTTCATCTAAGAATGGATTTAAATTCTTGAGAGTACTTTTATTATTTATTTGTTTTTGACTCTTTAGAGCTATAATTTCATCATGAAAAATTTGCATTTGAGCCATTCTAACTAAATATTTTAAAGAAGTATCAAGTTCTTGAGGTGTTAAGGGACCATACAAACGTCGACCTTGTAAAAACAATGCATTGACTTTAAATCGTAAAATATAAGCAGTTACTCTCTGCAATTTCAGAAAAGAGGAAAACTTAAGAAAAAAGGTAAAGTCAGGATTTGTTGCAATTAATGACCTTAAATTAGTTTTCCTTTCTGGCATTTCTGAGATTTGTATAGACATAGAGGGAGGCCATTTAGTATTGTCATATTGACACCATTGGGGTCCATGCCACCACAATTTACAATTAATTAAATCTGCTGGATTAATACCCCTAGAAATAATGTCCGCAGGGTTATGTTCAGATCGTATATGTCGCCAATTATTTTTGTCCGACAATTTCTGAATTTCAGCCACCCGATTTCCAACAAAGGTTTTCCATTTATGAGGTTCATCCAGAATCCAAGTAAGAACTATACTGGAATCACACCAAAAGAAATATTGATCAATTCACATATCTAATGCCTTGATAGCAACCTGACATAATCTTACTGCCAATAAAGCACCACACAGTTCCAATCGTGGAAGTGATAGCTTTTTTAAAGGTGCTACCTTTGATTTTGCACAAAGCAAATTCATAGAAACTGTCCCTTGGTTATTAGAAGATCCTAAATAGATGCATGCCCCATACGAAATCTCAGAAGCATCAGAAAAGGTATGGATTTCTACTCTTATAGGATTTTCAATAATTATCTTCCGAGGAATAGAAATATCTTTTAGAGCCTGGATTTGACCCTGATAAATTTTAAAACTAGTATATATTTGAGAAGGTACACTTTCATCCCAATCTACAGATAACAACCACAACTGTTGGAGCATTATTTTGCCCTTAATGATTATAGGCCCAATTAAACCCAATGGGTCAAAGATCTGGGAAATATATGACAAAATTATTCGTTTAGTTACATTATTCTCTTTTATACAAATAGTTTTCAAATTATAAAGAAAATGATCAGAATCACTATTCCAGATTAAACCTAATGTTTTAGATTCCTTATTATCTGAGAATTCGAGGTTTTTATTTTCACAGTCATTAAGCGTGGATTGATTAGATCTCCACTTACGAAGAACAAACTGACCTTGAGACAATATTTTAATGAGACTTTGCTGAATCTGTAAAATTCCCTCAACAGTATTATCCCCGCTCAGGAGATCATCAACGTAAAAATCTTTTTCAATAATATTACTTATACAAGGATAATTGGATTTATTTTCCTGGGCCAACTGATGTAGACAACGCACTGCCAAAAATGGAGCACAAGAGGTTCCATATGTTACTGTATTTAAAACAAAGTTCTTAAGTGGCTTATCTGGATCAGATCTCCATATGATAGCCTGAAGAAACCTTTGATCATTATCAACATTTATTTGGCGGTACATTTTAGTACAATCTGCAGTAATGACATATTGATGTTTTCTAAACCTTAAAATAATGGAAAACAGATCCTGTTGTATGGTGGGGCCAGTCATCAAAATGTCGTTGAGAGAATATCCTGACTCAGTTTTGGCCGAGGCATCAAAAACCACTCTAACCTTAGTGGTTGTTGAAGACTCTTTTATTACAGAGTGATGAGGCAAAAAATTTAAAGTTGATTCATCTTGAGACGCCTGAGACATATGACCTAAGGATTCATATTCATCCATGAATTGAACATATTCTTTTTTCAATTCGGAATTACGTTGCAATTTCTTTTCAATAGAAAGAAATCTCTTAAGAGCCAACTGTCTAGAATTGCCCAATTTGAATAAGTCATTTTTTAAAGGAAGTTGTACAGAAAATCTGCCATCACTTTCCCGTGAATGTGAAGACATAAAAATTTCTTCACAGGCTTTTTGTTCTAATGACCACTCTTGCCTCGGTTCATAATTTTCAACACGCCAAAAATTCTCAAGCTGATTTTTAATATCAGTATTTGAATTAAAGTGACACAGTGTCCTATTCGAGTTATCTTGAGAATAATTTGTGACAATAGAACCTGACAAAATCCATCCCAATTTGGTTTTCTGGGCAATTACTTCGGAATGTGGCAATTTAAATTGACCTATACAGATTAGATCCCAAAAAATGGAAGCCCCTAGCAAAGCATCAATCTTAGAAGGAACATTATATGAAGGATCGGCCAAGTTAATATTAATCGGAACACTGATTTGTAAAAGATTTATATGGTTTAACGGTAAGCTGTCTGTTATTCGATCAATAACCAGAAATCCAATATCTGATTTAAAATCATTGTAAACAGACTTTATGGTAGCACTAACCTTGTATGAAACATTACTTATTGTTTGACCAAGTCCAGATACAGGCATATTAATTTTTTGCATTTTTAGTTTTAATAGTTCAGCAAGCTCCTTAGTAATAAAGTTACTCTGGGAACCAGAATCAAGAAGAATCCTACATTTATGTTGTTTCCCATACAGATCCGATATAAAAACAATGGCTGTAGATAATAAAACTTGATTCTGAAAATATGCTGTGTGAAGAGTGACAGGTGTGACAATAGAAGTACGAGTATCATTAGCTTGCTGCTCAACTTGACCCCTAGACACATCACCTTCAAAATGTAATAACAAATGATGTCTTTTATTGCAAACATTACAATTCATTGTTCCTGATGGACACGCTTGATTAGAATGACTTGCATTAAGACAATTTGTACAAAGTTTATGCCTTTTAGCCTCAAAGTAACGAGATTTAGGAGCCAACTTTAAAAAATCATCACAAGTTGTAAGTTTATGAGATTTTTTACAAATAACGCATGTATTAATCACAAAATAATTTTGTGAATTACTTTTATTTTCTTTTTTAAAAAACCTTTCTTTAGTATCATAGTGTACAGTTGAAGGTCTATGATCATGTTTTTTAAAGTTAATAGTTTCTAATAAGTGACATCTTTTATTAAGAAAGTCAGTAAGATCTTGAGTCTTTGGAGTTGTTAAAGGTTCTGCATATAATTCCCATTCCCTTCTAGTATTATTATCCAATTTTGAGGATATCAAATAAATTAAAAGGGTATCCCAGTGATTGACAGGTTCCTTTAAAGTCTCCAATGCCCTAATATGTTTATTAAAATTATCTAACAATTGTCTTAGATTAAAATGAGATTCTTTATTTAAAGAGTTTAGCTCAAATAAGGCCTTAACATGGTTATGAATAATCAACCTTTTGTTATCGTACCTATCTTTAATTAGTTTCCACGCTACTTGATAATTTGAAGCGGTGGTTTCTAAACAAGATATGACTTGGGCAGCTTCACCCTTTAAAGAGCTACGCAAATAATGGAAACGTTCCACATCTTGCAAGGCAGGATTGTCATTAATTAACACATTAAATGAATCATAAAAAGTTAAAAACTCATCAAAATGGCCACTAAATATGGGTAAATCAATTTTTGGAAATTTTACACTAGGAATTGGCACAGTATGAGGTGGATTGATATTCTGAACAGAGACGGCTGCATTATGATTTGCAAGGTTAGCCTCTAATAATCTAGTGGCATTCGCAATGACCTTAAAATACGCATCCTCAAATGCAGTCCTCTCTAATTCATGAGATTCATTATCTCCATCATTATCAAGCAATAACTCTAACTGTATTTGAACTTCATCAAATTCATGCCACAACTTTTGTGTCTGCTCAATACGACTTCTTAACTGAACATAATCGCCCACAAAATTAGCAATAAAATTTTCAAAACGAGTTAGCTGACCCTTTAAGTTAGCCCGTTTTCTTCTTAATGATTTTAATTCGGCTTCAGCTGCCATTGTAATTTTATAAAAATAAAGCAAAAAAAAATATGTTGTACAAAATACCAAACAACTCAACTAAAACTCTACTATCTACTCTATACGACCTGACGTATGAGTTTTCCAGTAATCCAATATCACTACCATCAATTCAAGGGCAATCGGCTATCCGTCAATAATAAACGCCGTACTTCCCGGTCATAATATGGATTTTTTAATCTAGCCTCGTCGCCCTCGACTCTGCTCCGTACTTCGTCCTTTCCTATCGCCAAACAGCTACGCGACGGCGGCGGCGATCGATGAGCAAGAACGGGACTCCTCGACACGAGCCTATTTCATGGCCTAATGGATGCCGGCACGCTGGAAGGCTTCGTTGATAATTTATTATTAAACACTGATAAGTTCAATATTCATCTCGAAGGACCAAATGAACCGTAATGGTATGGTTCTATGGGTGCTGAATCAGAGACTAGAGAATTTATTTAATAACTTGCGTTTATTATGCACAGTTGCAATTTGAAAACGGCGAAACAATATAAAACTCTCTCTTACAGCCTCTGTAACACACTCTCTCGACAGCAGCGGCTTGTGCAGCGGTACACACTCCGAAGGCACAGGGCCGCATTTAAATAATTTTATGAATATAATTGACATATTTTAAAAATTATTATTTTTGTTTTTTTATTTTAACTATATTATTAAATGTACGGAACAGAAAGACTGGCCATTTGTTTAAGGTAAGTAGCTACTAAAAAATATAGTTTATAAGTAATATAGTAGTTTAATAAGCATTGCGAAGGTAGTGATTTGTAACAAATATTTATAGTTATTTAAGACTAAACAAAATTTAAATGAAAACTTAAAAACAAAATTATGAAAAATAACACTAGGATAAAGAATCTCTTAAATGGTAAGCCATGCCACCTGCTTTTTCATAAGCATCCCTTGCTGGAAGCACTGCACCATCAGTGGATTGCCTTGACGATGTTCCGCTACTTGTTAGGTCGAAATAAATAGGATCCTGCAATATTTCTGATGGAGTACTGGATTTAATAATAATATATTGCTGCTGATATGAAGGATTGACTGATGTAGTCTGGGAATAGACTGGCGATACCATTGGCGCTGGTGGTAACTGCACATTTAGGTCATCCATTTGAGTACTCGAGTCTGAATACGCTGATGGACGATATGAAGGATTGACTGACGATGTTTGAGAATAAGCTAGCGATGTCGCTGGCACTGGTAACGACAGCACATTTAGGTCACCCATTTCAGCTCGTGTAAATAGTGTAGCAAGCTCTATTTTTAACTTGCCCTGAGTCATTGGCTGCAATTTTTTGAAGGTCTCAGCGTAATTCAAAAACAAATGATCTGTGCCATCAATGTCTGGTTTTCTTTTCTTGCTTGCCAAAAAGTCAATTACTTTGTTGACATCATGTAAAGTGTTTTCCATTGCGTTGCTGCGAGATTTCTCTTTTTTTTCTTTTGGTTGAGGTGGTATTTGTGTGGATGTAGAAGGTTGTTCGTTATCGTCAGATACTGGCAAATTTTCTGCTTCTGGCAACTGGGCTTCTTCAGTTTCTATCAGGTTTTCTGATGATGGTACATTGCTACTATGCGAACGTGGTTTAAGAGTATAATCCAAAAACTGTATGCGAGTACTCCAAGGCCATTTATGGTACTTCTTGGCCTGACCTGTTTCGCCCTTTGTGAACTTCTTGTAATTCATGTAAGAATCACGTAAATTTTTCCACTTTTGTTTTGCTGATTCAGCTGAAACAAAAATAAATTATTTTAAAAAAGGAATATAAGAGACTTTTAAAATGTTTAAAAAGCTCTTAAACTTAATTATTACTTTTTGTTGTATGCAAAAAAGAAAGAAGTCACTGTTATAATTTGACAGGAGATAGCCAATAGACCATCGCTATTTGTTTCTGAGTAGGACGATCAACTGTTTCCAAAATTGTAAGAGATGTCTGCCAAGAAATGTGGAAAGTACTACAGCCAATCTATTTGCCATCACCTACCAAAGCAATGTGGATACAATCCGTTGAGGGTTTTTTCGAACTTTGGGGCTTTCCGAACTGCCTTGGAAGCATAGACGGAAAGCATATTAAGTTAAAATGCCTTCGTCGTAGTAGCTCGGCTCATTTTTGCTAAAAAAAAAAATTTTCCATAGTTCTTTTTGCGATAGTCGACCCATATTACAAGTTTATGGTAGTGGATATTGGGAATTATGGGCGTCACAGCGACAGCGCTATCTTTGAAAATTCAGCTTTCTACAAAGAATTTATTGATGGTAAAACTATTTTACCTCCAAAACCACTTCCAGGAAAAAACAGCCCAATAGCTCACGTATTTGTAGGTGATGAAGGGTTTGCGCTGCAAACTTATTTAATGAGACCTTACCCAAAAAGTGGAAGTATTAATAACGAGAGAATCGGCAACTCAGCGGAGCACGTCGTGTAGTCGAAAATGCGTTCGGCATATTGGCTATGAAATGGCGAGTTTTCTTAAGAGCTATAGAAACAGATTCTGAAGCTGCTAATTGGACTTTAAAAGCTGCATGCTGTCTGCACAATTATATTATAACGAGAAACATAAAATATGTGAATGAATGAATACCAAAGAATATGCAGTCATGGACACAGAAGAACAGTTTGAACCTCAAGTATTCAACCCTATTATTGGAAACAAGATCAACCAACAGAAGATTGAATACGACTGCTTTTGATATACGAGAACATTTTGCCGATTATTTCAGTGAAATATGAATCTGAATGCACTAAGAAATAAAAAATAATTTGGCAAAGCCCTGTTACAAAATGAGCGAACATGCTATTATTATTGACATGTCAAATTAATTACAATAATGTTGACATGACAGTCACGAATTTGTTTCGTTTTTTTTTTTATTTTAATTAGGTATATTTTCTAGTCGAAGAAAAAGTATAGTCTAAGACACGTGTGGAATTAAAAATTCTACACTCGTAGAGCTGTTCCAAACCAAGAACAAACGTGTAGAATTTCACTCTTAATTCCACACTTGTTATAGAATATACTATTTTAAATATGTACTTACCTGTAAGGCCTACAATTTCTGCAATCTCGTTCCAAGCTTCACTTTTCGTCAACTTATCTTTGTAATTTTTATGTGTTGTGTCGTATATAAACACATATTTTCTCACAGCGCGAAAATCTGTAAATTAGTACTACTGTATCGCTTATCGCCGCGATCTAACATGGCCCGCTGCGGCAGCCCGCGTTCTGTGTGCCGAAGCCTTTAGTCGTATATGATTAGCTGTCAACTAGTTGTATGGTAGTACAGGTATTATATTGAACTTATGAAAATCATTTATTTTAATAATACTCATAACATTAAACTACAACCATATTGCAATTACGAGTGCGTCACGTTTACGATAGTTTCAAAACATTGTTTTGATACTTCAACTCAAGAACTACAAAAACGAGGATAAAATATTAAAAAATTAATAAAAAATTATATACTAAACACGGCATGTACTACGCCTAATTTTCTTATCTTTTCATTCCAGACTATTTCTCGTGATGCTAAATTATCCTAATTCGAAACAATATGATACGCCTTTCAAGCAACGACGCGGAATTTATTTCACAATAGAACAAACCGGAAATAAAAATCACCCAGCAAAATAACGCTGCGATTTCCGTACGATATCTGTATAATAAAAGCAGGAACCCTTCTGTGCAAAAATACTTAAATATATCAGCAATGAATTGTGAATAATACAATAGGCGCTATGGATAAAATAAATCAAGCGAAGCGGAAAAATAGAAGACCTTTTGGTGAAAACGAGACAGTAGAATAGTTACACAAAGGTTTCTTTTCAGATAAAACACAGGGTCGTTGTTTATTTTAGTGTTTTTTTATGTCTATGTAATTTGTCATTTGCTTAAAAAATTCTCCTTTAGTAAAGTTGCTTTAATATTGACATTTGGCATTTTATTTTTACAGTTCGTTTATTATTGATAATATTTAAGATAAATAGTTTTTTTATTTATCCATGTCGTAGTTAGGCTATTAGAGTACTCACATTATGAGACCATCCGTCATCACTGTTTACCACTAAGGTAAGTATATAATAAAAAATTGGATCTTAGAATATTTTGAATATCAGGCTGTTAAAAAAGACAATTTACAATAATTTTTTTTATAATGAATGAATTAAATAAATCAAAATAAGTCAAATAGACTGCTGCTCTTAAAAATGGGAAAATATTTTTACTGCAATGTAGAAGTAATAACATTCTTCTTAATTACATAATAAATAACGTAGGATGTGCTTCATATTAAAGATGAATATTGTTAGTGACAAATTCAGAAAAAAAATTTTAAATTTGGAGATATATGTAGCTGTTTGGAAACTTACTAAACAATTAAGAGATATAGAAACGACGTTAACATAGCTGAACTATGTGTAATAATCCCTGACGATTTCTTTTCAAACACATTAAATCTAGATAACAGAAATTGTATTATAGGAAGTTTACCAGGATTAAGACAAGAAATATGAATGAATTGGACAGACTTATACAACAGCAATCTGAATTTAAATTTGATACATACAAGGACTTTATCGAAAATTTTATCGAAGAATCTCTCCTTAAAACTCACTTTCCTGGAGAAGGAAACGCTGCACCTTGCAACGAGGAACCATATGCGGAACTGGACTGGAACCTCGCCAAAAATATAATGAAGCCATAGCTTGGGAAGTGAGTAAGTTAAGTCCATATAAGGCTGCGGGACCTAATAGAATCATACCCATGATGTAGCAGGTAAGCCTCGAAACTACATTATTTACTTAAAGAGAGTTTTTGAGAGCAGCATTGTAATGGGGCATGTTCCACATGGAGAGTGACAAATGTGGCCTTTATCCTGGGCAAGAAAGACTACCGCTGTTACATGCAGATTTTGCCCTAAGGATGTAACATGGGATTTCATATAAATTCGGGCAAAAGTTTATGGATTTTGGTATCAGCTTGAAAGGATTGTGTGATTTACAGTTTTATAAATGGAATTTGGGGTTTAATAGTAATGCAATTTATTTTTTTAAGGCTTTTGGGATTTGATTATTTTTAGGAATGTATTTACCTACCCTATCCTGTCAGCACACCTCTGTGGAGTTAGTCGTATTATGTTTCCTTAGTCCCTATTCGTGTACCTGGTGTTGGGAACTTTCCGACCTTTGATTTGCTTGTCAAGAGTTTCTATGAAGCCGGTATATGTCTGGGGTATGGAGGGACTTCTAGAGGGTGTTGTTGTGCCACAGATTGCGCTATGAATGGAGTAATTAAGACCTTTTAGATGGTGATCCGTTAGTGTAGAAAAACTTATAAATACTTTCTTCTATAGCGGAATCATGTTGGGCAAGGTATCCTAATTGATTTGAAATTGGCCTCCCCAGTTTTGCTTGCTATATTTCCCTTCAATTCTTCAAGTTAAGTTTTAGTAAATAAACGTGCCTTGACATCTGGTTTCTAACCCTACTAGCCGATTAACAGTGACTGTGATTGACAGTAATGACTATTGACACACTTGTTGTTGTGGAGGTTTGGCAGCGTTGCTGTTTCCCATTAAAGTTTGGTTTCCATTTGGCGGATGACGGAGCGTCATAAATCTCTCCTTTTTCTCATTCTCTCCTCTATTCTCTAGTCTCTTCCTATTCTCTGGTTTCTTCTGGTCATCCCAACACTGTTGGCAACCGGCTGAAGTGAGCCTCAACACAGCCTGGACTGAGCATTGTACTGTGGCTCTGCGATTTTGGATTGGAACTTGCCTGAAATCGACTTGCCCATGTGGTCGTTACCCTGGTTGTGGCTGACTGGTTCCAGAGCTGTCGAGCTAAGCTACCTTAGCCAAAATACACAAGAGATTAGAGGACACGCAAGTTTTTGCATATTTTATTTAATTTTTCTCTTATTGAACGGTTTGATTTAGGGTTGGGGGTTGATTTATTAATTTGAATTTTATGGGTTTATTTTCTTTTATGTAAAACAAGAACGTTAAGAAGTTCTTGCTAAGTCTATCAATATTAACCTGAGGGTTTTCATTTGAGTCGAGCATCGACATAATTGATTTTGACATTGAGCATGGATCACCTTGTAAGGGATCGGCTATTTGCTACAAATAACAAATTTAGTCATAGTATTGGTTGTTGGTTAATAGGTTTTATTGCACCAACATACCATTAATAGGCTTTCGAATTCGAACCTTACTATTTAAAAGTTTTATTTAGATTAATGTGACTTGACTATAGGTTGTAAAAGGTATTTAGGGCCAGTGAGGTATTGTGAATTAGGCTCCAAACATATACTTCTTGTAAACAACACGTGATCACGTTTTGGATTTTCCCCTTGAACAGTAGTTCAGTGCGGATTTGTTTTTTTTTACTAATTCCTCGCCTTAAGCCTACCTCAAGTAACTCTTAATTCTTTTATCAATTTTTATTTATTTAAAATTACTACAGTATTACATTTTGAATAATTATCTAAATTTAAATATCTCAGTGGAATTTAATTTTTTATATAAATGGAAGTGACTATGTAAATTCTTGGATGATTATATCAATCTGGTGGACTTATGGATTGTTATTTGAGTTTTTCCCAAATTATTTTCAGCTTTTAGGATCTAGGTACAAGCATAAATATAGGTCATCATTTTCTTGATTAAGGGGGGGCTTATATTCCATAATATATCAGGGTTTGGTGTAAAATATTTAAATCAAGTGGCGCTCTTATTCAAATTTCTCCCACTACCTTCTCCACTGTCTAAAAGCTGGCGGCCACCAAATCTCTGAATCTTTTAAAACAAAATTTGCTTGTCTGGACTTAGTAATTTTTTTGTGGTTGGATAGTAGGTATGACTCACACGGGTTGGAAATAAACTGGTTTGAACCGAGTTACACGCTACACCGCCAATCAAAGTCCTTTAAGGCAATAAGGCTAACTTCAATTCTATAAACACTATTGAAAGGCTTATAGACAGGTATATAACAGAGGAGATTCTAACAGAATCGCCACTACTGAGGAATCAGCATGCATACATGAAAGGGAAGTCAACGGAGCCGGCACTTCATTCTGTAGCGAGCAAAGCTGACAAAGCCATAAAGATCAAGGAAGTGGCACATTGCTCTTTTTTTTGACGTGGAAGGAGCATTTGATAAGGCAAAACCACATACTATCTGCCACACCCTCCTGACCTGGGGCCCTCCTGATCTTATCTGGTCAGGTGGGTCAAAACGGCGCGGCGCTGGAAGATCAGAAGAGCAGTGCTACACTAGGAGATTGTCGTGACGGGACCAGGGTGAAGGGCGGCTGTCCGCAAGGCAAATGCCTTTCCAATCCTCTGAAGCCCAATTCTTGACGGTGATAGAATAGAACGATTAATAGAGCATCCCTGGTGATCGATCCCTAACTTATCTCTACTCCCTCGCGTCACATCTTAAGGCCTCTTTCAGACGAAGCGGATTCATCCCGCGCACGCATCTTTACGCGCGTTTGCCCATGCCCGCTATAACTTACAGACAGCCTACACTTTTTAAGAGTGACCCGCGTACTTTTTAGTCACCAGTGTTGTATTTTCGTTCATCCAGTATGGATCGAGACAGAATTCGTCTCCTTTATCTCTTGTATTTACGCAAAAAGAAGAGAAATAGTAGACGTGTACTTTGGATTCATCCATTGATTGCTGACAGAACTAAGTTTGGAGCATTTTACACCCTATTTAACAAGCTCAGGAGAGATAGTTTAAAATTTTTTTACTACTTTCGAATGTCAGCAACAATTTGACGAACTGCTTTACAAATTGTATGATAACTTACTTCGACAAGACACTAAGATAAGGGATTCCATTAAACCAGTGGAGCAGCTTGCTGTGGCCATAAGGTAATGTGAAACAATTTTTTTTTATTTATTAGCTACTTCTTTATTGTTTCATTATTTCGTTTTACTGCTTACTTAGTACCCCTCTAAGATAGATTAGATATGATTAACAGAGAAATGTGAAAAACTTATATCGAGGATGGAACTTTCTTCTCATATATCGGAATATACCGAAGGATCTGGTGACTGAGCATTTAGTAATAGTAATGTCTGTTGTGTTGCTGCCTGCAACGTATTCATGACATTATTGTAGGCTGATGCCAACTAAATATTTTGTAACATATTTAGTGCCTGAGACGTTAATGTGTGCGGCCTACTTGATAGGTGGTGACTCCAGTTTGAAAAATTGGTTTCACATGGAACAGGTGCTTGCTGAGATCGAAAATGGGCATCATTTATTTGCGAGAGCAAAATGGAAGATTTTCCCAGACGGTTCCTTTTAATATGCTGGATAACATTCAGTACTGCAAGGTCTCATCTTCACTGAAGTCTTTTAGTGGCGGAAAAACTACTTTAAAAAATTATAAATGGCGATCTTCTTTTTTGGATAACTGATCGTGGATTTCTCTTTCGAGATCTATTTTTTTCCTTTTGGGTGCCACTTTAGGTGCCATATTTGAGGATTGTTGTTTTGTAGTAGTTTCTGCAGTACCATTTGGGTTTTTTTTGTCAGTCGCAGCGCTTGTCGATTGACCTTCAGTAATCCAGCTGTCGTCATTTTCTCTTCTCTCGTTATCCAGGCTCTCAGGGTTGTTATCAACATCAAGGCTAGACTCAGTTTCCCTTATGATTAAAGGATACTTTAAGAAAGAGAGCTGCTCGGAGAAAATGTACTTTTTGCATATCTTGATTAGCAGTTTTCCTGAAACAAAAGAAAGAATTTTTGTTTTACCTAATATGATATACACACTAAAAATCACTGTTTTTGTTTATTTCTTAAATTGTGCAGCTTAAAAATTACAATAGCAATAAAAAAAGTAATAAATCATAAATCTTAATCAAAAATTATTGGAAGTGGCGGAATTTAGTACCGAGAGTTTATATATTTTTTTATTGCAGGTACCTAGCTAGTGGAAACACTTTCACAGATTTATCGTACAGATACAGAATTGGTATCTCTACTATTTCGGGAATTGACAAAAACGTCTGTACCAGCATTTGGACTGTAATGAAAAATAATTGCATTCCACAGCTAACAACCGAAAAACTGAAAGAGATTGCGAATGAGTTTGAAAAGAGGGCAAACTTCCCGTACTGTTTCGGTTGCGTTGATGGGAAACACATGCGAGTGATCAAATCTGAGCACACTGAATCACTGTGCTTAAACTACAAGGAATATTTTTCTATTGTTTTGATGGCGGTAGCTGACAATATCGATTTGTCTATGTAGATATTGGCTTCTATGGAAAAGAAAGTGATCCTACTATATTCAGTGACTCGTCAGTGCGTCAAAAACAGAGGTGAAACGTCAGTGCGTCAAAAACAGAGGGATTACCTTCTTTCAGTGTGACTGGAGCAGCGTCACTATTTTTTTACTGTCTGGCCTTGATAACTTGATAAATAATTAAGATTGAAATAACCTTGATTTAAGTAATTAAGGATTTTGGTTTGCATTATCATCTAATGCGCCCCTTTGGAGGAAATATGTTTAGTGTCAAAAAACGTATATATAAGTACCGTTTGTGCAGAGCAAGAAGATTCGTAGAGTGTACCTTCGGTATTCTTTCAAATAAATGGAGAATTTTTCATCGACCACTTAATGTATCTTTGGAGATGGGAACATTAATCACTCAGGCATGCTGTATGCTTCATAATTTCATTAGAGACAGAGATGGCTATGTATTCGAAGATACTTTCACTATTACAGGATTCCAAGATAGCCCTGAACAACCGCAAATGCAACGTGGGAACTTAAAAGCGAAAGATGTACGTGAAAAATTTGCTGAATACTTCATGAGTAGAGAAGGATTAGGACCATGGCAAACGAACAAGATATAAATACCTACCTACATATAAATGTTTCATTACTTCACCCTGTTATTAGACCGAAATAAACATACTAAAAAAAATTACCTGTATAATATTACTATAATATACCTACTTTATACCTAATCTTTTGACTTATAATAAACGATAGGCGCGGACCGATCTCCGCGACGTGTGAAGACACGCATTTATTCGTATGTATCATCGTTGATTGAGAATATGGGATTTGACATCATGATGTCAATTCATGTTAGACCAATTTTGGAGTATGGATCAGTTTTTTTGGTCCTCATATAAAAATTGGTACATTCAGCAGCTTGCAAAAGTCTAGAATACATTTTTAAGAATTGCTGCATTAAGAAGTCAATTTTATTTGTTTTTTTTTGCAAAAAATCACCGTCTTCTTTTACTACTCTTTTACTTAAAAAAAAAATGTTTTTTTTAGTCTTTAACCAATAAACCCACAATCAAGTCATTTACTTATAAATAATAAATATTCAAAATGGAATAACCAATAAACAAAACGAAATGAAAATCCTTTCTTTCACGAGAAAAAAATGAATGACCCAGATTGGTGTTAATTTTTACTATTTTAGCATTGACCGTTACTAATAATCTATATACATAAATATATAATTTTAATCATATTAGAAGCTGTTACTACTAACGACTAAATAATTAATGTTTAAAAAGCAGAAAATTTGTGAAAGCTCTGTTAACCATACCAAATTTTCAACTGTACGGTATTTATTTAGCGCTAACAACTTGTGAAAACGTAATACGGGTAATAGGATTATTATGCGCCCCCTATTGGGGCCAAACCGCACCCTCAATCAGGGGCATTATCTTAGCGACCGGCACACATACACAAGCTAATATCTTAATATTGCAGGGCAAAATCTAAAATATAAATAACAAAATTAAAAATTTTGAAACAGAACCTTTCATTGGAAGAGAAAAATTTTGTTATTTAATGTAGACGTTAAACAAAAGGTTTAAATTTATAATTTATGGGTCTATTGCTGTGTATAACCGAAATATGCGGTTTAGTAAAAATACAATTTTTGTAATTCACCTATAACTTCTGAACAAGTCGGTATTTTTTTTCTATAATTGGTGCACTTACTTATGGTGGTCTATCTGAAACTTAGAACTACCAAGATTTTTAGAGTGAAATATTACTATCCTTTAAAACACTAACCTGCATGTTTTTCTGTATGGAAATTTAACATTTATTCTGTTATCAACGTAAGAAAGAAATATACTATTAGTTATTTATATGGCCACCTCCATTTTCTGTAGAAAACTTGTATTTGAAATTAACTTGTTTTTTTTTTAATTAATAAATCATCAATAATAGAAGTTCAATTAATGATTCATTGCTTAAAATAAATCAGTTCTGCATTTAGCTGATACTTCAACTACTTCAAAATATAACAAAAAATATAAGTTATTTAAATAATAGAAGAGATTAGACAAAAAAAAACAAATAATTAGGTTTAAAATCGTATTAACTCTTTATACTTTCTCTAATTAAATACTGGACAAAAACCTTAAAAAAAACACAACTGCCCACAATACCCAGCATGTTTCTCTATATATTTTTTGGATGTCAAAACAATTTAGCTGCCGAATTCTTTACAAAAATTAGTTTGTTCTGTGAAAAATGCTGCTCTTGATTCGTAATATCTGCGACATAAGCCCTGGATTTTAGATATCGCTAAAGGCAATAGTCGACAAAATTAAAACCAGGCAATCGGAAAGGCCATTGATTAGGACTTTGCCTATCCGCATATTCAGAAAGTTATCATTCAAGAAGTAGCAGTTCATCTGTAATGTGAGGAAATACCATAATATTGAAAGTACATTCTTTACATTCTTGCAATGTTTGTACCTGCATGAAATTAAAAAATTATAAATAAGCTTACTGTCATAGAGTCCTTCCTATTTTATTATTAAAAAGTATATGCTGGTAGTGTACTTCTGGAGTAGCTCTTGGACTTTTGGCTCCTCAAATATACATATATACATAATAATAATAATAATAATAATAATAATAATAATAATAATAATAATAATAGTTTTGGGAGTCAATCTGGTCCGTATCTACAATTCAATAATGTCGAAGTACCCTGGATACAAAAAGAGATTGATAGAATGGAAGAGAACTAAGACCAATGGACGAGCCGATAATATCTCCTGAGCTGTTGAGGCAGATAGTGGAGAATTCCTTCAACTGGAAAGCAGCTGGTAATGACCGAATTCATAACTCTTGGTACAAATGGTTTAAATGCACTCATACACATTTACCTCGTAATTTCAACAGATTTTTGCAGGAAATAACCACAATACCAACTTACATTGCGCAAGGACTAACATATTTGCTGCCAAAAGATAACGATACCGAAAATCCTGCAAAATATAGGCCTGCCTACAATCTATAAACTGCTTACAGCATGCATTGCAAAAATAATTTATAAGCACTGCGAAGACCACGAAATTATCGCTCTAGAACAAAAGAGCTGCATTAAGAGGTCTTAAGGATGTAAAGAACAGTTACTTATAGACACTGTAATTATGGAACAAGCAATACAGAAGCAGAGAAACTTATACACTGCCTTTATAGATTACCGTAAGGCTTTCGATACCGTTCCACACACTTGGCTGCTTAAGGTCCTTGAGATTTATAAAGTCGCTCCACCGCTTATCAATTTATTAAAACATATGATGGGTTTTTGGACCACACAGTTGAATCTTAACTGCAGAAATGAAACTTTAGCGATTGAGCTTATTAAAATACAACAAGGCCTTTTCCAGAGAGATTCCCTCTGGTTTTGTCTGGCTCTGAATCCCCTTTCCTATGTGCTTAATCAAAGTCAACATGGATTTATCGTTAAAGATAACAGGAAAAACCTATATAATATTACACATCTAATGTACATGAATGATATCAAAGTCTATGCTGGGACATCAACGCATATCAACTCATTGCCGCGAACAATTAAAATATTTTCCCACGACATTAAAATGAGCTTTGATAAATGCAAAACTCAAACAGTTATCAAAGGTAAACACAACACCAACAACTTTGAATTACAAGACGGTAGTCTCATTCAGGCTTTGGAAGAAGGGAAAACTTATAAGTACTTGGGCGTACATCAGTTATCCCATACAGAGCACAAGAAAATGAAGCAAAACCTCCAAAAGGAATATATCAATCGTCTTAAGCAAATTTTAGAAACTAAACTGAATGGTAAGAACATGATTAAAGCGGTTAATGCCTATGCTATCCCTGTCTTAACGTATTCTTTTGGAGTCATTAGGTGGACAAAGACTGATATAGAGGAGATTGAGAGGAAGACCAGAACAACCCTCACGACGTTTCGAGCACACCACCCTCAGCCATCGAAAGACTTACTCTTCCCAGTTCCAAGGGTGGCAGAGGACTAACTGATATTTCTTTTCCCTTCAAAAAACAAGTATCAGATCTTCAGAAATACTTTCTCACTATAAGGAAAACTTCTTCTCTTCATAGAGCAGTGGTGCTAGCGGATAACGTACACACCCTTGAATCTCCGTGTATACACGGCAATACACGGAAAGCATCCTAACGAACTTAATGCCGAACATGTCGATTATGAAACGTCGAACTACTGGTTGACTCGTGGAGATCTATTTCCTGAAACTGAAAGCTTTATGATGGCTATACAAGACCAAGTGATTGCTACAAGAAATTATCCTAAGTAAATTATTAAAGATGAGAAAGTAATCGATGATCGATGTAGAAAATGCCTGCGCGTACCGGAAACAATTCAACATATAACCAGGATGCACATCTCTATCAGCTGCCGAGTATCTGCACCGACTTGACTGTGCGGCAAAAATTATTCATCAAGAACTGGCAAAACTTTATCATCTAATTGGCGAAACATGCCCCTATTACCAGTACAAACCAGAAACTGTACTTGAAAATGACGACTTTCGCCTCTACTGGGACAGAACTGTTTTGAACGATCGGATGATTGTCACTATACAGAAATCTGTTATACTGAATACATGCAACATTGATCGAAAGTTCCTAAATTTACCATAGCAAAATTCATCTTGCCTTCAGACCGATGAAATTGACAACACCGCTATCAGCGAGCTAAAACAGAAAAATAATAATAATAATAATAATAATAATGTATACATAGATGACACCTACTCATAACCAAAATTAAAGGACTACAAGGAAAGAAAGAAGAGCATGTCTTTCGCATGGAATGGTCGTTTATAAATATCTAGGTATCGATGAAGAAGACGGAACATAACACTGTTTAATAAACGTTAAATTAAATAAAAAGTAATACAGACAATAAGAACAATACTCGAAACTAAATTAAACACAAAAAATAAGATTATGGCTACTAACTTCATCGCAATACCGGTAATTAAATAATGCAGGAAGAGATCAAACAACTAGACCCTCCAACAAGAAAACTTCTTGCAGGGTCAACAACAAACAACAACCCCTATTAAAGACTCAAAAACAAATAAATCTGAAACAAATAGAGTCAAAAAGATAAAACATATAATGAAGGAAGGGATAACAGAAAAGCTAATAATAACATGAAAAGGCCAACTTTTACATGGTCAAATTGCAAAAGAAGTGCACAAAGTAAAATGAAATATTAAAACAGAAATCAAATCACTTAAAGCAGCTTAGACCAGGCTCTAACAACAAGTTATTTGAAAACAAAAAGTCTGCAAACTGGCAATGAGGTAAAAATGCCCTCAGAAAAAACAAGACCAGATACAGACCATCTCACTCAACTCCAAGGCTTGAATGGACCTATGGAAACTTTAGATAAATCCACGAAAGACTAAAGCCATCGCCTTTTTTAAGTATGGAAGACCTTTTCGCCTCAACTGCGTTAGAAAACTACAAACCTCCCCTAGTCCAATCAAGCCAATTACCTAGGAGTAATCTTTGACCGACTTCAGGTCTAGGTCCCCAATACCATAACCCAAACTAATAAGGCCAAAATTCAACTTTGACTCCTCTACCTTCTGCTCAACTCCTACAGCCGACTTTCCTTAAAAAAAATAAAATCAGGATCTACTAGACCTTCGTTTGCCCCATCCTGAGGTACCTTTCCTACCTGGGCCGATATCCACACACATCTACAACATTACCAGCTCATAAAAAACATCGCCTTTTGCATAATTCTTAACGCCCCTTAGTATGCAAAAAACTCAGTGATCTTTCAAGACCTACACCCACAGGCGAATTGCAATAGTTAAAAAAAAAAGACACGGGCTTGCCAAGCCATAGCCCTCAATCACCTTAACACAGTTATATGAGAGTTCCACTCCGCCCAAGCTCTATCAATTTTCCAAAGTCTACCGCCGCCAAAAGTAGCCGCTACCATTTTCTAGCCTAACCAACTCACTCCAAGTTCTGCCCCTTTCAAAACCAATCTAAAACAGCTTTCTACATAGTCTAGACCTGATCTACACACCCCCGCAGACGCCACTCTCAACCGCAAAAGAGCCAGATTTACATGTTCTCTAAACTGATATTAATTAATCTACTTATTTGGTCTTTGTATTTTTTATCACAATCCTTACAATTAATTAATTCCATAGATCCTGTACTTGTAATCATTTTATCTTTGGTGTTTATTTTATTTTTTGGGTTTGATTTCTTTACTTGGCTTGGGCAAATCATTCCTAGACCTTATTCTTTAAAAACCCTATCAAAGCCTTTGTCAAAATAGGATCATATGGTTTTGCAACAGAATTTTACCTATTTTCATTATTTTGATATGTGATAGTTTTCAAGATTAACTTTAAACTTATGTCTTCTAGTCAGCTTATCAATAATCCTATGGTAATTAAATAACCATTGATATAAGCAATTGTTTTAATTGTTTCTTTGTCTCTATTAAAGCTATATAGAGGAAACGAGATTAAGAAATGTACTAAGAAACGCATGCTAGCCATCATTGGTGAAACACGTATCAAGAATACAATAAAGAGTTTTGTTAAGTGGTAAAACTGTTTTATGATTTGCACTTATTTTTATTAAAATGCACTATATACATTCACAAGATAATAGTGTACTTATATAGTAGGCAACGCCAATAATACCGGAAAGACAAATAGCTCGAAAGCATAAATTAAGACATAAAACTGTTTTGCGAATTATAGAGAAGTCAATAGCGATGACGGCTTTTAAAAACGCAGTCCAGGTATTGCAAAACTTATATGCATGATATAAATTAATATATCCTGATTAACAAGTAGAATTGTGATAAATTTAGTGGACAACAGCCAAATACTTTTAATCTAGATATTGTTTTCAGCCCTTTTATCTTAAATGGATAGGTACTATTTTAAAGTCTTTTAAAACCAAATCATATTATACTAGTTTTGCAAATTCCTTAAATATTTAAACATAATAATTGTGGTTACTATGATAAAAATAAACAAATCAACATTCGATAGTCAATGAACAAACACAACACCAAGCATAAATTGATGTGAAGACAGTAATCACTGGAGATTGAGTTATTGGCCTAATTTTGTATTTATGAATACTTAACTCATTTATTTATTTTTATTTATTTATTTAGGTACAAGGTCCTCCTACAAATAGACTAAGCAATCCAATAACAGGAAAGTACAAAATATCTCATGAATTTAAATACAAGTAAGCGCTTTGCCAAATATTACATTTTCATCAAACCTAACTACCTTATTTAATAATATCTCTTATAAACAGTAAAGAAGTATAAATACATATTGTAATGAAATTCGGGAACACACTTTTATTGTCAACGTCAAAAACACTAACCTAACTCGCTTTGACTGTCGTGTAATTGTTTCCAAGGTAAAAACTGACTAAACAATTAAAACTGAATGATTTGTCACGAAGCGCGTCCTTTTTAAAACCCGATGGAACAGTTTCGAAATATTTAGAATTATCTTCATTGTTTTTGCCCAAAGAGACCAATAATTTTAGGAGAATACTGACAGTCAAAGCAAGCAAGTATACAAATTCTAGAAAATTAGAACTACAGGGATTTACAATAATATAACCTAAATAACCTAAATTGGGGCCAAAATGGGGCTCTCAAACAAGATGAACTACCTAAAAACTAAACACTATAGATCAAAATAATAAACCAAACGTAAGTAGAACCCTAATAAAACCCTACGAATCAACTTTAACTACACAATACTAATAAAATTGTACAAAAACTAGCAGAATAATTAACGTATTTACATTTTCATAATACTGCTCCCCTCTCAAGTTTGATCGTCCCGATCAAACATGGGACCACCTGAGTCATGATAGGGCGCTAGCCGGACGATGTTTACAATTTTCATCTTCGCTGTCGGATGTCGCTGGATACGGTACACCACGTCGTTGATTCTGGTGACCACATTGAATGGACCTTCCCAATCCTTCTGGAGCTTTGGTGACTTGCCCTTCGTCCTCCGTGGATTGTATAACCAGACTTTATCCCCAGGATTAAAACCGGTAGAATTTGCCTTTATGTCATAACGTGATTTCATTCTGTTACTTTCTAGATGAAGTTTATCCCGTGCTTGTTCGTGAACAATTTGTAAACGCTCTTGTAAATGGTCGACGTACTCCTCCAGGGTTTCAGACTTATGGGGTCTTCCAGTAATAATGTCCAAAGGTAAACGAAGTTCATCACCGTAGACAACTTTTGCCGGGCTTTTTCCAGTTGACTTGTGGATAGAAGAACGATATGCCAATAGGAATGGTTGTATACAGGTATCCCAGTCGGTTTGCTTAGAGTTTACTACCATCCTTAAATAGGTTTCAAATGTGCGGTTAAATCTTTCAACCATTCCATCAGACTGAGGGTGTAGTGGGGTTGTACGGGTCTTATTGATTCCCAGCAACTGGCATACTTGTTGGAATATTTGTGACTCAAAGTTCCTTCCTTGGTCTGAATGTATCTCTCTGGGTACACCAAATCGACAAATCCAGTTCTGGAACAGCACTTCAGCTACTGTCGTTGCTTCTTGGTTTGGAATCGGATAAACCTCGGGCCACTTACTAAAGTAATCCATAGCAACAAGAGCATATCGGTTTCCGGAGCTACTAGTAGGAAAGGGTCCTGCTACGTCTATGGCAATTCGTTCAAAAGGTGCACCAACAAGATACTGCATCATCTTTCCTCTTGTCCGGGTTTTTGGGCCCTTGCTTGACGAACACTGCTCACACTGTCGGCACCAGCGTTCAACATCTTGATGACTGTTCAGCCAGTAAAACCGTTCTCTCACTTTTGCCAAGGTCTTACTAACTCCAAAATGTCCTCCGCCGACACCGCCATGAACAGCTTCAAGGACTTCCGGAATACGTTTTCGAGGAAGGACTGTCAGATATGTCTTTTCTTTTCCATCTACGCTCTCCCAGACTCTTTTTAATAATCCATCTTTTATAACCAATGAATTCCATTGAGACCAATAAGCTTTAAGTTCTGGAGATTTGTCAGAAATGTCTTTCCATTCTGGTTTTGAAATTTCTCGAGATTTCAGTTCGTAAATAAGACCAAATACTGGGTCATCACACTGATCTTGTATTAAACTAGCTACATCCCACTCTTTAGAACTGTGAAGGCCAATACGATTACAAGTAAATATCTCTGGATGCTGTTTTGATTCCTTTTTAAAACAATGTTGACATGTTTCAATACAGGGTCTTCTCGATAAAGCATCGGCATTTTGGTGATATGCGCCTTTCCTATGTTCTATTGTAAAGTCATACTCTTGTAATCGTTGAAGCCACCTTGCTATTTGTCCTTCGGGGTTTTTAAACTGAAACAGCCATTTCAACGAAGCATGGTCGGTTCTAAGGATAAATCGTTGACCATACAAATATTTATGGAAATGTTCAATAGCTTTTACTGCTGACAATAGCTCTCGTCTAGTGACACAATAGTTTCTTTCTGGTTTTGATAATGTTTTACTGAAATAAGCTATTACTTGCTCGCCATCTTCATATTTTTGTGATAGAACGGCCCCAATTCCAACATTACTCGCATCGGTATCCAAAATAAAAGTTTGTCCAGGAATCGGATATGTTAAAATTGGAGATGTGCATAGTGCTCTCTTTAACTGTTGAAATGCTTCTTCACAGTCTGTTGACCAACTAAATACCACTTTGTCCTCCGTGAGCTTATGTAGAGGCTTTGCAAGATTAGCGAAATTTCTTACAAATCTTCTGTAATAGGTACAAAGGCCCAGAAAGCTTCTTAACTGGTGTTTGTCAGTGGGTCGTGGCCATTTTTCGATCGCCTCTACTTTATCTGGATCAGTCTTGACACCTTTTTCTGATATTACATGGCCAAGGTATCGAACTTCTTTTTGAAATAAGCAACATTTTTTAGGACTTAGCTTCAGGTTGGCCTCTCGCAGTTTAACAAATACCTTTTGAATATTCTTCAAATGATCTTCAAATGTTTTCCCCAGTATGATAACGTCATCCAGATAAACTAAACATGATTCCCAAGTCATTCCACGTAAAACTGTGTCCATAAGTCTCTCAAAGGTAGCTGGAGCATTGCAGAGTCCAAAGGGCATTACTGTAAACTGCCAAAGTCCTGTTCCAGTCGAGAATGCGGTCTTTTCCTTATCTTCTGGGTGCATCTTTACCTGCCAGTATCCACTCTTTAGATCGAGTGTTGAGAACCATTGTGAACCTGATAGCGTGTCCAGGGTGTCGTCAATTCTTGGTAGGGGATAACTGTCTTTCTTGGTAATATCATTCAGTCGCCGATAGTCTACACAAAATCTAGTGGATCCATCCTTTTTCTTCACTAGCACAACTGGAGATGTCCAAGGACTCTGAGAAGGCTCTATCACTCCTTGTGTCCTCATTTCTTGAAGCATTGAGGAAACTTCTCCTTGTTTAGCTATCGGAATTCTTCGAGGTGCTTGTTTAATCGGAGTATTGTCTCCAGTGTTAATTCGATGCTGCACCAAATCAGTTCTTCCCAGGTCTTTATCGTGCAAGGAAAACACATCTTGATTTTCTTCAAGAAGACGTCGCAATTTACTACACTGGTCCATGGTTAAATTGGCAGAAGATTCTTCAAATAGGTTTTGTAAACATACAGGAAAAGGTCTGTTTAAATAACGACTTCTATCAGCATTTTTCATGACTGCCACTACTTCAGAGCATACGCCAATGTTCTCTCCTTGTTTCAGGTGTTGATCATATCCTTTTAAATTTACCATTCGAACCAAAATAGTAGATTTCTTCTGCGTAGTTAACGTCTTGGCTGGAAAAATTCCTTGACCATATAGTTTGCATTTTTCCATGGGCTCAATCAAAACAGTTTCTCCCTCTTTTCCTCCAGTTGTAGCATAAACCACCACCTCTGAATTTCCTGGTATAGTAACATCCTTGAATAACTTAACGACTCTGGTATTTACTTTATCTTCATATAGGTGGTGCATAAAAATCTCTTCATTTCTCGTCGTCAATATCCGGTTATATACATCCATTTTAAACTGCTGAGCATTCATAACATCTAATCCTAATATGACATCATCCATGATTTCTGCCACTAGTACTGGCTGTTGGAATGTTGTTAAGCCAATGGTGACTGTAGCTTCGTGCAATCCAAGAATCGGGATCCTTTTTCCATTTGCAGACTCCAGAATTAAATTGGGTGGTGCTGAGAGCCTACAGTGTGCTACGATGTTCGGCTTCACGATAGTATGACTTGATCCTGTATCCACTACCATCTCACATTCACGGCCGCATATTTTTCCCGGTACTACCAAGCTCTCTCCAGGATGTGGCAGCCGGTTTAGTTTTATACGTGGGGCTTGGTAGCACCCAGCCGGCTTGAAGTTGAAGTTTTCCTGGTTCCTTGGATCTCTTAAAGGCTTGGGGCATTGACGTTTAAGGTGCCCCTCCTCATTGCAATTCCAGCATTGCAATGGTCTTTTAGGTTTCCTCGCTAATAATGATTCAAGCTTCTTTAGGCGGTCTTCGAGATCACTTTCCGAAGTTCTGATTTGTCTTATTCGTGTCTGCCTTCTAGTTGCTTGAAAAGCTGCCTCATACTCTAGTCCATGGGCCAAAGCTTCTGATATACTTTTATGATGAGCCATCCTTAGAGCGTGGTTAGTATCTGGATCTCGAACTCCGTCAATAAAACAATTTATAGAAATTTGTTCTCGGAACTCTGTTGGGGCTGAAGGGTAAGCCAGATTTACTAATCGAGCAACATCGGCCTCAAACTGTTGGAGTCCTTCCTCGGGTTGTTGTCTTCTAGATTTCAATTGAGCCTGGTACACTTGTTGTAGATGGGCTTCACCGTATCTCATCTCTAAGGTACGCACCAGTACGTCGAAATTGAGCTGATCCTCATATGGCACCATTCTTAATATTTCTGTAGCTTCTCCTCTAAGGCTTAGCTTAAGATTGATTGCCTTTTCTTCGTTATCCCAGCGATTTCCCCTAGCAGCGGCCTCAAATTGATTCAAATAGGTACTCCAAGCTTCTTTGCCATCGAATTTTGGTGGCTTTACTTTCATCATTGTTTGCATTCCAGGATCGGGATGAAGAGGAGTCCGTTTTACTTTCATCTCTAGTTCTTGGATCTTTTTTTGTACTTGCCCCAATTCTTCTTCTACTGTTGCTTCAAAGTTAGTCATTAATTGTTTCTGATTCTTCTCCAGATCTTCTTTAAGTTGTAAAACTCGTTCCTCTTGTTTTCTGTCTCGTTCCTCCTGCTCCTTTTTAAGATTATTTTTTAAATTAAGTAAGTCATCTTTCATGGTTCGAATCAGGTCTTCATTTTCTTTCTTTAGGTCATCTTTCATGGTCCTTATCAGGTCTTCATTTTCCTTCTTCAGGTCAGATTTAATTGTCTTTAGTAAATCTTCCTGTTTCTTGTCTCGCTCTTCTTGTTTGCGGTCTCGTTCTTCTTGTTCTTCCTTCAGTTTACGGTCTCGTTCTTCTTGTTCTACCTTCTGTTTACGGTCTCGTTCTTCTTGTTTGCGGTCTCGTTCTTCTTGTTCTTCCTTCTGTTTACGGTCTCGTTGTTCTTGTTCTTCCTTCTGTTTACGGTCTCGTTCTTCTTGTTCTACTTTTTGCTCGTCAAACTTCCTTAATAGCAGCTCCATCAATTTCTCGGTCTCCATCTTGGCCTGACTTCTTGTTAAAGGCATCCACTAAAATGAGCTTCCAAATATCCTTTACTTCTGACACCAATTGTAATGAAATTCGGGAACACACTTTTATTGTCAACGTCAAAAACACTAACCTAACTCGCTTTGACTGTCGTTTAATTGTTTCCAAGGTAAAAACTGACTAAACAATTAAAACTGAATGATTTGTCACGAAGCGCGTCCTTTTTAAAACCCGATGGAACAGTTTCGAAATATTTAGAATTATCTTCATTGTTTTTGCCCAAAGAGACCAATAATTTTAGGAGAATACTGACAGTCAAAGCAAGCAAGTATACAAATTCTAGAAAATTAGAACTACAGGGATTTACAATAATATAACCTAAATAACCTAAATTGGGGCCAAAATGGGGCTCTCAAACAAGATGAACTACCTAAAAACTAAACACTATAGATGAAAATAATAAACCAAACGTAAGTAGAACCCTAATAAAACCCTACGAATCAACTTTAACTACACAATACTAATAAAATTGTACAAAAACTAGCAGAATAATTAACGTATTTACATTTTCATAATAATATGAATAATGACAATAGGAAAAATAGGATAATATTTATCTTGCGTGTTGTTGTTTGCGAAATTAGGTGGAAAGTGTCGGTTAAATGAAGCCATACTGGAGAAAAATATAGCATTATTTAAATTAGTGTCTTGAAAATTATTAAACCTACGGACGCATTTAAACAATGGAGAGTTAAAATATCTTGAATATGCTAAAGGTCGATCTGTTACGCAAAATAAAAGGATTAACGTTATTTTATGTAAATTTTCCAGGCAGAAAGGGCAGTCTATTAAATTATTAATAATTTTATAAATCAAAACTGTTTCTGCGACTCTCTAAGGGCTTTATACTATAAAACTTTAAGTTATCATAGTAAGTAAAAAAATGTCTGTCAATTGAAGTAGAAATTTACTATATTTACAAACTTGCGTTGTAACTTTTCAATTTGGTCAACAGATTTATGATACATCCAAGCTACTGTGGCATATTCTATAGTAAGTTTAACGAATGCATTGTATAATAATATTATTGATGTTTTATTACTAAAACCCTTTGTAATTCGAGATACAAAACCGAGATTTTTCAGAGCTTTCAGAACAATGTTTTATATATGAACGTTGAAGAGCAGTTTGGAATCCAACGTCAAACCTAAATCCTTAGTAAACTCTACATACTTCAAGATAGTACCCCCGAGATAGACATTGTATTTATTTTGTGTCTGAGATAGTTTTCTGCTAAAAAGTATAGAATGGCATTTTTCTGGATTAATAAATAATTCATTTAAGATACAGCACCTTAACCTCAAAATTTGCGAGATCAGATTGCAAGGCACGAAAATCTGATACCTTCTTAATTGTTATAAAAATTTTTAGGTCATCTGCATATGCAAGATATTTACAGATAGAAAAGCATGGACCAATGTCGTTTAAAAAACATTGATTGAGAACAAAATCAGTCCCAAATGAGAACCTTACGGTACTCCTGAAGTTACGGTTGTAGAAGAAGACTTTACTCCATTTATGACAACGTACTGACAGCGATTCGTTAGATAGCTTTTAATGAGTTTGAGTAGGGCCCCGTGCACACCGAAATTCTCCAACTTTACGAAAAGTGTAAGATGATGTACCTTATCAAAAGTCTTGGAAAAGTTAATGTACATGGCACAAGTTTCCAGACCCCTTTCCATACTTTCGTTTATACTCTGAATAAATGGTATTAAGTTGATTATTATCGATTTTTTTTTGGAAAAACCATGTTGGTTAACATCAATAGCTTCTTTGACCTTAAAAAATAATTGTTTTAACAGCAAAGTTTCAAATAGTTTACCAAAGTGAGTAAGTAAGGAAATAGGCCTGTAATCCCGTACAGACATTTTTTCTCCAGGCTTAAATACTGACACAATTAGAAGAAAAGTTAAGAAAAAAAATTAAGGAAATCCGTCTGGACCAGATCCTTTTTTAGGATCATCCATAGATAGATATAAGTGCAGATTTAATGTCATTGTTATCAATATTGTTAACTACAAAACAGGACTAATTAAAGCTGGCGGATTAGAAGGTTCAAATATTCCACTAAAATACTTAGAAGAAAGTTCACTAATGTCAACATAATTCGAAGCTTCCTGATCTTTAAATTTTCTTTTTATTAGTAAGCTTTTAGTGTTTTTTTTGTTGTGAAAAAATGATCAGAAATATTTTACGTCTTTAATAATGTTTATTTCGGTTTTATAAATATAATCTTTGTAATCATTGCGTATATTAATCTTAACTGTTTTGGGTAAATTTAAAAGGTTGTCGCAATCAGATTGTCTTCGGCAGAGTTTACACATTTTATGTGCTTTTAATTTTAGTTATGATTAGGTTGATTGTGTGTTTAGAAAACCATAGGGTCGATATATATATATATCAATGTATGCGTCTTTTTGAGAGCTATAACTTTGCTATTTGAACAAAATTCGTGGGATTTTTTCCAAGAAAGTTATTAATTTAAAACCAATTTTTTTAAAACTTCAACCCCTTTTTACGCCCTTTAAATCAACTCGGGTGAGTTCGGCTCTGTGGAAGAAAAGGTAGCTCTCATTTTTCTGAACAATTTATCTCATAAAGTCAAAGTTGTAAGTGCAAAGGGGTAGCGCCAATCCAAGACCATCCCCAATCATCCCCTAAAAAAAAACCTCCTCGGAATTATTATTCGCATTTTTGGTTTTTGTACTCTCTCAACCCATATAACTTATTGTCAAAATTTCATCCTCTATCTAATTTTTGCATCCATTCGACCATTTCTAACGATAGCACGACTGTACTAACTCATAAAAGTCTACTGTATTTGTCCTAAGGCTTCTGATATTTTGGAAGTAAACAAAAAATTGCTAAAACGAAGTCGTTAAAAAAATGAAAATTGCCATAAGAAATTACAAAAGTACAAATAAGAAGATATGGTTTATAGTTATGCTAGCACGCAAGTCAGAGTGTGCTCATTAAAAATAATACTAATGAACTCATGATCGATATTTTAAGTTTTGTCAAAATACCTTGTTAGCATAACTTCCCATAATGCGGTTAACGTGGGCTAATTTCTAAATATTTTTATTACAAAATAAATGGATAGGACGGAGAATAACAATTGAGTTGCAAGCAAGATCACCTGACTCAACCTCATTGGATTTTTATATTTGGGGGAACCTCAGAAGCACAGGTGTATTTTACAAAGCCAAGAAATATTAAAGACTGAAAATATACGTTTAGGCAATGAATTCAGTTTATTCCCTGTAGGTTTTAGGAAGTTTACAAAGAGAATTCTACCATTAATCAATTATCTCTTTGTCAAGACCTATAGTTTGCATTTAAGCAGTTACTAAATTAATAAGATATTAATCAATTTTCAAAAATTTATATGTTTTAATATAAACAAGTCAAAGTAACTTTCTTAAAATAACATGGCCACTTTTGGGTTGGATTGGGTTAGGTTGGATTTCTTTTTAATAACTTATATTGTTTTGGACCTGTCTAGCAGATTAGGTCGATGTGAAAAAGGAATTTTCTAATAAAACGTAAATATTTTACTATTTTTGTATCGGTTCTTAAGACAAACAATTCCATAAATTTAAATATTGAAAATATCCCAATTTTTAAGAAATGTTTACAGAACTATTTTTCTACTTTGATAAATTGTGTTATGCGTTTAAAGTATATTCAAATATAATGGAGGCCATCATTGATTTTAATAATAATATAAGTATAAAATCTAAAAATTACACTTTTAATTCCATATTGCCCAGCTTTTTATATGATAATAATATTTATCTATTTAATTAATTAAAATATCTTAAGTTTAGTGCATGCAAAAAATTATTCAAATTTTTTGCATCAAAAATTAAGTTTATTATGTTGGTTCCGTGTTTGGTAATATCCATTATTATCCACGAGCACTATCTAAGACGGTCAGCAAACCATTCTACATTTTGTCCATTATAATATTATATCACTATATCTAGAAGCACTTTATTGAGGTTCCGAATTACATAACCTTAGACTTTAACTATATTAGTACCAATATTACGTTCAAAAAGGTCTTTAAGTTTAAAAAATCCATGCAATCGTTGTTTTTGGATAGTCATTAGCAGTCTAAGCAAAAAGCTTATATACAAAAATGTGTATTTCTATTACTGCGCTTTTTTTTGCAATTCTCAATATATTTTTTAACTAAACCGTAAGCCATCCTAGAAAATCTATAAATCAAAAATTAAAGGTTTCCGACCTATCAGTTTGGCTTTCGTAGGGGTAAGAGTGTTAACGATTGCTTAGCACACCTTGTTCCAGACATACAACAAACATGCTCAGGAAATAGTTATTTGAGAGCATTATTTCTTGATATTCAAGTGCTTATGAAAATGTTAATCTTTATGTCCAGTTAGAAAAGCTTATTGGTTAAAGTGTTCCTGAAGGGTTTGCTCATAATCTTATTAGATTATTTACAAACAGAAATATTACCATAAAAACTGTTTATAATACAACATATTATAGGACAACATCTGCAGGCCTACCTCAAGGTTCGGTCTTCAGCCCCTTACTTTTTAATCTTTATACAGCTGATTTTCTCAAGCTGCAAATAAGATCTAAAATATTGTGGCGTTAACTTTACAGTGTTACTATTTTGCCAAGAGTTTGCAGACGGTAGCTCAGAATTATTGGAGGCTTGGGATTGTTCGAAGGTTCACTTATGACTGGCTATTAAAAAATCTAAACTTGATTATAACTATTAAATAAGAGGGCGCCACTTAGTTTTTTTTTTTATAAATGAGAGAAAACTAAGAAAAACACTTGGTTTCAATTAACAATTAAATGACCCTGGATAAAGTAGATTTAAAGAGGCAAAAAAAATATCTTAACAATACAAACAAATTGTATTTAGATCAAAGATATGTATACACCTCATGTTCCAATCTGTTAAATGTTAATAATTTATTATGAATTAAAATATGAATTATGTTGATATGATTAAAATAAGTTTGACAAAAGTAACATTTAAATTATGATTTCAGCACTTGAAAAACTTGAAAAATAAATTGCAATTATTAAAGTTTTTAGTATATATTTCTGGGCCTTGGTTCTAAAAGGGCCAAAGTAATTTTTTTTGGATTTGGGCTTAAGTGCATTTTTGAAATCGACACAGACCAGATTATTATGTGTAATAAGGGCCAAAGTCTATCTTTCACAGGAAAAAAATTACAAATCCGCTAAAGGCCAATGTCAACATTTCAATTTTATACTCTTTTTTCAATAAAAGGGCCAATGTGAACATAGGCCCCGGGAATCCAATATTATATAACTTCTTATAAGGCCAATATCGACATTGGCCTTTTTAGAAATAAATGGTTTTGATCTGTTGCGACAATGGAGAGAGAGATATTTAATATTAGTTTTTGCTTCGGCTTAAACCAGTTACTAATGTGGAAGAAAAAGCCCAAATTAAAGCTGAAAATGAAGAACATAAAATATTGGATGAATGCGGATATAAAGAAAAAAAAGCGACAAGCTTAAGTGCAAAATAAATGCTAATTTATTAGTTATGAGCTTTGACTTGCAAAAGTGTTTGCCAACTCCTAACTTACAAAGTAGTGTGTCTTTTTATAAAAGAAAACTTTGGACATTCAATCTCACAGTTTTTAAATCACATAAAAATATAAATTCGGCAAAATGTTATTTATGGAATGAAACAATAGCTCAGCGAGGCGGGCAGGAAATCGCTTCTTGTCTGTATACCTACTTTCATAATATTCCCTTTGATGTGAATGAAATAATTATGTACAATGATTGTTGTCCTGGACAAAACAAAAACATTTTAATTTCTGCTATGCTGCTAATGATTATTGAAGAATATTTTAAACGAGAAGGAAGGCATGTTAGCATATATCACAAATTTCTTATTCCGGGACATACTCATATGGAAGCCGACCAAATTCATGCAGCCATTGAAAAGGCTAGAAAAAATACCACAGTAAAAATAGAAATTCCTAGAGACTGGGCCAATCTAATTCGTTTATTGCCTAGGAAACCCCAATTTTTGTGCATGAGATGGCTCAGGAAGAATTCTTGAATTTTAAGTCACTCCTTTCGGGAAAGTTTCAGCATAAAAAAGTTAATACTTTAGGAAACCCTATTGTCTGGGCTAAAATAAGAGTCATTCACTATTCTACCGAAAATCCTGGTCTGCTGAAATACAAAACCACTTTTGCTGAAGACGAGCCATATTAAACTTTAAATTTATTAAGAAAATTAACCCGTAATTCCAAAAATGCAATAAAACTTTTCACTATTAATAAAAAACCGTTAGGCATTCCAAAAAATAAAGTACAACGTTTGAGGGACTTCTTACCATTTATTTATAAAAACAGTCAGTCATACTATCTGCAGTTTTTTAATGAACTAACTTCTTCTGAGACTGCAATTGATAATCTTGGTGAAAGTGAAGATGATGAAGATTCGCTTTACGTGCCTATATTTTTATCAAAATGTATGTGCAACGACTTTTACGAAGTTTTTTCTTGTTTTTTTAGTTTCATTTTGATTTTTTTAAGTTGGGCCAAAGTGTTATTAGTTTAATTTATTATTTATTAAGAAAAGGCCAATGTTAATTTTTTTTTGAAAAATAAATTTATTTTATACATTTTTAAGATTTTTTTTTAAAAACCTCTATACCCAAATCAAGCTTAAGAAAAATATAGAAACCTATCTATGTTGTAAAAACCAAACCTAATGCGACCTCATTACCTTTAAAGTCAATTTGTCAAAAATTGCGAATTATGATTTTGGCCCTTTTAGAACCAAGCCCCAGATTTGTATTACGCAGCGGAAAGTTCATGAACGTTTTTACCTAAGGCATATCAGCCTTAACCAAGTTATATCTACTTAGCTACCAAAAAAGGTACTGAAAAATACTGAACAAAAAATAACTAAAATTATAGATAAGAAATTGACGTATTAAATTATGATATTGATTAAATATTTGTAGCAATAAATTGAAATTAAAAGAATATTAATAAAAATTTTAATAAGTGAGACAAATCTATGGTTAATAATATTTAAATAAATGGAATAAACTGGCCTTTATAGTCCTCCAAGAAATGAACGGCTAGCCTTCAAAACCAAGGCTGTGAATGTATGCCATTTGTAGCTTAGCTATCCGGACTGGGAATATCTAATACTAGCTCCAACTCCACCGCTTTCAGCAATTTCCCGGGGAAATCAACAGCCTGTAGCCATCAACAATTGAAGAAGAATAAAGAGGAAAACGGAAAAGTAAAACCCTAAAACAACGGTTGCCATTGTATTAACTGTCGATAAAAATGAATGGCGTTCAAAATGTGACACACTCACCTTGCTAAGTTTCGTTATTTATCCATAAAAATCTTGGGCATCCTGCACCAGAATTATGAAATAAATGGTTCCCTAAAGGAACAAGATTAAGGACTATAAATTACAAACCATATTGGCCACTTCCTGCTTCACAGACTTCGGAAATAAGAAACAGGCCTTTTACGTGCGCTTCTACCTGCAACACAGGAACAAGTCCTCGAAAAATGGATGCAGTACCGACTAAATCAGTAACGACCCCACCTCTCGCCTGAGCTGTAAATGTCAGCCAATCAGAGAAAATATTAATTAAGACCAATCAGAAGAGTGACGGACCGTCAACAGAAAGCATGAATAATTAAACCAGGAGAGTGATGCGTTACAGTAGTAATGTGTCATTGACAGTGTGAATTTAAAGAAATATGAATAAAAGAAGTTAACGGAAATTATTGATATAATTATTGAAATTAATGAAATATCAATGGCGCGTTAGTGAAAATAGGAGTAGAAAAATAAAACGCTACAAGATTGCAATTTGCAGACGATCTTTTGTATTTATTGTACATCACACGATATGCCAGCTTGTAAAAATAATCTTAATCATGTTATGTATGATTGTAAAAAATATTTTCCAAGCAATGGTTTTAGTATTTTTAGCAAAAAATTAGCCTTAGTAATTTTCACTAGACACAATCTACAAATAAAAAATCAAATGATTTTAGGTAATACTTCCATGGATAAAATAACTTAAATACCTAGGGGTATATTTAGACCGAAAATTGACATGAAATACCCATATAAATTATATCTTACAAAAAGCTGAAAAGAGCTTGAATTTTTTTAAATCAGTCACTGCCCGAAAATGCTGCTCGGATCTTAAGACATCTTTAATGTTATATCGAGCATTTACTAGATCGTTGCTGGATAACGGCTCAATGTTTTATGGTTCTGCTACTAAAACGAGACTACTAAAGGTTAATCGTATTTAATATAGAGCTTTGGGATTAGTCACAGTCACTTTAAGATCCACGCCGATTGAAGCATTACTGGCAGAGACTAATGAGCTAAGACAATTAGAGATAAGACGAAAAACTTTAGCAGAAAAACTTTTAATTAAAAATGTGCAATATCGGAATAATCCTGCATTGGCTTAAGGACGAGAAGCGTGTGACCCTATCTAAGATCCCTAGTATTAATCTTTCTTGCACTATTCCTTTTTTTATACTCTTTTTATTAGATACGATGTCATACTACCCAATAGTATAAATTTTAAATACTATATTAGCAATCTGTTCTATTATGAATGAGTTCCTATATTGGAACACGTGGCTAAATGTGCCAAGCACAAGGCCAAAAAATGGAAAAAAATTAAAGGTTAAGAGATACAAGAATTGTGGATACCTATTCGAATCTGTGTTAATAAAGTCAGCTTAAAATGAGTGGTTCAAGTAAAAAGTCACCCTTTATAAAATATATGTCTTATATTTATTTTTTTAAAGTTTTGGCTTAAAAATAAACAAAATACAAATTTAATATTCTTTTGTATACAACTCGAAATATTGAATGTGAGACTCTTTATAAACCAAGGACCTTGTTATCGCAATTACTTTATCGTGAATTATTCATAATTTACTATTATTGAATTCAACGGCGTTAATAGAGAACGTATAATACAAAGCTCAGAATATTTTTAATTATCGATTTGTTTTACTATAAAAAATATAAAAAAAAGCCTTTTGGCCAGAAATTTTCAGAGAACTACCGGTGTACGGCAGCCGCTGTCGCCTCTGTCACGATCCAGAAACTTTTGGTCCTTCGTCCGAAATTCCGATCACGTTCCTCTACGACGCTAATTGCACTTCTTCCCTGAGAATACTACTTCTACTTTTAGGGATTTACTTAGCGACCCTGTTTTATTTAAAACTAACACTCCTTACGAGCAGCCTCGGTGGCGGGTTTTATCTATTTTTTGGGGTATTCGCTTACGTGATTCTTAACTACTTGATTAAGACTTTACACTGAGCTAAACAGCGAGCAGCCCTCGTTTTAATTAAAATTGTTTTATACATTGCCTATAACATAGTTTAATGGCCTACCCTCCCCCCGCTAACCCCTTTGTCGGTGTTTTGCTGCTGTTTTATTTGCAACAGCGGCTGAATTTAACCAACGAGGCGTTTGACTTAAATAATTTGGCGCCGCAGCTCTTGTTCTTCCTGCTGCAGTTAACAGCTGCATTAGCAAAAATAAATTTAATTATCGCTCTTGATTATATGAGTATTTATGAATTTTAACTGAAATCCATGCTTACGCAACTAAAACTAATTTTCTAATATTATTACTATCAAAATTAATTTAAATATTAATATTAACTAGATAATTGATACATTTGTTATTATTAATATTATTGTTATTGTTATAATAATTTTTGCTGTATAATATTAGCTTCTGCCAGTGATTTTTTGGTATCCTGGTAAAAAAACACTTCAGTTCTTCCCACTCAGGCATCATTCAGGAATTTTTAGAATATATGACAGGTTTAAAATATTACTGCCTGAATCTTGTTGAAGAGTTTTGACGATATGATCCCTTCTACCAAAATGTACAGTGGAATTGTAGAAACTTCGTTTAACTGCCAGATTCATTTTAGTTCTACATGTACGTTTTCATATTTTTTGACTTATTCCATTTGAGTTTTGCTGTATATAATTCTGCATATTATCTGACTGGTTATATTCTGGAAAAATTAGATCTAGACAACTGTGCAACCTGTTATAAAAATTTGTCTTCACATGAAGTAAAAACACAACACCTATTTGTTCACTTTAAAGAAAATTATCATCCAGATTTTCCCTAATCGAATTAGTTCACCTTAAGTTATACACATTGTTTAGAATACTCAGACTCAAAAAAACTCAGGAATCTCCAAAACACGTTTGTTTTATTTCTCAAGACACAACAGCTCTCTCTCCACATCATGACCGCCTGTGGACTGTCATACCACACGGTAAAATAAATATTAGCCATCTAGCGGCGCAGCGCCAAGGCATGATTCACCAAAATATGTACAAAGGTGGTAAATACAACATATTAAAGAAATATGGATTTATATAGATTATAAATCATTAAACCTAAGAAGACAAAAGGAATGTAAACATGCCCCCCACCTTGAAGGGCTTAACCTTCAAAAGAAAAGTTAGACATTAACTTAAATCAACATAGTATCCTTACTTAGTATAGACCTAGCACACTAATTAAATAAAGCATACTTAAAACTAAGAACTCTTAATAAGTAAGTTAGGTTTAGTTTAGTTCAGTTTATCAACCACTAAATCTAGTCTAGAGCACAAGCACAAAACTGGTCTATAGTTTAACTCGTATCACTTGGTTTTGGAGTCTCACATGATTCCATTGGTAGAGCGCAAATTTTGGAAAACGAACGTTTCACAATTCCCCTAGAGGTCTGGATGGAGGCTACTCTTGCTACACTATCTTGGCCTGGTTGAACAGAGAGAATTCTTCCCATACTCCATTGTAAGGGTGGTCAGTTATCATCTTTTAAGACAACCAGGGCTCCAGGTTGAAGAACATTGTTATGAATTTGCCACTTAGTTCGAACCTGAAGTTCACTCACGTACTCTAGGGACCATCTCGACCAAAAATGCTGCTTTGGCTGCTGCAAACGTTGAAAGTGGGAAAGTCTGGACTCCTTAACATCCTCTAGGTCTGGCTCTGGTAGGGAAGTAAGGGGTCGCCCAATTAGGAAGTGTGAGGGGGTCAATGCGGTATAATCATTAGGATCTGGAGAGACTGGGGTAAGAGGACGAGAGTTTAAGATAGCTTCTATTTCTGTCAAAACTGTAACTAACTCCTCATAAGTTAATAAAGCATTTTCTAGAACCCTCTTTAAATGTGTTTTGCATGACTTTACGCCGGCCTTCCAAATACCCCCGAAATGAGGTGACATACTAGGAATAAAATGCCAAGTTATCCCCTGATTTGCAACTGACTCGGATAAATGCACTTCATCCCTCCTTAAAAACTTACCAAACTCTTCAAGCTCATTTCGAGCTCCCACAAAATTGGTTCCGTTATCGGAATAAACATTCAATGGTTTACCTCTTCGTGCAATAAATCTCCTAAATGAGGCTAGAAAGGCCTCTGTTGTCAATTCAGTAACTACCTCTATACGTAGTGCCTTTGTGGAAAAACAAACAAAAATACAGATATAACACTTAACCCTTTTGCATCCCCTTCCCTTTTTATCCTTCATAAATAAAGGTCCTGCATAATCTACACCGACATTATAAAAGGGAGGAGCAGAGGTTACCCTAGTTTGAGGCAAAATACCCATAACAGGATTTTTAGAGGTCGGGTTGGTTCTGAAACACCTTATACATTTGTGTACAGTATTACAAGCTAAATTTCTTCCCCGAAGTGGCCAATAAATTTCTCTTATTGAGGAAAGAAGAAGTTGAGCGCCCGCATGATGTAATCTAATATGTTCATGCTGTAAAACAAGATTAGTAAAGGGATGTTCACCAGGAAGAATTGAAATTCTGAAAGTTGTAACCTTCCCCCCACCCTCAAAATACCCTCGCAATTCAGAGAGGGGTTAAGTTTTAACAAAGTTTCTTTACTTGCTAAAAATTTGGACTTATTTAACTCATTTATTTCAGCAGCAAAAGCTTCCTGTTGTGTTAGCTTTACCAGCACAGTTAAAGCATAGTTTAACTCAGGAACAATAAGAGGACCAGCAATCTTTGACCTCTGACGACACTTTGCAATAAATCGCAGGCAGTAAGCCATTACTCTTTTTATCTTAGATAACCGCGAAAATTTTGCAAATGGAAATAGGGCCCCAAACTCGATCTTAAAGACACTAATTTGTTTTTTCAATTCTGGTAAATTAATTTGAGGTTGAAAATCAGATTTGGGCCACGAACACTTTGGGAAAAAGAGCCATGGCGGACCATTCCACCACAGATCTGAACTCTGAATTTGACTAGGATAAATACCTCTGTACAATAGGTCTGCTGGATTGCTCGCACTACGGATATGACGCCAATCAGATGATGAAGTAAGTGCCTGGATTTGAGTCACTCTGTTGCCAACAAAGGTTTGTAATGTATTAGGAGGAGTATGAATCCAACTTAGAGCTACAGTTGAGTCGCTCCACAGAAAACATGAGTTGACAGTGACTGTAAGAGTGGAACGTACCTTTTCCACTAACTTCGCTAGAAGGAGTGCGGCACAAAGTTCCAATCTTGGAATTGTAACAACCTTGAGTGGTGCCACCTTACTCTTACCACAAACTAAATGCACACTTATCATACCACAATGATCTACACTCCTTATAAAAACACAAGCTCCATAGCCTTCATTACTAGCATCTGAGAAGCCATGGATTTGAAACTCAATACAATGGATACCCAATATATGCCTGGTAACCTTCAATTCATTTAACACTAATAACTCAGATTTAAATTTGTTCCACTTAGAGGCCAACTCCAAAGGCAAAGCATCATCCCAACCTAACTTTAGCAACCACAATCTCTGCATTATAATTTTTGCGATTATAAGACATGGACTAACAAGTCCAAGAGGATCAAATAGTTTTGCAATCAGAGAAAGTACTGTTCTCTTGATTACATGTTTTGATACATCACTGACATGAATTTGATACATTAAAAAATCTTGTTCACATGACCAATACAATCCAAGAGTTTTTGTTTGACCTCTTTCACCAAATAACACTGTAGATGTAAATGAGCTTGTCTTCACATGATCTAAGATCTCTTGACTATTAGAAGCCCACTTTTGAAGATCAAAACCTGCAGATTTTAAAATAGACGTTACCTCATTGCACAAAATTATGCCTTCTTTTACACTCTCAACACCTGTTAACATGTCATCCACGTAAAAATCCTTTTCGATGGCTTTAGATGCCCTTGGAAAAGATTCTAAATTCTCAATAGCAAGTTGCTTCAAACAACGTACAGCTAAAAAGGGAGCGGAAGATGTTCCATAAGAAACTGTTTTTAATTCAAAGGTTTTCAATTCCTTTGATGGTTCACCTCTCCAAAGTATACGCTGAAGACACCACTGATCCTTATGAATCAAAATCTGGCGGTACATCTTGACCACATCTGCTCCAATCACCACCTTATAATGCCGAAATCTCAAAATAATTGACAAAAAATCGTCCTGAATAACAGGGCCCACGCATTGAATGTCATTTGAGGACACCCCGGTGTCGGATGGAGCTGAACCATCAAACACTACTCTTAGTTTGGTGGTTTGACTCTTCTCATTTAAGACTCCGTGATGAGGGAAATAGTTAGCAACTTTGGATTCGTCTGGCTTTGCACATTCGGTCATATGAGACAAAGAGTGATATTCACTAATAAACTCAACATATTTTCACTTAAATACAGAATTTTTATTAAGCTTAGATTCCAGAGAATGAAACCTTTTAATAGCATTTTGTTTTGAATCTTCAAGGCACTCAGGCGATTTTTTAAAAGGAATATGTACAACAAATCTGCCTTCCTCATTGCGAGTTGTAGTTTGACTAAATATTTCCTCACATAATTTTTCTTCTTCAGAAAGAAGGGGTTTTGAACTTTAACCCTCTTCAATCTCCCAAAACTTGCAAATCTGCTCTTAAAGGTCCAAGTTGGTTGTCAAATTACACTGATACCTTGGCACAGAGAGATTAGATTGAAATTCACCTCCTACAATCCAACCTAGTTGGGTTTTCTGCAATGTTGGCATGTTTTTACCTAAATATACTTGGCCTATGCATAATAGATTTAGATAAACACTCGCACCGATTAGAAGATCAATTTCACCTGGTCTGTTGAACTCTGGATCTGCGAGACATACATTTTTTGGTATATTCCAAGAAGATGTTTTAATCTTACAAGGAGGATGTGTACCAATGTTTTTAGGAATTATGATACAAGGAAGACTCATCAAATATCGATTAATACAAGATTGGATAGTTATTTGACATCTATGTTTTAACTGCGACCCCTTTTAACCAACTCCTGTTATGACAGATGACAACTCAATTTGTTCAAGACCTAGTCTCTCACAACACCCCTGTGTGATCAAACGAGTCTGGCTACCACTATCCAGTAAAGCTCTGCACACTTGAGGAACTCCGGATGAGTCAATAACCTTTACTAAAGCTGTTTGCAACAAGACATTTGAATAAAAATTACTTACACCACTAGATAGACTAACAGCGACATCAGTGCCCTCATTCTGCTTTGGCTCATTATTTAAAACCTGTGTTTCTTGTTGAAGTCTATTAAAATGTAATAGAGTGTGATGTTTTAGCTTGCACCTCTTGCAGGAATAATTAGATTTACAAAATCTACTGCCATGCCTCTCTTTTAGACAGTTGAAACACAATTTCAAACCTTGCACCCTTTCCACTCTCGACTGCACTGCCAGTTTAATAAATTCAGGGCAATTATGAATTGAATGCGACTTCTTACAAAAGTCACAAATACTATTTTGTGTTGACACTGTATGAGAGTTATAAGAATAATTATTATTAGCTCGATTACCCTTATTCCCCCCTTTACCATAACCATTTTCCTCTAACCCCACATGTTTTCTACTCTTAAAAATTTCCAAATTTTGCAAAAGATCAGCTTTTCTTTAGAAACTCTAAAAAGTCACTTAAAGAAGGAAACTCAGAATTTTGACCCAATACCTCTGTATGAGTTACCTGACGTAATGATTTTAAATCGGAACAAATTACTTTTCTTTCTTCCCACTCACGCTCTGTCTTTTTGTCCAATTAGAACTAAGAATAAAAATTAAAAGCGTATCCCAAAACTCTGTGGATTGGTTCAAGGTTTTCAAACTTTGAATGTGTTTTGATACTGCATCAACCATTTTTTGTAACTCAAAACAAGACTCAGAACACAAATTAGGTATATTAAGCAAAGACTTTATGTGATTTTGCACTAAAATACTTTTATTATTGTACCTATTGCACAACATATCCCATGCTATCTGATAATTACTTTCAGTAGTCTCAACCCCACGAATTACCTGAGCCGCCCCACCCTCTAGGGATGCTCGAAGGTAGTGAAATTTTTGCACATTATTTAATGACTCATTCGAATTAATTAATGACTCAAACAGATCTCGAAACTCAAGCCAATTTTTATAATCGCCTGAAAATGTATTAAGATTTATTGCTGGAAGTTTCAAACCCATTGAATGCATTTGTGCACTCTGCACATAATTACCTCGAGAACTTGAAGGGTTTTGCACACTCTCATTGACTGAACTATTACTTTCCCCAGAATTAACAGCACTATAGTATTCATCTAAAATCTTTTTTCCCTGTGCATTTAACTTATAATAGTTGTCTTCAAATGATGTATGCTCCTGCAGTTGCTCCTCAGTAGGCTCAGACAACATCTCAATTTCACTCTGTACATCATCAAATTGAGAGAGTAAATCGGAGAATTTATTTAACCTATTTTCTAGCTCTAAAATAATATGTTTATCAGTATTTTCAGGTTCTACACTTAAAATGCATTGTTTTACGGTCTCAAAATAATTTTAAAATATTGTTTGCTTACTTTTAATAATACCTCTTTTTTTTGTCAACGCTTTAAGTTCCTCCGCCATCTTGAAAATATGCGGAAACAAAATAAATATTTTTTATTTTATTTATTTGAAAACACCACAAATTAAACAGAAGCTCAAGAGTTCAATAAGGGAAAGGAAACATTGGAAAGGACTTACTCTGGCTTCCCTGATGTTTGCTCCCGGACTATAAGAATTCTTCACTTTCACACTTTAATGGCTGCTGTTGAACGCCGCTCGCCGAAGTCGATTGAAGACTTACACAGAAATTTCGGCTCAACTTCCGAAATAAGGTTTTCACAAACACTACATCTTGTAATTTACTCAATTACCCATAGGTTAAGGTATATCACGGTGAGAAGGACCATGTTTAGAATACTCAGACTCAAAAAAATTCGGGAATCTCCAAAACACGTTTGTTTTATTTCTCAAGACACAACAGCTCTCTCTCCACATCATGGCCGCCTGTGGACTGTCATACCACACGGTAAAATAAATATTAGCCATCTAGCGGCGCAGCGCCAAGGCATGATTCACCAAAATATCTACAAAGGTGGTAAATACAACATATTAAAGAAATATGGATTTATATAGATTATAAATCTTTAAATCTAAGAAGATAAAAGGAATGTAAACACACATTTTTGGATAACCATGGTCATTTAGTCAATTTAGAGAAAAAGTTTTGGTTGGTTTACGAACATTTTTTTAAGGACTTCTCCCTTTGTGACCAACATCACATTGTAAAACAAAATGTTTAAGCTAACACTTGCTTCATAATTTATGACTATTTAAAGGACATAAATCAAAAGCTAACTACAATCACAAACTTCAAGTGTTGGTCGTGCTGAAAAATAAAAAAAAGTTTCGACAATCTACAATGCCTTTAAAAAAAATAAGATCTTGAATATCCTCATTTTAGGCTAAGTTCAGATGGTCGTGCGACAACGCACGTTTGTAGCTTGTTAACGCGCAATGATGTATATGGATGGTCACGCGTTGATAGCGTAGCAGCCTGCGATTATCTGTCTTTTTTTGATTTCGAGTTTGCGAGAACGCAGCATTGTAGCGTCGTTAGTCGTGGAAAGTTGATGAGGCAATCTGTTTCTGGGTTTTGTATCGGAGGCTGAAACATCAACGTCGATGAAGAGAAAGAAGGTGCATCCAATTTTAAGGGAGAGAATCACTTTAAGTCTATATGTTATATTATATCCAAAGCTGAGGAGACATGAAGATAAGTTTTTCAACTATTTCAGGTTGTCGGTCACGTCAATTTAATGAGCATTATTGAAAACAACTTAAAGGGTTGTGATAATGCTATACGATACTGCATATCGTTGAAAGAAAAAGTCATTGTTGCGTTAAGGTAAGCTTTTAATTAAATATAGGTAATAATACAGTAAATAAGGCATACTCTCTTATTATAAATCAAAAACATTCTTACACTTGTTCGTTAGTACAGTATTCATCGCTATTAAACAAATCCATTTCTTGAGTTTCTGCACTAGATAGTGGTGATGGTGTATATTGTGAATTTGTATTTGTAGTATCTGTTTGTCTATACGAGTATATCCATACTGAGGATGAGGATGTGACTTATAGGGCCGCACGGAATTCTGTTGTGCAATTAATCTGTTGTTTCTAGGCAATGTCTGGCGTTCCTGGGGATTTGCGTTATGTTAATGTAGGAACTAGATGACCGATTTGTTGAATACGAAATATCATATTGAGATGCGCTAGAAGACAGTAGCTGCTGGTGTTCCTGGGAGTGTGCGTTGTATTGATTGTATGAAGTAGATGGCTGTTTTGTTGACGTAGTAAAATCGTAAATAGAAGACAGTCGCTGTCGTTCCTGGAATTGCGGAGTATTTGACTGTATTTGGTTTCGTGCTATTAAATCGTATATTTTAATTTTCAGTCATAGCCGATTGTGATCAGGTAGGCAAAAAAGTTTATCTTCATCGTCTTTTTCTTTTTCTATAGGTCTTCTTTGGTTAATGCTCTTTTAATATTGAAGTGTCCGTCGGCTGGATGAAGTTTATATATTTTTTTGTCGCAGGTGGATTTTCTGCCGGAGGTCTGACGTTGCTGTCACTATTTCTATCAACTGATTCGAGAACATCGTTGTCATTATCATCCTCTATTTGAAAAGTACTGTCACTTTTTTTTTTGTACGGTGGGTTGCTAAAATATTAACCTTTAGAATATACGCCGAAGTAGATTTAAATATTGCTGCTGAACTAGATTTTAAAGTTTTAATTTTTTTTATATCTCTCACATACACATCACGTAAATTCTTCCATTTTCTCTGTAGTGTTGATCCTGAAATAGAAATTGTTCCGTCAAATCGGAAAACTCATTTCTTTATTTATTTTTATTCTTTTTTTTATTGTCAATATTCATATAATTATATTTAACATGAGCTTTGCTTCGTCGTGGTACTGATCGTTGTTAATATCTAAAGTTGTATTCTACAATTTCTTTAGTTTTTTTTCTTGCTAAATCATTATTCGCGGCTTTTTATCGCGTCATATGTAAGACAACCTTAATTTTGACCGAGAAGAGTCGCACGCACCTCTAGTCCAGTACTGCATCGATCCTGATTGATGGGAACTGGCAGCATTAGATTGGTATATAAACTACTGACCAAATAAGTCGTTCTCCATATATAAAGACACGCGAGTGAATTCCAAAAATTATAAGTGCCGGCACACCGTCAAACCCAGCAAATATTTGGAGGTGAAGCTGGAGGAGCAGTCCTGAACAGAAGCGACAGCAAGGTGAGCCACAAATTATTTTGGGGTTGTCTTGGCCGTCGTCTTAATTTTTTATGCATTAATTAATTAAAGATACAGTCCACTATTTTTATATTTCTCCTACAGAAATGATAATTAATATTCTATTGCAGGTATCTGTGAAGTGGGTGTTCGTTAGCTGAATTGCAGAATGGTTATAAAATTGGAAAGTCTACACAATCGGGTTGAATTCAACATGTGTGTAAGGTGATATGGGAAAAGTTAAAAGCAGTTGCACATCATGAATGCACCGAGTAAAGAAAATTGGATACAAACAGCTGAAGAATTTAAACAAAAAGCTTATTTTCCTAACTGCATCGGTGCATTGGATGGAAAGTACATTCGAATAATTTAGCCCCCAAACTCGGGATCTATGTACTATAATTTAAAAAAAAAATTTTCTTTGGTGCTAATGGCTTTATGTGACGCTAACTGCTGCTTTATATGGATCTAAGTTGGAGCCTATGGAAAGAGAGTGACTTAGGAATTTTCAAAAAAAGTACCTTATACAAAACACTCATTGAAAAGTCATTAAATTTTTCTGAACCCAAATCGATAACAAATAACTGCGCTAATAAGTTACCATATGTAATAGTGGCAGATGAAGCTTTTGCCATGATGGAAAATTTAATGAGGGCGTATGGTGGTAAAATGCTGCCACACGCAAAAGAAATATATATATAATCACCGTTTACCGTTAGCTCGAAGATATGTTGAATGCACGTTTGGAATTATGTGCAACAAATTGAGAATTTTGCACCGATACATAGACGTTAAACTGGACTTTGCTGAAAACATTGTTAAAGCTATTTGTGTCTTGCACAAGTTTGTCAAAATTAAAGATGATATCACACATGAGGATACAGTTCATGCTGTACCATTATTGAATATAAGTAGATCATTTACAGATTACTTTGTAAATTATTGAAAGCTAGACTGGCAGGATGGTATGGCCTAAATAATATTGCTTTTGTAATAATACTTAAAGTAAAAATAAATGAATGTTCTTCTTACCTAAATTGTTTTTTTTTCTCTTCAGTGTCATCACCATTGCAAAAGATCAAAAATAGTTGCTCCTAGGCCCGTTTCTTCAGTATTTTATTAGAATATTCCTTCGAATTCAAGTTCCATAAGGCTAGTCTTTTTTCTACTTCATCGATAAACATGTCAGTGTTGAAATCATAGTCTATTTTGCAGCTTCGTACGTCTAACCGGCTCTAATTGCGCTAATCAACTGAACACGTCTATGCCTGATTGTTGTACGTCAATACGCGCGACGTCGCGGACATCAAGATACTAGCAACATAGCAAAGACAATCGCGCGTAATCGCAAGTATACGAGCGATGACACGCTACCATATAAACATTTGCATATAACTACTCTGCATCTTTAGTCTGCATTATTATAAATACCTGAGCTAAATTAGCTGAGATATTTTGATAGTAAATGCTGCAGTTCTTACAGTCATATTTTATTTACTGACTGATATAATTAAAATCATGTTATTTGTTAAAAGCAAAATTATAGACTAATAATAGAGTCAATGGCACTGTTACATCGATAATAAGACCAATTTTCCTTTTTTCCAATATTCGTTTTTGTTAATAATGACGATGTCAGATCTATTATAGTCAACGATAGTTGACTATAATAGATCTATAGGTGTTTCTAAAACTACTTATCGCAGGTATTAAAATTATGGTGGACAGGTTTCAAGAAGACCATTTTTAGAGCGAGTTGTTGCTGAATAATTTTAGCAGCTTGATTGTAGCGATCTAGATAGGCGTTGTCGGCAACCTGCAATTATGTGCTCTATCGACTCACCCACTCTATAGCATTTTCTGTATCTACCTTCGACTTCGAATTGATCGCAGTGTTTCTTTCTAATTTTATGTTCTTATTATTCTATCTTGAATAGCCATAAATTAACCCTTGACCTCTTGTGTAGAGGTAACCAGATCTAAACTAGGCCAGCGCAGACGGTTTATCAATATTCCCCGGCCGCAGACTCTTTAGGAACTTGCCATATAGAGCTTGCTTCATCTATGTAGCTCAATTGTGTTAAGCAAAATTTATGTTTAATTTGAGATCTCTACGTCTTCCTGGCAGCAATTCAGCCTTCAGGGCAACAATTTCATTTATGCGAGAAAATTTTATATGTAAAATCTCTCTTCTTAAATTTTTCGAAAAAATGTCTCTATATAAGTTGCATACCCAAATACTTATAAGTATCTCCTGGTTTCAGATTTTCAATGTTCTAAAACTGGTTTATTTAGTTCTTCTTTATTTCTTTCTTGATATTTATAATAGCGCACTCATCAAGTTCAAATGGCATGCCTATATCACTATTAAATATTTTAGCGGTGTTAGTTGACGAGTATTGTTCCCTTCTGATTCTCTCCGTAAAATTTGAAATCGTCAACGTACAACAGGTGGAATAACTTGTCATGTTTACTTCTTTTAAATCTTTATCTAATATTTGTGTTATGAAGGAGGGTTGCTAATAATGCTAGGCAGAACCATATTGGTGACAAAGAATCTCCTTGGAAAACACCCCTGGAAATATTTACTTTGCCCGGTTATTGTTGTTGAGAAGAATAATGGTTCTTCAAATGCCTCTAAGTTAATGTCGCACGTCTCAGTTAAAAGGGACATAGTTAAAGGCCTTGTGATAATTAATATACCATACATTGAGATTTCTGTTTTTGGTCACTGCATCCAAAAAAAAACTGGTGATTACACCAAGCTTACTTTTGGATACAACCTTTCTTCTTCTTCAAAAATATTGTTAGTAGTATTGTGCTTATTTGATTGTTGAGAAATAACGTAAGTAGCTTGTATACAACTGACAGGTATGTTATTGATCTGTAATTGCTTAGTATATTAGGATCGACATTCTTTAACATCATACAGGTATAGAAAATTAGACATCTTTGTAGGATCAGCGCTTTTCTAAAATAATGAACCAAACTTGTAAACCATGCTGGAGGATTCTTGAGCTAAAAACTAAGTTATCGATGTGCACTTGACAATTTCCAATTGCTGACCATTCTAATGATCAAAAACCTTTTCAGCTGTAACTTCATTTGCAAGTATTTCTCCAATTTGAGATGCCTGTTGTAATTTGTTTTTACATGACTCAATAAGGTCTTTTTTTTCAGGCCATCAATTTCTAGGCTTTTAATCTACTACTATTTCTCTTAATTTTTCTTCATCTCTGTTGTACTTTCCACTTCTTCCATTGCCATGCAATTTGATCAAATGCATTTAATATGCTGATGCTGACTATTTTCTGCATTCCCTATACTGGACTGACCTGTAATTACCAATAGTTGCTTGGATGGCTACTGAAAATGTTTCAATAAAGCATAAACTATAACCTCTTAAAGTTAACAACAAAACATAACATTAATTTAAGTAACTACAATAAAATAAGTACTAAATTTTTGTATTTTCTATAGTTTAAAGTCTATGTAAACCAAGCATACGTATGCTGGGGATAGTAATCATTTTTATAATTTACAACTTGAGTCCTGCATAAAATTATTCACTTTATCTTAAAATTCGTCAGTAATTGGTAAAGATTGCATAAATAAGAGTACCTAATGTATAAATAAAAAAAATTGTGATATACCTTTTAATGACAATACACTTGTTTTATTGCTGTGGTAACTCGATCACCCCTTCCGACCCACAAAAGACCCTGAGGATGTTAGAGGTGAAGTAGGTTAACAATAGCCTTCTCTTTCTCTTTTTTATGTAACAAATTTTCTTTCTTCTCTTTTTGTAACTTTTTCTACTATGCTTCTTTATTTCTAAAGCCTACTTTTTAAACCAATCTAGAAAGAAATGATGAGATGTCTTCCAGAAATATTGATATTTGCTGATATTCAATAGCTTCTTTCGAAGCGTCAGTTGGGTGCCTCCTGTATAACTTTTATTTGACTTTTAAATATGTCATTTTTTCAATGAAACATCCTATATATAAGGTTTGTAGATTATTGGTATTAGATTTTATAAAAATAGTAAATTGCACGTTATACAACATATTTATTTATGAAATGCGTACATTTTGAATACTAAATCCCATATAAGGAGTAAAACAAAAATATAAAGGTCGTTATCTTCCTTTTATGTATGCACGTTAATAGCGCGTATATATCAAAGTAAATTTTCGCCGAAGGAAATATTTTCGTCAAAAAATATTAGGCTTGCGCTCCATGAGAAACGGATATTGCACCGCGGGGTCCAATTGGCCAATCGGACCGTTTGCCTCTGTTTTATGTCTTTTTCGTGTCAGCCCTTCCGAACATACGACAAAACCCCGGAATGCTAACGAGCTCTGTTTAGGGTGTTGATTCACTGGTATGAGTATTATATTACATAAAATTTTAAAGGAAATAAAAATAAATTTAATCTTTTCTGCTTTTTTTACTTCCCATTTTTTTCTAAAGCAGCTTAAATGTAAATAAGCTATCGTTATGGAAATGTAAATATGTTAGTTATTAGACAGTTTTCGAAGAGGTATATGTTTTGAGGCTTAACATAGACATAAACGTTATCTTAGTCACTGTTTGACAGCTCTTCGAAAAGTGTTTTCGAAATGGGTGACACGTTTACCGCTAACCTAATAACTGCAGCAAAAAACTTTATTTCCAAGAAATTCGTTTTCTTTGCGATTATTGCTCTTTACATTTTCTAACCTCATTTTTATTTAAAATTAAACAAACTATAGATATTTTATTAATGTTTGTTTTACAATATTATATTTTATTTAATTAGGTAGCCTTATTAAAAAATTAGAAAGTACCTATAGTTACAGTATGATTAAGAATTTTGCAGCTCTAGAACCAAACCACAATTATTGTGTATAATGTTTTATTTTGCTGGATCAACATAGGGATTATTTGCTGGGATGTCCATTAGAAGTTGTTTTGTTGGTTATGTTCATCATTAAATCTGAGCCTACTTCTCTTAAATTTTGTCAAGACACTGGAATTTAGATTTGGGTTAGTCGTAATCATTGTTATGCAAAATAAAAAAAAATTTCGTTTTACTGTTTCATACAAAAGTAGACTAAATAAAATTGCTTTTGTAAAATTTGGGTATTTTCAAATTAAACTTACGTATGTATTGACAATGCAATTCATTCAGCGAGCTCCACCATGTATACAGCAAGAGATTGAGAGTACCATGAAACAAAAATGTTTACGATTTACTGTACTGACCCATCTAATAAAGATTAAGTTTACTCACCGGGGAACCTCGGTCCCCTTGATTCAGTTATGCCAACAACCATCAATATAGTTACTTTATGTTTGCTAATAATTTACATATATATATCTTCTTTCTTCGACGACTGGCTAGTGTCCCCTAAAATAGTTAAGGCTACCCCAGACGCTCCACTGCCGCTAAGCAGTAAGCATCTCAACACCCGGAAACTAAGATAACATATACCGAGATCTTAGAATCTAAATGTGTCAATCGAGAAGACAAGTGAGGGCCCTCTATAACTCACAAGACCAACTCGATGGAACTGCGCGCTCAGAGGGCATCCCTGTCGATTGCTACACAATCGACCACAACCTGGTTATACCTCGCTAAACAGCGACAAACTCTGGTATACGATAAAACTCTAGCCATGGACTTATACAACAACAATATAAAATTTACTCAAATGTCGACATGATTAACCTGTGCACAAAACAATCACAACCATTCTAATATCCACCTAGTGGACAAACACTACCACACCTGGTCAACTATGACCACTATACAAGGCTCTTTATAAGGCGAAGTGCTAGCACTCACTGGCTCTTTTTTTTGGGCCTCTCTCAATCTCTGCTTAATATTATTATTTATGTTTAGGGTATAGATTTTCAAGGATTTAAGATAATTCTCAGGCGGTTGAGACACTTTTAAACGAATACAGGGTGTTTATAAAATATACGTTTATTAAATATATTAGGATATTTTACACTTTATTAATTATTATTATTTGACAATGGTATGCGTATTAATGTAAACAACTTTAATACGCATGCGTTTCGCTATGCTTACGGCTATGCCTATCGTTCGTAAGATAGCGGAGGGTGCCGGTAGGGATATACTATAAATGACACTTTAAATGTCATACATGTTAATTAGTGGTTACCGGTGATACTTTTTAATGGTTTCGAAAACTGTCTAATCTCATAGTTTCCATACTGTTTTGCTCTTGTTTTGTAGTTTAAGTTTATTTTGGGTTGTATTTACGTTTAGTTTATTATTTCCATCTATAGTATCTAATTTTTAGCAATTCATCTTGTTTGAGGACCCTATGTGGATTTCAAATTAGGTTACTTAGGTCATTTTATTGTAAAGCCTACTAGTTTAGATTTTCTAGAATGTATACTTACTTGCTTATATGATTAATATTCTTTTAAAATTATTGTTCTCCATCGGTAAAAAAAATGTAGAAAATTCTAAGCATTTTCAATTTGTTGCATGGGTCTAAAATTTTTTTTTGTTGCTTTAGAAACAACTAAATGACAGTCAACGCAAGTCAGGTGGAAGTTTTGACGTTGTCAATGACATAAAACTGTATTCCTGGAATAAGTAAAGGGTTTTTAGCCTAGCAAAAAACCACAGTTCTTAAAAAAAAGCTTTTTACAGAAAATGAAAAAAGAACTGTTATCTTGTTAGATGTTAATTATTTTAAAAGACGGTTTCTGAATGGTTTGTAAGGATAATAACGTTACAAAAACACAGTTACTTCTTCTACAACAAAAACAATACTTTTATTACAAGTTTCGTAAACCGGCTAAATATCAATACTCTGCTCTCGAACAGTCAAGCCAAAACTAAAACTAATTCCTGTACCGTGTTTGCATTCCTCAGCAAAAAAAACCTTATCCGTTCGAGTCGTTCTTTACAAATACTTACATTCTAAACAAACCGAACGGATTCGTAAAATTAATATAACACTAAGCCTACTGTTCTTTAATATTTCTTACAGGTTTGTAAATAAAAAAACATAATAAAACAATGCATAATGAAGTGAAATTAAACATGTTCTAACATGCAGTGCTGTTTTTGCAAGAAAATGAAAATGCGCTTACAATGAACAATTGAATAATTGAAACATTTATATCCAATGAACATAAATATTTAAGAAGAATAAAAAAAAAAGTTTTAATCTTCTCCCGAAGATGCTAAGATCGTTCGCGAAACACGTGTCGAGAGTAAAAATAAAGAGTTTTGGTTAGTGGTAAAACTGTCTCGTAATTTGAGCATCACACCAAAGGTTCCAACTATAGGACTAAATTAAAAAAATTAGATAGCGAGTTATAGGACAACAACCAGCATTTGCTTTTTTAAAAAAACAAATTTATTGAGAACCATTTATTGAGACTAACTAACTTACAACTAACTTGATTGAGAGATAATGACTACATCGATTACTATGATAATTATTCTCGGTCTTGTCTATTACATTAAATTTATAGGTTCTAAAAATGATGACAAACTAAGCTATTTCTAAATAAAGTATGCAGGGTCGGCATAAGGTGGCGGGTTGGTAACCGTAACTAGCGGTAAAATCAAATAAGAAAACCACGGATATTTCACTGTGCTAGAAAATAAAGTATACAGTGCTTTTATTTCAAAACGATCCACCCTTAAAAACTTAAAAAAAAAAAAAAAAAATAAACACGTCAAATTAGATATACAGGGGGACGTTTAATTGTGCATTTACTGAAGTTCTGTCAATCACTGCCTCACCTCCAGCTAACCTCACTTTAATATGTCAAATGGGAACGCCATCGTGTGATACATCATAAAGTTAGAAAAGTTTATAAAGAACCGGTGACATCAACAGGCGGCAAAATCCGCGCATCTCGTTATTCTATCGATCGGGTCAGATGACTATGTCGAGGTCTGAAGACAGTGGAAGCGGCACACTTGTTGAAATTATTAATATTTATTTGTACTAGAGTTTAAATAGCCCTAGATTTTTAGTAGGTATAGCTAGCGATATTATAAGTGCGTTTGATTTAGTTGAAATACCAACTAAGAATGCATATATTTGAATTTAATTGCTCTGAGATTCGTTTAAAAAAATGTAGATAAATTAAAATTATATTTTTTAGCATTGTGATGTGCCCATAAAAAATAGTTTTACTTACAGGAGGATGCAGTTCGCTAATTATTTTTAAAACAGGACTTCAAATAGGTAGCTGAAAATTATACTTTATTCGCATTTTTTTTGAAGGATCAGGAATTTTAAACGACTTGTGTAAAGAAACAAATTGGTATAGCTTAAAGTTTTATTTCATTATTTTACATATTACATATTTTTATTCACTATCGGTGGAATTTCTGCTTGCCACCCAATTCTTAACAGTTGCCCAAATTTTTTCTATCGGATTAAGCTCTGGGTGGTATGGAGGCAAACGTAACACAATGGGTCCATGCTTTTCCATTAAGTCGTCCAACTTGGTTTTTACAGGATACTTTTTTTTATTTTCAGATACTATTTCATATAACTCTAACGTACGTTGTCTAAAATAATTATATACTATTATTGTAAGTTATCAATACAATAAAAATTAAAATTTGAATACATCCTACAATAAAATATGAATTTATATTGTTCACTTACCTAACATTTTTTAAAGGAATAGTAATTCCTTGCTCTGCTTCTTTTTTCATAAAAGCTGCCACGTTAGAAATAATCTCTCTCCCTTGGCTGTGAATTATTTGTCCTTGTTTGCCTACTTTCTTAGGTGACATCTAAAAAAAATTAGAAAGTAAAAAAATTAATATACACATGCACACTCTAGGCTGTACATATATACCTAGAAGTTAAATACCTATTATTTTGTCACTTAAAATCAAAGTATATTTTAAATAATATAATTTTTAAAAGTAATTAATTTTCATTTATTTTTTTAAATTATTAGACAATTGAATAATTTAAACCAATTTTACTTACCTTTTACAATAAAAATCGGATAGTCGAACTAAAAAAACTATAGTCTATTTCACTATTATACTTCAAAAAAAAACACACAACAGATTTTAAATGCCTTATAACACGTTTAACTCACTTCCCGTACGAGACGACACTGAGTAGGCCTTCAGGCTACGTCATAGGCTTTAAATCCCCGGCAGGTACAAAGAAACGAAGTACGGCGGCTGCTTTGTTCTTGCGGTTTCTTTAATAACAAGCGAGAGAAAATATATTGCGGTCGTCTTTTCTCTCTGCCACCAGATTTTCTATCGATTTTGTGTTGAAAAATGGGTTTGTGCGCATATTGAGCAGCTGGTTCTTTATAAACTTTTCTACCTATAGTAAGCAGCGTAAAATTCTTTATTCAACGGTACCAAAAAAAAAATGAAATCGGTAAATTTGTAAGCAAATAGTTAGCGAAAATGTCTAGAAATAATGAATATTTTTTTTTTTTAAGAAAGTTATTAAGAGTGGATCCTTTTGAAACGAAAGCACTGTATAAGATAAAATAATTAAATTATTGAAATGGACCTCAATTTTCTCTTCAACACCAATTCCTCAAGAAGACCCAAATTCTAGACAGTACGGAAGTACTGTTATTACTGGTTGAAAACAATCACATGACTGAGAGTTCATTTACCATGGGGAGGTAGTGTTTTTATATACTCTTATCTTTACATACCTGTGCTCTTTGCAATAACTATCTTATTTTATTTAAACAATTTTTATCCTTGGACCACACCAAAATAGTAAAATGAATTAGCCGGTCTGTCACTTTCACTGACATGACATACCACTGTCAAGAAGTGTCAAATGCCATGGATAGTAAATGAAAGGAATACTCAATTTCAGATTAAGGTATCTTTTTACTGATAGATTACATGCGCTGTTAGATATTTGCAAAGATAATTAATAAGGTAAAGTATTTTCATGATAAATCATGTAATCATAAAAAATGTATCATGAAAATACTTTTGGTACTAGTGGTTTATGATTCAACCACTAGGTAGGCCAATAAACGTTAATACTTACTCGTCAAAGTAGCAATTTATTTAGAACAGAGCTAATGGCCCTAGTGGTCGATGGTCTCTGAAAGTGGTCTTAGTCGGTAAAAATCCGGCATACCTCTTGATATCTTTGGAATTTTTACCTCCCAAAAAAAATTTTTAATAATAATATGAATCGTCTTTCTTTGAAACACATATTTGTACATGGTACAAAACATCCACACAAATATACACAAACAAAAAAATTAGACAATATTTATCTACCTTAAAACAAAACAAACCAAACACTATACTGTTGCCTATCTTACTGAAATAATAATAGTGGTACCTAATGTAAGCTGTAACCTGATTAAAACTATAAACGTACCTAATGTAAACTAAGTGATGACCATGGAATCAAAAAATTCCAGGCTTTACGCTCGACTTTTTTGCACACTGCATGTAGAATATTAATATTAGGTTATAAAAAATATAATTTTGATGATTATGCATATTAAGAAGCATAAAGTGAAGTTAGAAATAAGGCAAGATAGCTATAAGAGAAGAAATAAGGCATGCACGAATATTGACAACAACAAAATAAATAATATAATATTACATAATATTTCAATATTTTTAGGAGCTTTTTTAAAAAAGCATAAAAAAACTATAAGAAAAAGAACCAAAACATAAAAGAACTATATAGAAAATTCGAAACTCATTGCAATATTAAAATTATTCTTTTTGCTATTCCAGAAGACGCTATTTAATATTACTCTTAAATCGATTAAGTTATATTTGTTTTACATCATGTAGAAAGATATCTCACATTTATATTGCTAAATTGTTAAAAAAAAATTTAAAAATTGGAGAAATTATGAAATCAAATATTAAAATCATCTTTATTTCTAGTAAAATGAACCTGGTCACGGACACTAAAAAGTGCCCTTGTATCCTTTACTTTGTATATAAACACGAAAATATTATATATGCGTTTTTCAAATATTGATAAAATCGACTGGTATTTAAATATGGGGTAAAGTGGTTTGTAAAAGCTTTATCAAATAAAAAACGCGTGCATGCATGCTTTTTATAATTTGTGAATAGATTTAAAAGGAACTTAAACAAATTAGCTTTATATTAATAAAAATCTTTATAGTTAAATATTGATAAAATACAAGAGTTGCATAGGTAGTATATTTACTTTTGGTGGAAAATATTTTTTAAGTACTTTATTTTTCTTAAATACAATAATGTTATATTAAGTTTTAAATAATGTGTTTTTAAAATTGGAGGGTATTATCCAAAATCATTCCTAAATAAATTCTGGAAAAGAGGTTTTATTTATTTTAATATTAATGACGTAATATTATTCTGTTACTTAACTCGTATTTTTACTAAAAATAATTTTTGTTGATTTGCTCGCATTATGCATGCATTTATGATTTTGTGCATACTTAATATTTATGTTAACTTCCTTAATAAAATACCTAAAAATTACTTGGAGGAAAAGAAAACATATATCTGAGAGTCATCAGTATGTTACTGTTTGTGAACATACCAAAAGCATACCAATTTGAGTATAATATATCTGATAATTTTGCGATAATAATAAAATTTCCACTTTTTATAAAGCATAAATTCAAAATAAATAAAGAATATTAACCTTACATAAGAAATAGACTATCTTTAATATGGTAAGCAATATAAATTGGGATTATATTGATTGTGAAAATGTTTTAACGGAGAAGAAAATAAATTATTTTATTCCTTTAGAGTCTGAAACTGTCCTTTTTCTCCAAGGTAATATCAGTGCATCTTTTTTTTCTAATATTCAAGTAAGAATCAAAAACCCTGGATTAAACTTAGTCTCTTAAAGGGGTTATTTAACTCTTAGAAAATAACCAAAAACCGTCTATATTTCACCTAATGAATTCAATAATTTCTTTACCAATATTGCATCAAAAATAATAAACGAGTTGCCTACCTCACAAATACCTACTTAAAGCTATATTTTACATAATTTTAGATCCATAACAACAAAATGTCAAACTACGTAAAACAATTTCAAACATAAAAATTGCAGAGGTTGATATTTCAACTTGGTAAATACATTATAAATATAATTGTCTATTCCTTGACAAAATTATTGAATTTGTGCCTACTAGACTTAATTTTGTCTAGTATTTTGAAAATGTCGAGAGTTGTCCCGATTTTTAAAAAGGTTTCAATTACAATTAATTGCAGGCTAATATCCATTGTTCTTTTTTTTACAAAATATACTAAAAAAATCATTAAAATCTAAAATTTCTAATTATTTTAAACAATATAATCTCTTTAGGAGCAGACAATTTAGTTTTAGAAGTCCAAAATCAACACCAATGGCTATTTATCATTTTAAACCTAAACTAGTAAATGAGGGTCTAAAAAGGGGTGAATATACAGCTGTTTCATTCTGAGATCTTAGTAAGGCTTTCGATTATGTCTCCTACATTCTTGCTATAAAGCCAAAACCTTGTATTTAGCTTCCTTTATTAAATTAATAGAATTTGAAATATTTGGGAAATCGACATAACAAAACATAATTGTAGTGATTTATATACCACCGTTATTTCTATTTTGATGCTGAGTGATAATCTGTACTCATCAATATGCTCTACTATTCTCTTAATTAGTACCTGAACATCTTCTGGAGTTTCTACAATTACAACTATGTCATCGGGATATCCTAGTTGTCTATGCTATTTATTTTAATATTTACATCTTGCTCTAAAAGTGCTCTGTTTATGATCTTGGAAATAATTCCATGTCGCTTTTGTTTTTAAGCTTGCATGCACATGCAAGCCTTAAAACATCTACAGTACTGTTACACGTAATTGAGGTTCAAAACATAAAATAAAACAGAAAACTTTAATGGAAGATTGCATACAAGAAAGCAAGAAACATGAGCAAAATAAGTCGACAGTCAAATGATATTAAAAGTGAAAAGTGCAATCCCCTAAAAGAATCTTAGTATAAAAGATTTTGTTTTGAAGGGTTATAAGCCCAGGAGGCCTTATAAGCCTAAAACCTTGAAAGAAATTATATTGGATAAGAATAAAATAAACAAAAAGAACCCTTTGAGAATATGGACGACTTCTATCTATTAGAAGAGATGCAAGTTGAAAGATTGTTGAGCGAAATCAAAAACGACAATATCATTTTTGATCTGATAGAGTAATTGTATTAGGATGCTGATATTACTTCAAAAAGGACAAGTAGAATAAAGTTTAGGGATGTTAACTATTTTAGTTCTGTAAATAATGATCAACTTGAAAAATGCAAAATCTAGGAAAAATACTGCAATCATTACAACTTAAGATCAGTCCTAGGTATGATGTTTGTAAGCAAAAAAAATTAAGTATTAGTACAGACTTTATCCTGGTAGACATGTAATACGTAGTACGGCTCAAATGCTCAACTCAATTTTTCATACATGCTTTATAGAATTTAACAATTTGCCTACCAATGTCAAAAACTATGACAAGTCTAACCGGTTTAATATTAATAATAATAAACAAAATTTATTACACTTCATAAACAAGTACAAAATACACTATAAAAATCTAGAAATACACAATGTCTATGAAAAATAAAAGGCCGTGTTACTTCAGTATTCTGGTACGCAGACCAGATACTGTTTAGGCGCTCTCTAAAAAAATGTAAAAAATATAACATTAAAAAAAATTTGCTCTACAACCAGTATCAATATTTCAAATTACAGATCATAACAGTTAAAACTTAAAAATACAAAAACACATTCAGCGACATTACACAAAAAATCAAAATCAAAAACAGAATGTCTCTAGTTTTTCTTTGAAAAGTAGAACAGGCCAGATCAAATGATGTAATCTTTAAGGAATTCGAACTGGAAGCCAAATTATATGAAAAGCTTTGTTTAAAAAGTTCTTTTCAGTGTCGAGGAATAGTAAGAAGATGTAAATTGCGTAAGTTACGATTATTGTGGTTAATTCTAAAATCTGCTCCATCATACAAGTATTGGGGAGATTTAAATTTTATTACCTTGTAACCCAACAAAATGAAGTGTACTTTTCTGCGGTTATACATATTAAGCCAGCCAATGTCTATAAGCTTATGAGAGATCCGATTTCTGCGGCGTATCCCAAAAATAAGGCGAAGGCACGCATTTTATACTTTCTGAATTCTACGAGAATTAAACTGTTCCAAACATGGGCCATATACTGTATCACAGTGGTTAAAGTTGGATAGCACTAAGGAGTCACATAGATGTTTTTTTTAATTTTTGATTTAAAAATTTTCTTTGATTATAAATAAGTTTAAGAGCACCATAGGCTTTTCGGAGCTTTTCTGTGACATGCTCATGAAACCGAAGATCCGAGTCAATAACAAGTCCCAATGATTTGGACGTGTTAGTTAATGGAATGGTGACATTGTTAATTTGTATATTAAGCTCGTTGCTAACTCTCAATCTATTATTTTTATCTCCTCCGAATACAGTAACGGATGATTTTAAAGGGTTTATCTTTAGATCGTGACACGTTGAGATTTCTATTATACTTTTTAAATCCAAATTTATATTTCTATAGGCAATTTCTGTATTATTTGGGTAAAAGTGAAGATAGAGTTGGGTGTCGTGCGCATACAAATGGTAGCTACAAAATTTTAAATGGTCTTTAAATCGACATGTATAAATTGTGTACAACAATGGCCCCAGGATACTTCCCTGAGGAACACCTACTGATAAAGGTGCTAAGTTAGATTTTATACCATTCAAAACGATCTGCTGGCTGCGATTACCCAAAAATGATTTAAAAAATTTTATTGCATCTCTTGAAAATCCTATATGACTTAAAGTTGATAATAAAATCCTATGATTAATTAAGTCGAATGCCTTTGTGTAGTCAAGTAAAGTTAAACCAGTAAACTCCCCTTTATCCCACGCTCGGAAAATGTCATCTGTCACGTCAGCCATAGCCGTAGCACAGCTATATCCTTGACGAAACCCTGATTGTTTGAGTGGCAAAATTTCATGACTGTTCAAAAATACTCGAGCTTGATTATTTGCAACTTTCTCGAGAATTTTGGAAAGAACGGGAAGAATGCTTATTGATCGGAGTTCATTTGGTTGAGCTATTTTGGCCAAAGGCGTGACTAAGGCGTGTTTCTACATTTTTAGAAATACTGAATTTTTCAAACATTCGTTTATTATGTGAAGCACAAAGGGGACAATAAATGGACAACAAATCTGAATTAATATAATATTAATAATTATAATATATAGTTTTAAAGCTCGGTTTAGCGAACATGACCGATGCATTAGACAAAACAATCCTGAGTCATTATTTGCTAAGCATATTATGGAGACCGGTCACCAATCGAATCTACTAAATAATTACAAGATCTTACATAGAGTTCAGAACAACATAAATCTAAATAATCTTGAATTACTCGAGATAAAAAGATCTCTCAAAAAAGAATATGATAAATCTCTTAATATTCAGATTAACATTCCTGAAACTAATTTAATTAATATTTTATTTAAATAACTCTTCCCTCCCTTTCCGGTTAATTTATTTTAATAAAAACCCCGTTGTTTTCTTAATTTAAACTGGTAGAGACATCTGTTTAACAGTTTTTAAAAAAAATATTTTAAAGTTACTGTGGGTACCGCTATCTAGTACCCATTTAGTTATATGATATAAAATATAGATTTCTTTGTAACGTTCTTTCTTAATTATGAAAACTAGATATAGATGACTCTGTTGGTCAGATTAGTTTGAATGGCGGTTATCATAGTTTTTAGATCGTTTTGTCTATTGTGTTGTAACGGTGCTTTTTAGATGTTATTGTTTTGAACCTAAGTGTATTATTTGTTATCTTACGATAAGATTTGCTCGCTTAATTTTAACTCTACCGTTCTATATGTGCTTTTGTTTTGTTTTAACAAATCTCGTTTTTAACAATGTAAGTACGCTTTAAAATTCGATTTTATTCAGCATTTTACCAATTTTTGATAAGCGTAGTATCTATGTAAATTGTGTCTTTTACTTTTAGTCCTCGACCTGAAGATGCGATGATATTGTAATCGCGAAACCGGTCGTCATAATAAAAGGAATTTCTGGTGAAATAAGACCTTTATTTTCTACTGTGTTTGCTAGCAAATACCTTAAAAAATATATTCCAGAACATGGACACCATTTTCCAAACTATAATATTAAGACCATCACAACCATAAGCTTTACTTTTTATGGAAAGAATAATTCTTATTAACTCGATTTCGGTTATTTCTTTCAATTGAACAGCATGTTCAAAATTTTTAACTAAATTATTATCATAAAACTAAAGCAGATTCTGATTTTCTTGATACGGATTAGTACAGTTCGAGGTAAAAAAATTATTAATTAAGTTTACATCACATAATTCTGGAGGAATGTTCTTTTGTCTATTTTTAACAATATTAAGTTTTTTCAGTTCTGCCCAGGTTTCCCTACTTGATAAATTGGAATTAAATTTTGTTCGTAAAAAGGCTTTTTTCTCATTACGAATCGCTGCCGTCATAAAATTGCGCAATTGCTTATAATAATCATAGGCCGCTGGCTGTCTTGTAGCTAACGCTCTATTTCGTAATTTCTGAAGAAGACTTATATTTTCAGTTATCCAGGGAGCGTATTTTTAGTTACGATTGCGTTTAAAGGTTTTAATAGGTGCATGTCTGTCAAAAAGAGCTAGCATGGTTGCAGTGAAAAATTTCACTTTTTCGTTGATATCACGCAACTCATAAATATGTATAAAATGATTCGAGATCGTATTGAAAATTATTAAGATTTATTTTATTTAAAGAACGAAAAGTAAATACCACTGGATGCTGCTCTTTAATTTGAAATTTAAATTTTAGAAACACGGGAAAATGATCAGAAAAATGTACATTGTGTACTCCGGCCTCTTGTATGCATTCAATGTTTGTAAGTATTAAATCAATTAAGAATACTGAAGCAGGCTTTATATGAGTTGGTTCATTTATTACTTGGGTAAGGCCAAATGTGTCCAATATTGACTCTAAGCGTTTAGTATTGTCTAAAAATTTTAGAAAATCAATGTTAAAATCACCAGTACATACAATGTTCTCAGAGTATATAAGTTAGCCAAAATAGCTTCTAAATGCAAATAGAATTGGTCTATATTGGAATTTGGTGGTCTGTAGACATTTCCTATAACAGCATTATCATTACGTGACTTAATACTAATCCAAATACACTCAATAAAATCAAGTGATAACGTACTCACAATTTCAAAAGAAATATTAGATTTTATGTAGAAGGCCACTCCACCACCACGTCTGCCCAGCCGATCACATCTAGAAATATTGTAGCCTTCAACACAAATATCTGAATTATCTATACATGGGTGCAACTAAGTTTCTGTCACCCCAACAATGTCCGAATCAACATCAAAAATATAATCCTTAAAACTTGCAAAGTTAGCATGTAAGGAACATCTGTTAGTATGAAAAACAACAAGAGACATTTCAATAAAAAACCTTAGTGAGAATTAAAAAAAAAAATTCTTACTTACGAATTATAACTAAGTGGAATGCAACGTTTAATAATTCATCTGTATTTTGTATATCTAAGTAATTTTATTTATAAGAAATATATCGAATCAAAATAATGATCCTTTAACATTTTTCAAAGGCAAAAGTGATATAGCTTTTAATTTTGATATCCACAACTGGGACGAATAGCCAAAACTGGTTAAAGAATTCGACTAAGGGATATAGAAACGTAAAAGGCAAATATAATAGCCTTGGCTCTTTGCGAGATATTACTTGTAATAAGAAAATTAAATTAAACAAAACTTTTTAATTAAAACCCGATAGAAAACTAAATTTTTTATTTGCATTTTTTAAAATTTAGTTCTCGGCAATTTGAATTAAAAAATCACTTTCTGCTTTAGGAATCTTGAAATAAATGGTGAGTTTAATATAAAAAAAATTTATATTAAAAAAAAATCCATTGTCATAAGATAACAATTAAAAAGCAATTTAAATGCAAGAGCTTTATTTAGTTTTAAAGGTACGAGAGCAGGTTTTTGCTATTTGGATGAATGTTTTATTTTTCGATTTTTTCATGCAAAAACAGTGAAATAATATTTTATTGCGTTGTTTTAATTTACAATCCACCCAGTTTCGTTTTTGCTAATTTTTGAAAAACAAGAGATTTCATTCAATTTTTTTAAATATATCATCGAAAAATATAAATTCTCAATATTTCGTCAGTTCAAAAATATGGTTCTTAAATCAGTTGTATAAAATAACAGTATTGTAAAGGTTAATTAGGTTGGTCAAAAATTTATTCAACAAGAAAATATAGCTATCTGGAATAAAATATGTCTTTCAAAAGGGTTAAAAATTATTAAATGGCTTTATGGAGGCAATTCGACAGTACATTGATGGGATTTGTTTTTAATTACATTTAAAAATAGTTCGATTCCTTGTGAAAAACTAATTTTAAATGTGATTTCGAATTTTAAAAAATTCTTTTGTCTTAAAGACAATGTTATAAATGCTAAACTTAAGTGCAAGAATCTTCTATTGGAAGGTCCAAGAGCAATAACGATTGGAAGATATGGTTACTACTGCCCTAGAAGTAGATTTAATATGATCAAGTAAAACTATTCGAGAGTATCCGTAGAGTAATGTAAGGAGAATAAAACTGTTATCAGTATTTGAACATGGATAAAAATGTTTGAAATATTCCAAAACTCAGGAGAAGTTTCTTGAGTGTTATTTAAGCCTCAGATTATTGTTATTTAAGTCTTCTAGACTTAAATATTTGTCCCAAATGACTTTAAATTTTGGAGTTATCTTAAGTGGACCATTTACAAACATGAATTTTAGTAAATTAGTTATATAACTCCTATATCTAAAAATGCCCAAACGTTCGTAAAATATTAAAGATGCATACCCCTTAGTAACGTCACACTGAAAAATAATGACTTAGCAGCCGAGTAGCACACGAAATGCATACGTGTGCATTGCCATATTTCGTCCTTAAGCACCTTTCTATGCGTGATGATCGATTCCCCAACCTGTATACGAAATCATCAAGAATATTATTTTTTTCTTTGCCGAGGCTTCCTATATTAAATTTAACAATGCTATTATCATCAGTTAAAAATAAAATTCTTAATTCAAAATAATCATCCTTGTACTCTCAAAGAGACTTAAGTATATGACCAAAGGAGGGAGAAAGTAAACTCAAAGTTTAAGTCTCATAAATCAAGCGTCTATCTTAGGTTACGCGTTTCGCCGTATTAGGGCATCATCAGTCCTAAATAAAATTATCAAAATTAAATGATACAGAACAGAACGCTAATTAACAGAAAAGACATACCTATTTAAATACAAAAGCCACACACTGACTCACACTAACATAAATAAAAAAATATAAAATAAAATGAGTTTACACCATCGTGTATCGTTATTGACTAAAGTATGGACTTTAAAACGCCAAATATCAATAATATGGTTTGGCATATATAAAGTTTTTAGTTGCGATATAACTTTTAATGTGTCTTATAATTGTAAAATAAAGTGGACAATAATATATAGCAAAACAAATTTAATGATACAGGGTGGCCCAAATTTTAGAAAAATAATTGCAGTTAAAATAATTTAAACACAGTATACTTTTTACCTTTATTTATTTATTGTACGGATTTTTATACTGGTTTATTCCTCCTTTACAATAACAAAATGAACAACACTGTAACCCAGCAGCCCTACAACGGTAACTATTTTGCCGCGAACATTTCGTGCAATTGCAGCTTGGTAAAAGATCGTCACTCGGGGGAAAAAGGTTAGTTACTGATTTTGGTAAGAGGCAACCATTCTCGATCTTGTATCCAAAACAAAGTGGATCAAGCAAAGTGGTATGTTCCAATGTATTTAAACAAAAGTTTTGATTATAAACAATAAAAAAAGCTCTTAAAATATGAAATCTAATATTTGGACTAGTTGGGGGTAACTTTTCTAAAGAAATATTTTTTTGGTGATGGTAAATCTAATATCTCAGTTCATTAAAATTTTTACATGAACTGTCCCTGCGATATACTTTTACCAAAAACTCTTCTGCAAGCCGAACAGAGCTTTCAATTTCACTTTTGGTTAAACCTAAAAACAAAATAAATAAGTGGTATAATTTTATGGATTATAGTGTATATTATTATACCTTGTGCAAAGTTCAAAAGATACTTTTCTGGTTCGGCTTGAAAAGCAGCACGTTTTGTGCCAACTTTGCTCGTATAATCCGCTCCAGTCAAATGGTAAAGTGCAGGAAGTACTAAACAGGTTTCTGTGCCACAACGCAATGCCATAATATGTATTGCAATGTCTCGTTTGGTAGCCCCTGTTCCTGCTTTTATCCATAGTTCCTGATAAAGATTAAATTTAATATTTAAAACCAATAGTGTCGATAAAATATTTACCTTTAATCCAACAGATTCAATTTTCTAAAGTGATATAATGTCATGATTATAATGTCAGTATCAGATGACAAAATACATATTTTCATATGATTTTCACGTGCTGCCTGAGCTATGTGAACCATTATTCTCATATCAGCTTCCTCAATCTCTCTTTTTTTCAACATATTTAACAAATCAGAAGAAGATGATGTTGATTAAAACGCTTCGGTATTTGTAGCACTACAAACCATCAGATTAAAAACGTCCATATAAAATGCATTGAATAGTTGGAAAAACTTTATGTGCCAGAATCTTGAGAGGTAACAAACCAAAACATACTTAGAATGGACTAAAAAAACATTATCAATTGTAATATTACGGGGAGCTCTCAAAAACACAGGATCTTAGCTAGCGGTTGTATTAAAGGACAAAAAATATAAAAAAGATTTTTTCAAAAAATGTTTTAATTTTATAGGGATCGGACCAGAGATCACTGGATCCGAAGTCCGAAGCATATATTTTGCCACTGAATTTAAAAGAGTTTTGATCTAAAACATTTTTTAGTAGCCAAATTAAGTCTGAAGAAATCAGCCTGGGTAGATTAGAATTTGCTAGTAAAGATTCCATTAATTCAATGCAGTCAGTGGGTGGTATACTGGGAAAAAGATTTTTCACATCTAAGTAAATTAACATTGCATTGTCTGGTATATATATGCCTTTAAAAAAATTAGCAAATTCGACGGAATTCTTAGTGGAAAAACAAATTCGGAAGCCTGTTACCTCTCTCAAAACCCCATTCAATCACGAAGAAAGTTTATAGCAAGGAGAATCTACAAAAGATACCACTGGTCTAATTCGCTGTCCTTGTTTATGAACTTTAGGTAGCCCGTAAAGAAGAGGAGTTCTAGGGTTCATAGGATAAAGATCCTCCTTTCTAATATTAAAAAACTCCAAGGCTAATAAAGATCTATCGAGAACACCCTTCATTTTTGTAAAAAATTAAGTTATGGGATCCTTAGTCAAAGGTTGAAACTCATCGGTATCAAAAAAATCCACAACCCTATTCACATAATCTGTGCGTTTCATAACGACTAAGCAAGATCCTTTATCGGCCTTAGTGACAAACAAGTCATGTTGTTCAATTTTAGTTTTTAAGGATCTTAAGTGCTTACCACTATAATAACAAGTTTTGTTTCTGTCTAATTTAGAATTTAAGAGAGAAATAATATTTGCTCTAAGGAAATTTTTGTTGGTAATATCTGTAGTTTGTAGGATATTTTTAGCCTCGACGGTAGGGTTTCTCTAATTTTTAACTCAACTTTATGCGAAAAATTAAATTTTAAGTTATGACGTCAGATAAATTCAAAAATCTTTTGTGAAAATCGAAATATGAATTATCACCCAAGTTCTGTCTAAATTCAGGTAAATTACGTTGTTTTAATTGTGTCAAATTGGACGATTTAAGGTTGGAAATTTTCTTACCTAATCTGCCAAAAGTTTTAGATCCAAATGACTCCACTTCGTCCCTAAATTTTAAATCCAAAATTCTAAAAAAGATAACACAAAAGTTAGAATGAAATAAAGAAATTTAAGCTTAGAATTAACGGTATTTAGGTTTCTGTAATGATTTTTCATTTTTTCCTTAATCCAAATAATCTAAGCTTTCTTTACCGCTGCAGTAGAAGCTCGAACTAAAATTATTTTTTTATTTATAATCTTTAATTTCGAACCTAATCTCATTTTTAATAATCTCCAATAAAATTTTAAAAAAAAATTTAATCTTGTCTCATATAATGCTTCGGACTTCGGATCTAGTGGTCTCTGGTTCGATCCCTATAAAATTAAAACATTTTTTGAAAAAATCTTTTTAAAATTTTTTTTTTGTCTGAGAGCTTGGGCAGGTTGAGTTCGCTAATACTGCTAAATTTCTTGGGGTCACTTTAGACCAACGTTTACATTGGGGCCATCACATTAATTAGCTGTTTGCCAGACATAATAAATATGTGTATTTGCTAAAAATGTTTTTGCCACTTACATAGCATATATTCTTGCCTAGGGATATGCATCTGATGATAAATGAATGTTTGTTATTTAGAGGAGGGGGATAAAGGTACTCGCAGGCCTCATTTAAAGGAAGGACTATGAAATGGTATTTACAGTCCTTCCTTTGACTACCCAAGCGCAGAAATCATCGTCATGGGTGATTTTAACGTTCACAATATCAACTGGCTGCGCTTCTGCAACAAGAACGACGATGAAGGACGAGAAGCTGAGCTATTTGCCACCATATGTGGAAGGAACCTACCAGAATCCCCGATCGAGACGGCGAGTTTGCGAGTCTCCTAGATCTGGTCTTGGCTTCAGACCCTGACTCGTACACTGTATCTTGCCAATTGGAGGTCAAAACGCAGGATCCTTTGATGCCGCGAAAGGTATGGCACTATAAATCAGCAGGGTGGAACCATCTTCGGGAATTTTTCGCTCATTCCCTTGGAAAGAAGTCTGCTTTAGAACCAATAACATCTCAGAATGTGCAAACCAAATTACAGAGACGATCTTGGCAGGACTGGAAGCTCTTATCCTTTATTTTTTTTCTACTAAATGCGAATTAAACAACAAGCAATGGTTCAACCTGAAATGCAAAAAGGCAGTAAACACTAAAAACGCAATGGCGTCAACATTCTTCCATCGAAAATCGGAGGAACTTTTTAGCCTCCAGAAATAGCTGCAAGCGAATTATTGATGAATGCAAAGAGAGTCACAACAACAGGATCAAAAACAAACTGCTAAACTGCCCAAATGGAACAAGATCTTTCTAGTCGGTATCGAAAGCGTTAGTCAAGAATTTGCTAAGTCGGCCTTGCCACCCCTAACAGCAGATAATGGTTCTATCGCGGTAACAGCAAGGGAAAAAGCCAACTTACTGGGTAAACTCTTCGCGTCCAATTCTACTCTGCACTCGCAAGGCAAAACACCGCCATATTTGCCAAGGGTGAATTAATCGATAGGAGAAATTTCGTTTCCCCAACGAATTATAATTAAAATTCTTAAAAGCGTAGACACCAACAAAGCTTCTGGACCCGATGGAATTCCAGCCCTAATACTAAAACGTTGTGCAGATGAATTGACTCCTCCTTTATGTAGACTGTTCACGGCATCGTATAAGCAGGGCCAATTTCCAACAAGCTGGAAAACTGCTCGAGTGCAAGCTGTACCCAAAAAAGGTAAGGAGACGATGCTCTCCAATTACCGCCTGATTGCACTAGTTCCAGTAATATCGAAGATTATGGAGAAAGCAGTTAACCAACAACTGTTAAGATATCTGGAATCATCTGGACTAATCAGCGATCATCAATACGGCTTCCGAAAGCTTAGATCCACCGGCGATCTTCTGGCTTACGTCACACACTTGTGGACGGAGGCCATGGAGAAGCACGGCGAGTCCCGCTCAGTGGCTCTTGACATTCTCAAGGCATTTGACAGAGTGTGGCATGAGGGACAACTAACCAAGCTCTCCTTAATCGGCATACAAAACTCATTATTGAATTGGATCAAAAGTTTTCTTGAACAACGAACAATCCAAGTACCCGTCGATGGATACCTCTCCGACAAATTTGACATTAACACTGGAGTCTCTGAAAGATGCATTCTATCCCCCACCCTTTTCTTGATATATATCAACGATTTGCTAGGAACCACTGTCAATCCAATCTACAGCTTTGCGGACCATAGCACACTTATTTCCACATTTAAGTACGCCAAACAAACGACAGCCGCAAGTTCTCAGAATCTTAGGCAGCAACAAGTAGCTTCAATCAACAACAATATTAGAGCAATCTTGGAGTGGGGCGGTAACAATCTGGTCAATTTTAACGCTAAAAAAACGCAGGCTGCAGTATTTATGATGAAGACTAACCTTGGTGGCCCGGAGCTGGTTATGGCAGGGAAAACATTGCCAATAAAATTATCTTTACATCTTCTGGGGGTCGAGGTCACCAACAGTGTATCCTGGCATGACCACGTTGCCGAGGTCGCCAGGGCAGCTTCCAAAAACTCTAAGTGCTTTTCAAAACGAAAAAACTGTATACACTAGAACAGCTGCTGACTCTTTATAGGGCTCAAATACGCCCTTCCCTCGAGTATTGCTCGCATGTCTCGAGCTCTGCACCCAAGCATAGTTTAAACCTGCTGGATTCTATACAGAAGAGAGCTATTCGTCTTATCGACAAACCAAAACTGACAAAGAGTCTGGATAGTCTGGAGCACAGGAGAAAGGTGGCTGATCTCTGTTTATTCTACCGTTATTATCGCGGTAAGTGCTCCTCTGAGCTGGCAGGCCTGATTCCACCCAGGGCTGTTCCGGCAAGAAGGACGCGTCTAGCAGTTGCGGCTCATCAACATCGAATCCACCTGCCTACCCCAAGGACGTCGCTGTATCGAGACTCATTCATCTGGAGAACATCTTCTTTGTGGAACGGGCTTTCACCTCACATATTTCCCGACGCATATAACCTACAGCGATTCAAGATAAATGCCCACAAATATCTTCGCGCAAGCAGCACTCCAAGAGTGACATAGGACTTTCCTCTTGTGCTGGTGTTCACCATAAAAAAAAATATATTGGCAGCGCCACCTTGCCCTCAGTGAACATTTTACGAGACCTTCTTTATTTTAAAAGTAATGCTCAATCATTTACAGCTCTAAAGCTTAAGCTTTAGACATTAAATCAGCTCACTTACCACAGTTAATTATCATTTTGCTTGATTTTTAATACTTTTTATTGCTGTTATAAATAAAATTAGTATAAATATTATGAGAACAAGGATAATAGAAAAAGTAGCAATATTTTATTTTATAAATTACAGTATTACATTTTTTTCCAAGCCATTCTTTTCAACACCTTTAAATTTTCACTTTATTTAATTTCTGATAACTGTTGAATTTGGTCGATCGTGTTGTCATGATGTCTCACTTTCCTTAGCATCTCTCTGCCGTAATTCTAATATCCTGATAAAAGTGGTCTAATTGACTGCCAATAATGCACTTCAGTAATCATATCACACTCAGGTTTCTTGAAATCCGTTGGCAAGTTGGTCACCATTGCTTTGTATATACTCGCTTTATGATTTCCCATGAATTATTGTACAGATACAAAGAATAACCAAGGGCCTTATTGTCATCAATTTTTTCCATGAAATTTGGATGTTTTGTCAATTTCAAGTCCATCAAAAATAGCAGCTTTAGTCATACATTTCCGAACTTAAATAAAAACTGATTGACAAATTTAAAAATAAGGACTATTTCATTATACAAGGTGTCCAAATATGGTACCAGCACTTTATTTGTGCATTTAATCTCAGACGTGGCAACGCCGCCACTTACGGTGGGAGTAAACAGGTTCAAGGTATTTAAGTTGCAGTGGAGCTGTTTACCGGAGAGCAACGCGCTTTTTGTGTACGTGCATTTTACCAAAACAATAATTTAATGGTAACAGCACGCCGCGCCGTCTATATCGCGCTCATTACCAATTACATGATATTCAACTATCACCCAGCCCTGATGTTATTAAAAAATGGATCAGAATGTTTGAAGCTACTGGATTCACAGTGAAAATTCATAATCCAGGCCGCCCACGAATCGTAAGAAGTGCAGAAAACATCGAACGAGTACGTCAATCAGTCAGAGAGAATCCAACCTTATCTGTACGGAAGCGAAGTCAGACGACTACTCTCAAAAGATCATCTTTACATAACATTTTGACCAAAGACTTGCATCTACATGCATACAAGATACAGTTAGTGCAGGAATTAAAATCGAGGGATTATAATACACGGCTAGAATTTGTCAATGAAATGATAGAACGATTCGTCGATTTCAATAACATTTTATTCAGTGATGAGGCTAATTTTCATGTAAATGGCCACGTAAATAAGCAAAATTGCAGGTACTGGTCTGACGTTAATCCTCACAGAAAACAGGAACGTTCACTGCATAGCCCCAAAGTGGTCGTATGGGCTGCTATGTCTCCTGATGGCATAATTAAGCCGTGTTTTTTTGAAGATCAAAATCGACGGGACTTACCGTTAATACCGAGCGGTATTATGCAATGTTACAAGATTTTCTTGCACTATCTCTCCGACAGTTTCAAGGTTTTAACTTAGAAACTTGGTTTCAGCAAGATAGTGCGACATGCCATACGTCAAATCGGGCAATTGAAGCTGTTCAACAATTATTTCCCAATCAGGTCATTTTAAGAAGAGGCAATATTAACTGGCCTCCTAGGCGCCCGGACCTGTCGCCACTTGATTATTTCTTATGGGGTTACCTCCAAAGTAAGGTCTACGAGAATAATCCAGCTGACACAAATCAATTAAAGCAAAATATCCAGGAGCAAATAAGATTATTATCAAGGGAAATGTGTGGAGGGGTTATCAATAATCTTCGTTCTCGATTTGAAGAGTGCATATAGCGCAACGGACACCATTTAGACAACATTGTTTTTGGTTCATAAATTTCCATTGACTGTACATTAATTTTCGATAAATAAATGATCATAGAAATATGTTGTGTTTGGTTTATGCAAACATCACATTGCTGATACCCTTTTTGGACACCTTGTATTGGCAGCCAGATATCACGGAGAAACGAATGAACAAAATCATTTATTGGTATTCGCTAGAAAACTGATTAGAATAGCTTTCTTCATTTGTTTCTGGTGGCTTATCGATTCGTGAGGGCAGAAGGAGCCTACGGTTCAAAGAGGGAAGAGAACTCCATCTTTTATGCTCTCTGAAGGTTGATTGTTTACGAGGAACCGATGTTACCTGAAAGGACAACTTTAATGAGATGCGTAGAAGAATGAATGTGATTGGATGTGAATAGATGTCATTTAGACAAGTGCGCATTTCCATTCAATATCTCAGTGATCGGATGAAGGATGCGTATGATATCAATGCTAAAGACCAGAGATACAACAACTGTGACTGGGTTGGGTTTAGGAACATAAGAGGCTAAAGGGTCTATCACTGAAACTATAAACATACTGGGATAGGTCATACAAAGTTCTAGAAATCATCAATTATTTTTTTACTGAATACAAAAACCGCCACAAGATAAAGCTCCAGTCATTCACTTTACCCGGCTGGATCCTTATAATGGACACCACGAAGACGCTAAGTTGCAGTAAGTTCAACCAGAGTCGGATTTGTTATTCGATAAATTCATAGGTCATCATTCAAATGGCCAAAAGAGTCGGTACGTCGTGATCTGTGAACTGCAATTGGACCTGTTTACTGCTTCAGTTAGGTATGCTCTGGCATATTGTCTAACTAAAGATTGACAAATGAAAGACGAGCTGATGTTTTCCTTAACAAGCTTAGAAAAATTCAAGATCTGCATGGGTAGGGCAATCACTCAAGATAATTGATGAAAAAATAGGTAAAAGAATTCGCAGTATATAAAGTTCGTCTTCAGGTTTACGTCATTTTCTAAAAAAAACCATGGACTTTTATTTCTATAAAATATTCTATTGCAAGAGAGAAACATTATACCGATATCGACATCCACTATCTTTGGAATCATTTCGGGATGAAATGAGCTTAGGTAAGAAGCAGTGTTACTATATCGACCACATCGCGAATATATAATATAGGTGTATTAAAGTTATAAATAGCTTCGACAAAATCGAAAGTTTAATTTAATAATAAATAAATTATTGCTAACACAAAGAAATATGGAATATTTTTTCAAGGAAATCAACTGTAATTTTAGAATAAATGGGGATAAACGTGAAAATTAGTGATTTCTGTCCCAAGATATATAAATTTATCATGAAGGAAGATTAATAATTTGCAATTTTTTCATAAAAAAAAAGTTAAACCAACCGCGGTAATTATTAACATTTTTGTTATAATTTGCCCAATTTTTTGCATTTATCATGCATTTTCTAATAGTATTGTAATTTTTCTTAGTTGGTAGGTTTTTTATTTTTCTATGTTTATGATGGATCATTTTGGAAATAAGGAATGTTAAAGTACACACAACACGAGCAACAAATTAACTAAATTTCATTTAATTATAATCAATGGTAATAGTTTCGTTGATACATTTTTCAACGACTAGTTATAGAAAAAAAATTAATTTAAATAAGATTGCCATTGTTTTAATATTTTAAAAACAAAATTTGACTTTAGGATTCATCAAATCTTCAACACCCCAATAAATATACTCAGAGCCTTGCACTAAACAGAATTTATTTTTTTTTACCAATGTAATATAGGTTGATACTTCATAGGAATTTATTATTTATCAGCAATTTACCGTCTACCATAATATAAAACTTAAGATGTATAATTATTTTAAGTAGTATATGTATTGACAAATTATTGGTTAAATCGGGAAATTTTCTTTTTACCAAAATTCCTATTTAATAGCCTACTCAATGAATAATTAAATATTCTTAAATATTATTCCGTTGAGCAGATGCCTTAGTTTATAAAGAAAATATCTAAATTAGCAAGCTAATAGATTATTAAAAGTCAATTGATTTTACAGGTGTTAATTGATTGAGTGCCGATAATACAGGAAGTTAGTCCTCGGGTATTTAAGGAGAAAAGTTGATATTAAAATATATATTCTAAGCCTCTTAGTTTTTGAGCTACAGAGTGTTAAAATTTAAAGAAAAAAAAGTGAATTTTTTATCACAACTTTTTATCACCATTAAATATTTTTTATGAAATTTTGTATACACCTCTTCATTATTAAAAATAGTTTAGTCCGTATGTGGTTTGAACTGACAATTTTTTAAGGCAAAAATAGTACGGCTTTGACTTTTTTAAAAATCACATCCTTTTTAAAGCAAATTTGGTTTCGAGACTTTCATATAATGTACCATTTTCAAGTAAATGAATAAAAGCTAAATTGTTGAAATTTAATTAGCTGCCACTATAAGGGAAAACACTTTTTTCTTGGTAAAAAAACTAAATTTTTTGGTTCCTCAAATAGAAGGAATAGAGGCACTAAAAATTTAACCCAAAACTAAAATGAGGAAACCCCCGACAATTTTCTATATTTCACATGTACTTGGTTGGCAAATTGTAATTGAAAATTTGCTATCACATTCAAAGAGTACAGCAACTATTACCTCGAGATTCTCCGTTGCGCAATGATTTCTGTAAAATGCTGGAAAATCCCAGCATTTTACAGAAAAAATAGGCACATTTCTTCTTATTAATGAAGCTAATTTTTCTTATGTATAAATAAGCAATTTCCATGATATTTATTTACAGACGGGTGAAAACCTTTTGGCAATTTTTGAATAAAATCATCAATATCTTCTTCTTCTTCTTTGGGTGGCAACTCCTATCGGAGCTTGGATCTCATCATTGCGATTTTTAGATTATATGCAGCCATTCTAAAAAGTTCTATTGGGCTTCTATTGGGACTGGTTAAACCAATCCCTTAAATTTCTTAACCATGATATTCTCCTTATGCGAATGCTTCTTCTCTTTATCTTTGCTAGAATAAATAGTCTAAGCATCTAATACCGCTGTCTTCCTATAATATCTTTTTATTGTAACTGTCTTGCTCCCATTTTTTACAGTATTTTTATGTTTGTTTTTCTTTCCATCCATGAAACCCTGAGCATCCTTCTATAATACCATATTTTGAACGATTCCAGTTTTATTTATGTTTTCTTATTTAAGAGTGCAGCTGTCCAGTCCATAATATAGTCATAAAAATATACAGTGTGGCCTAAATTGGGTGTAAATGTATTGGTATGTTGGAAGCTTTAAGAGATAGAAAATTGGTTAAATGAGGAAAGTTGTATGGCATTTAGTGCCGCTTTCAGAACAATTTCATATTTTTTCGATTTTGATTTGGAAAAAATCAAAAAGTTGCATTTTTAAAAAAGGGCTGTATTTATTCTATTTCAGCGTATTTTTAAAACCTGTAAAAACATTATTGGGACAACTTTTTAAGGACAACGTGTACCTTAATTCAGTTTTTGTGTACGTTTCGATTTTGAGATTCTATCCTCAACTCCTTTTTTTTATGGCGGCCATTTTGTTTTTTTGCTAAATTAAAAAGATCTTTCTCTTTTTTCCCTAAGATGATATACTAATTCCAAAAGTTATGTCTAAATTCATTTAAAATTCAGGGGTGTGTTAAAAAAAAACGCTCGGACCCGTCGATTTTTATTTCAAGTTGCGCATTTTTGTACGTGAAGTTTGTGTATACAAGGTTGCTCAAAAATAAATTACGACCATCAACTTTATTTCTTCAAATGAAAACACCTTTTTTTTTATTTGATTTTTGAATTTCGTGTGGAATTCTACGTATCTTTCATGCATCATGTCCTATACCTAAAGTCAACAGTTATCGAAAAAAAGACGACCAAACATTATTATTTAAGTTCACCTTACGAGTCCCCTTATCCCTAAGAATTTTTATACAGAGCAAAATTCCATTCATTCGTGTTTTTTTATTGTTGGCTGGTGATCGTGTATTTTCATAGTAACTGTATGACAGTTGTACGCCAAACAGATATTGTCAAGTGTGAAGTGTACGAGCAAAGTTGCGGTTTTCACAATGGTAAAGTTAACAGAACGAGAAAAAATAGAAATTCTGTGCACGGTTGGGTTTGGTGATAGAACACGTACTCAAAGAGAAGCTGCTCAACTATTCAATAAAATCCATCCTGATCGTCCTCCGATATGTCAAAAGGTGGTGAGTAGAATAGAGGCTAAATTTAGAGAATCCGGTCATGTTAGAGATCTGCCAAAATCTGGTCGTCCTGCTCGAGATGAAAATGAACAACTTGACGTTTTGCTTTCTTTGGAAGAAAATCCATGCACTCCTCTGTCGCAGATTGGGGCAAATTTACATATGGCGAAATCTATAGTTCACCGAATAGTTAAAAAGCACAAATATCACCCCTACAAAGTTATTCCTGTGCAAGAGTTATTTGATGACGATTTCGATAGGCGAAATGAGTTTTGTGAACGCTTACCAAACATGTGCAATCTAAATAATAATTTAGTAACAAATATTATTTTTTCCGATAAAGCCACGTTCTGTTTGAATGGTAGTGTGAACAGACAAAATTGTCGATATTGGGCAACAGAAAATCCGCATTGCATGATGGAGGTAAACACCCAGTACCCTCAAAAACTAAATGTGTGGCGTGGAATAGTGCGCGGAAGAGTAATAGGTCCCCTTTTCTTTAAACAGGCTTTAACGGGACAACTGTATCTCGATTTTCTCGAATTTGAATTAGTTCCAGCATTACTAGCTTTATTTTCAAATCCATTGGACCCAGACTATCCTAACGAAGAACTAATTGTTCAGCAAGATGGAGCTCCCCTGCACTATGCTGCCACTGTGTGTACATTTTTGGATGAAACCTTTCCCATTCGGTGGATAGGAAGGAGCGGACCCATCGAATGGCCTGCTAGGTCGCCTGACCTAACACCAATGGACTTTTTTTTGTGGGGATACCTCAAGTCGAAGGTATTTGTTAATAGACCAAATAATCTAGACGACTTGAAAGAGAGAATTCGCAGAGAAGTGCGCGCCATAACTCCGGAAATGATTGAAAATGTACAACGAGACTTTATTGATCACCGTGAATGGCAACCATTTTGAACATTTAACTTAATTTTTGTTCTTTTTTTATTTGTTACATGAATCGTATTTTTTTCGATAACTGTTGACTTTAGGTATAGGACATGATGCATGAAGCATACGTAGAATTCCACGCGAAATTCAAAAATGAAATAAAAAAAGGTGCTTTCAGTTAAAAAAAATTGATGGTCGTAATTTATTTTTGAGCAACCGTGTATATACAAACTTCACGTACAAAAATGCGCAACTTGAAATAAAAATCGACGGGTCCGAGCGTTTTTTTTTCGAACACACCCCTGAATTTTAAATAAATTTAGACATAACTTTTGGGATGCACTGTATAACACTTTATGAAAATATTTCATTCTTATATCAAAAAGTTACAAAGTTCATTTTTCGCGGAGTTGGCCCTGAATGCGGATGAACGCCTTAATCATTAAATAATTATTATTGTTTAATGATTAAGCGTCATTTACTGATTCTGCAAAATATTATTTATTTGATTTAACTTTTAATCTTGTTTAGTAGTTCTTATCTTGTTCATTTTTTGTTCTTGTTAGTGTTAAATACTTTTTTCGTATCTAGTTTTCATTTGTATTTAGTAAATTTTGTTAAAATTTTTAATTTCCAAATATGGCCATGCGATATACCAGTGAAAAAAAAATGGTGAAAAACATATTGGAATAATGGTATATTACATATAATAGGAATGCAAATCTTGCAATCGCCAGATATTTGGAACTGTATCCTGAAAGACAACAGCCAGGTCCAAGATTATCCACTAGGCTTGAAGGCCACTCATGAAATACCAACGCCAGAAAATTATCAAAAGGAAAATGAAGCTCGCGATAAAAACATTTTAGATCATTTTAATACGAACCCGATAACATCGACACGAAAAACTGCAACTGATATGAATATACCAAGGACTACCATTCAAAGAGTCCTTAAAAAAAATAAATCTCGTCCATATAAGCCTACTACTATTGTTCAAGGTTTAAAGGATACAGACTATCCAAGACAATTAGAATTTTCAAACTGGTTTTTAAGGCAATGTCAAGAAATACCTAATTTCAGCAGGAAAATTATTTGGAGCGACAAGACGTTTTTTAGCAAATGCGGAGTATTCAACAGGCATAATCGTCATTTTTGGGCTATTGAGAATCCTCATGAAGTGGTTGAACGTAAGCTAGAAGTAAAATTTGAACTTAATGTATGGTGTGGCATATACGGTAAGTTAATTACCCACTCCACATAATTATTTTCAAGTAAAATGCTAAAATTGTTTTTAGATAGTCACCTTATTGGACTCTTTATTTATAACCACTGACAGGTCAAAGATATTTAAATGTTTTGGAAGAACAGATATTACCTGCCGTGAGAGCTATAGTACCTAAAGAACAAATGCGGAGTAATATGTGGTTTAACAGGACAGGTGTCCCGCACGTAATACTCGGAACGTTCAAAATTTGTTAACGCAAGCATTTAACAATAAACTTATTGCGAACCGCGGTACTGTAAATTGGCCAGCTAGGTCTCCAGATATTACACCGCTGGATTTTTATCTTTGAGGATATGATAAAAATTTATAAATAAATAATACTAATAGAAACACCCTGCGTAAGGTAACTAGAAGTGTTTTAAAGAAATGTACATAATTTAGAAAAAATGGCCGTCATTTTGAATAGTTTAATTTAATAATATTGTTACAAGTAGTTAATTGTTTTATTAAATTACGTAAAAGTATACGTTAGCAAGTTAATAATAATTGGATGTAAGACAAAATGCCAATAAAAGTCATGGCCAACTCAGCGAAAAATAAACTATTCAATTTTTTTGACGAAAACATAAAATATTTTCATAAAGTGTTATGCATCATTTTTAAGCAAAAAAAATAACATCTTTTGAGTTTAGCAAAAAAACAAAATGGCGACCATAAGAAAAAAAGAAGTTGAGGATGGAATCTCAGAGCTGAAACGTTAAAAACAAAATTTGAATTCAGGTATGCGTTGTCCTTAAAATGTGCTCCTAATTTTCACAGATTTTTAAAATACGTTATAATAAAGAAAATACAGTTATTCGGAAAAGCAACTTTTTTATTTTTTCCAAATATTTTAAAATTGCAAAAATATACAATCGTTCTGAATGCAGCACGAAATTGGTAACTAAATGCGCTACAACTTTCCACATTTAACCAATTTTCTATCTCTAATAGTTTCCAAGATGCCCTTACATGTGCACCCAATTTGGGTCACACTGTATAGCACCTTCATGTTCTCACTCTTCAGTTCTCTTGAGAGGTCTCTGGAATAAAGGATTGTTTTTAGTTTTACAAACGCATTTCTTACTGTTACTATTCTAGTTCTTATTTCTGTTATTTGGTCATTATTTTTAGTTATCCAGAAGCCCAGATATAACTATTTCTTTTTGTCTACCTAGTAAAAATATGTTTGCCTTCTTCCTTAAAATCCTATTTTTGGCCTTTTTTATATTTATTTTTAATTCATACTGCCCAAGAATAGTTCTCATTAATTATTTGCGTTGACATTTCCAATAATTATTTGATAGGCCCATTTTTCTTCCCACGAAGACTTGAAAGACAATCATATTAATACTTTCTTGCAGAAGATTTACCGCTAATCGTTAAACATTCGAAAAACAAAGCCTCCTCTTTTATTAAGAAACTAGATGTGGGTCATGCGCAATGGTGCGTTTTCAAATTTCTGCTCAGAAGTGCATGCATTTTTAAATAACAACTGTTAATAATAATGTAAATCCTTTATTTGGTTTATTTCCCTTATCATTTTGCTTAAAATATAATTTTTAATTATTTGTCTTACTAAATAAATCGTGATTTTTAAACACAAATTGAAAAAATCAGCGGTTAAAATCAAGACATTCAATATCAGATCTACGTGAACGTCACTATTGCAAGTAAAAATTTAATTTTAATCTCAAGAAATTGTACTTTCACTTAGAGTTTTAACAAAATTCTAAATGTCTCAATTAACAGAAGAAAACAATTTTTTCATTACGGACAAACCTCTTATATTATAAAATATAAGGATATCCTTTTTATATATAGAGTTTTCCAGATGTTAATAAAATATTTTTTTAAATTTTAAAGTATGTATTGGAAACAACTAACGCAAGTTTAAAAAATATAAATATAATTCCTAAAAGTGAAAAGATCAAGATAAATAAGTTATCGAGTAACAAATAAATTCTCTTTCTATTTATCTACTCTGTACTAAAGTGAAAATTTAAGGCCCTGCTAATATTTTAATTTTTATATGTTATTTAATAAAAAAAATCTTAAAAAGCGGAAGCTAACGTTAACATTTAAATCTACCGTTAGGTACCTAATCTAAAAACGAACTAAAAATTCTGCTCACAAATCGTATTTCCTGTTCGATCCGCTACATTTTAATCAAGGAAAAGTAAAAAAGAAGAATCGATAATGCCGACGAAGTCTTTCGATGGATATAATGAACTATGTTTAATGCTTTTAGGAACGCAATCAGTAATTTATTAAAAAATCCGATAAAACAAATAAAATATATTATTGTATTGTTTATGTGACGTTATTCATTAAATTTATTGCTTAGATAAATTATGTTGATAATTAGTGGTTTTATGGCAAAAGAGTCTTTTATCAGTATTAGTTAATTACGATTGCTGATTACAGCAAATTTTAGAGACATGGTTCTTTAAAAACTAAAACTTCCTTAGTTTAAATCATATTTTGTTATTTCGTCAGGGAGTTGTATGCTTCTTACAGTTTATTTTCTGCAGATACATAAAGAATAAGAAAATAAATTAAATCCAAAATGTTAGCGAAAGCTCGATTATAGAATTTTAAGAGGCAATTTCTAAGTTATTCTGGTGCTAAAGTTAATAAAAGATACAGTCCTATCCTAGCCAATAAGATCCCAGCTCATTTTCCTATATCCCCACTAAAACTATTTCTGGCGGAGAAATCTTTGACCTCTAGGAGTCTTGAAGAACAAGCCGTTGAAGAAGGTTAAGTTCTTGGTATTTTTGCCGGTTTTACTCCAATGAAAAGTTGAAAACTCACCTTTTTGGGTATTTTAGTTTGTGGATACTAAATGCCATACTAAAATAGTGCAGGATTATAAGTGGTATAGTTATATCCAAACTTTTTCAAGGTTCTTTGTTTAAGTGTCCAGTTTTGTGTTCCCGAGAAAAGGCCAATACCATTGGATTTATTTTTCCTTGGTATGGTTTTCATCCACCATTGTAAGAAGTAGAAATCTCCACTCATCTACTCCAATAACGTCCACAACATTCACATTGACATTTACTGTTAAACCGATCCACCCAGGTCCTCCATCTCAATCATGCAGCCCTCTTGGAGTCAGGTTTGATAAATCTTTATGATGTATAGTGTAATATGCAGTCAGTAAACTACCTAACTAGTAGACCAAAATCCGTTAGTTGCGTTATCAACATTTATTAGCTTTACTGTAGTATGTTATACTAAATACTAACCTCAAAATTACATTTTTATCACTCTCATTAATAGATTTCACTACTACACTGTTGTTTTGAATAGTTTCATAATAACTAGCTATATTAGTTATTTCATTAAAATAGACCGTATAGATCTCCTTGTAAACAGGATAAATAGGCCTATTTTGAAAGTACTCACGCAAACTTTTAGCCCCAAACAACAGAATATGAGATTTTGCCATTGATATAGATACTATATTTAGGCAGGGCAACATAACTTGTTTTTAAAGTAATAAGTTTAATCATTAACTTTTCTTTTAATATAGATTCACTTAAATGTATCTCAGGACTAAAGCTTTTCTTTTATGTTTATTTCTTTTAAGTTAGACAAGGGACTTTTGGTGTGAGCCCATGAGTTTTAAGGTGCTCTCACACTAAAGTTGTAATTTAATAGCCAGAGTAAAAGGTTAATATTTATTTTATTGTTAATTTGTCTCTTTCAAGTACAGTATTAATTACACTATAACACTTGTACATTATAAGGGTCAATATAATTAGTTGTATGTACAAATCTCCCTGTCTGTTCTTCCTTGTGAGATTTTCATTCAGATTTATAGGTATAGTGCTTTAAGTAATTGCTTTCTTGGTCATCGGGATTTTCTGATTCATCTGTGATAAAACAGGGACGCTTATATTTTATTGAACTCTGGTTGAATCCATGCCACTCTACTAAGATATATTGGTTGGTTATATTGCTAGTCGGCTTCCCTTTGAGAAGATCCCCTAAGCTGTCACCTCTATAGCGTTGATTGAAAAGGGAAAAGATGCGCAAATACTGTATAAAATTTCGTGACCGCGGCAGCCAGCCGTTCTTTGCTTTATCTAGCAATTTAGAAGCTAAGAGGTGGCGCCCCCATACGTAGGAATGATGAAACTCGCTTGGCAGCCTTGGTATTAAAAATTACCAGACATAATATCGCAGAGAAATGGGAGTTTTCGCATTGCGCTATTTCTGTTTGAGGACATATTCGCATATTCCATAGTATAAATTTGGGAGAAAATATTGAAAGGTTTAGTTTCATATTTTGTTTTTTTTTCTAATTTTTAAGTATAAAATCTAATAAGTAATATAAGTAATATAATTTTGCTTATTTTTAAAAGTACAGTATATTATAGAGTTTGCCTACATTTCGGCAGAACCAGAGGCTGTTATTTTTTATACAAGGTGCAAAAATATACATATGGTAAAGTGTTTTAAGCTTTTGGGTCTACAGCTTATAAATTAAAAAAAAATACCTTGAAAAAAAATTAACCTTAAAAACATATACAGGGTGTTCTGTTGATCATGTTACAAACTTCTATGGCAGATAGAAAACGTCAAAAGAAAAATAAAAGTTCATATAAACATGGGTCCGGAAAAGCTTCCTCAGGGAGCTAGAGCTCTTTGAAAATAACCTTTAAAAACTAGTTTTTTTTAATAGCTCCGGAAATACTTTAACTACCGCAACCAATTTTGGTAGGTAAATTATTGTTAGTACGTTTATTCTTTTGAACCTACTAAATAAAAAAAATATTTATCAGGGGCTTCAGAATCAGGGGGGTATTTGGTAAATTTAGGCCCATTTCTTTACGACTTTAATTTCTGCCCGTTTGGGTAATAGATTATGATGTTCCTATGCTTTTTACATAAAAAAAATGCTCTTAGTAAAAGTCGGTAAATGGTAAATATCACCGTTTTTGTGAAAATTGACGAAAAGCAAGTTATGAGATACAAAAATGAATTATCTATTATTATTAATAAACAAATTTAAAAAAAAATCTGGCGTAAATATAAAATAAATGTTTAAAAAAAGTTAAGGTAGCCACTTTATTAAATTGGTACTCAAATTAATTACCTGTCACTTTAATTACCTTGAGGCATAAAATGTTTAAATGATTTTAAGTGTAATAAAAAACCAACAAATTAACAATTTTAGAAACGTAAACAAATTTTACTAAAAATTGGTATTACAAAAATAAACTTAAAATATTAATTGCTCAAAATGCCGGCCGCCACGATCGATACATTTTATTATACATTTTATACATATTATACATATTATCGATACATTAAGGTTGACGTGGTTAAAAATATCAGGCGTGGTTTAGATTACTTCAGCAGCTGCGGAAATTCTGGCCACCAGGTCTTCTTCTGACTCGACTGGAGTTTCATATACGAGACTTTTCATATGCCCCAAAAAAAAAATCTAAGGGTGTCAAATCTGGTGAGCGCGCTGGCCAGGTGACAGGGCCTCCGCGGCCAATCCAGCGCCTTCCAAAATTTTCATTTATAAAACTCGCGGACAAAAAAGTGGACAATAAAGTGGAAAATGAGCTGGCGCTCCATCGTGTTGTAGCCATAAGTTCTGTCGTATATTTAGGGGCAGATCATCTAATAGTTCTGGCAGTACATTTCTTAAAAAAATTAAATAAATATTTCCCGTTAAACGAGGAGGCAACATAATTGGACCAATTAAGCGTTCTCCAACAAAGCCGGCCCACATATTGACCGAAAACTTATGTTGATAGCTGCTAAAATGAATACCATGGGTATTCATCATCCACCAAGGGTTTTCCTCACTTCACACATGATTATTCTTAGAATTAAAAATGCCTTCTTTTGTAAATAAAGCCTCGTCAGTAAAAAGGACATATTTTGGAAATTGAGGTTCTTTTGTACACCGGTCAAGAAACCACTGGCAAAAATTCACGCGGGGCCTAAAATCATTGGGTCCTAATGATTCCACCTTTTGCAGGTGGTAGGGCCGAAGAAGCTATTCATTAACAACGTTCCATACCCTAACATGATTTACATGCATCGCATCAGCAACTGCTCGAGTATTTACTGATGGGTTATCTTCAAATCGCTGAAGCACTTCTTCCTCAAAATCCGGGATTCGGATGTTCCTTTGCGCGCCATTATCTTGGCGTTTTATTTTAACAGAGCCAGTCTCCCTGAGCCGTTGATTGACCCTTTCAAAAAGTGTGTGAGCTGGGATTCGCCTTTCGGGAAACCACTCTTCATATAGTCCAGAAGCAGCTCTACCATTACATCGAACTTCCCCATAAATTAAAAGCATATCGGCGTATTCAGCAAAAGTGTAATCCATTACTTAACCGTAATAAAAAGGGAATTAATATCATGTAAAACATACTGACAGTGACAAATTTAAAAAATACTGACAGTGGCAATGAATTAGCATTATTATTATTATTAAAATAATTAATTCAAGATACAGCATCTTAGTTTGGTTTTAGTCAATTTCCACAAAAACGGTGATATTTACCGACTTTTACTAAGAGCACCTTTTTTTATGTAAAAAGTATAGGAACATCATAATCTAATGTCCAAACCATGTTGGGGCAGAAATTAAAGTCTTAAAAAAAATGGGCCTAAATTTACCAAATACTCTCCTGATTCTGAAGCCCCTGGTAAATATTTTTTTTATTTAGTAGGTTCAAAAGAATAAACGTACTAACAATAATTTACCTCCCAAAATTGGTTGCGGTAGCTAAAGTAATTCCAGAGCTATAAAAAAAACTAGTTTTTAAAGGTTATTTTCAAAGAGCTCTAGCTCCCTGAGGAAGCTTTTCCGGACCCATGCTTATATGAACTTTTGTTTTTCTTTTCACGTTTTCTATCTGCCATAGAAGTTTGTAACATGATCAACGGAACACCCTGTATATGTTACTCACCTTTAGATTGACTTTTATGTTTTATAGGGTAAGTTTTTAGCTGAAAACTTTTAAATGTATTTTTTTTTAAATCTAAAAATGTCTATTGTAGATTTGATAAATGTCAAGAATATGAAGACCGAAACGTTATTAAAATTATATGTTAAAGCAAGATAAATTTTATGTTTTAACAATTACCAATATCCAAGAAAATAATTGATTTCAAAAATACATAAGCAGCATATATAACCCAAAAACAATCCAACCCTATATATCCAACCAAAGAAAATGGTAAAATTGGATTATTTTTGGGTTAATATTCTGGTTTGATAAATAGCATCATATTTCTTAAATTGCCCGGGCATTGGGCATTATGAATAATCGCCATGTAATTACATTGTTCATATTATACGAGCCCCGTCCCACTTCAGTTGGCCCAATTGAAAATTCTTAATAATTTCTGTTTAAACCCCCAAAAAAAAAGACAAATTTTATAGTGTTATATAGTTTTAAACAAATAATAAGCTTTACTTACTCTATAAACACAACAAAATGGGAAAGTAAACTCATTTATATTGAACATATATTTATTTTTTAAAACAGTCGCAATTCTTTGAGGCATGGGGTTTATTAAGTTCTGATACTACCCCTGATTAAAACTATCCCAAATTTCTTGCTAGTGGATTTCGAACCTAATGAATAGAACCCTTGTATATGCCTAAAGAGTTAAAATAAAATAAAAAATAGAAACAAGAAATTTATTTCTACTATTTAAAATATGATTCAAAAATTTATCAATCAACCAAAATCTAATTTTAGAGATAACACATAATGTTTATATGAGATACTTTTTGGTATTGTAATATTGTGGAATAAAGATTCGATAAAAGAATAATAAATTTATTTTTTACTAAGCGGGTCAACTGAAATAAGACGGGGCTCGTATATATTTTTAGCAGAAAATTTTACATAACAAAATAACCATAAATAAATGGTAGTAAAAGTATTTACATATAAAGATTATTTAAACAATCTTTATCAATATTTTTTATTTTATTTGTTTAAACATTGACTGAAGAGGCAAGATTTAATTTTCAATCATTGATTAGATACGATACGTATTTTGCTATGCGGCTTCTTAGAAGTTTATTTTTCTCTCGTTTGCTGGTATTTTTCAGTTTCCCATTTAAAAAAATTAAAAGAATTTTCAAAAAACTAAGAGAATTGTTTTTTCTCTTCCTAGTATTAGTACATCCCCGATAAGCACACTCGTTAATTTTGCTTGAATTTGACATAATTCAAAACAATAATAATACAAAATAATACGCCAAACATGCAAAAACTCCCTTAGATGATGCTGGCGAGCTCCGCTAAACAATAATGAGACACAAACGGCAAAAAGATTTCCGCGCGCGTTTGAGCGTGGCGCCATCTACCCGCCGCGCGCTTTTTGGGTCACGTTTTTGCCCGTAAATATGCGTATCTTCTCGCCTCTTCAATCAACGTCTATAGTAAATCTCCCTCCTCTCTTCCTCCTTCCATTGGTTCCCTTGTACCCATTTTCTAACCTTTACTTCCCTTACTTTTACCCTCCTTTTCCCCCTTTTCCTTCCTGTTATTACCCATCTGTCCATTCAAATTTCGTTTAGTCTATCCAAGTAATTACTCATAAATAATTATTATTTACCAATTTTTTTAAATGTATATATACCAGGTGGCGCATCGCCGAGTGGAACATAGGGAATCCCATGTAAATTCTAAGGGGGTCAATTATTGGCTTTCCTGTACATTTTACAGAAAAAATTTAACATAACTTTTTGAAGAGATCAATCCGGCGAACTCTCGTGCAAAGTTTCAAAAAATTTTAATAAGCGAATCTTGAATTATTTAATTAAATGTAATTGCAAAATTAGCAAATTTTCGGTTCAGGTAAAACCATAACATAAATGCATATTAACATAACAAATTTACAAAAAAAACCTTAGTTTGTCGAGGTTTATACCCACTATAAGGCGATTTAGTTATCCATTGTTAATATCTTAACAAAAAATTATTAAAACTCCTTTGGAATTCCAGAAGATATGAGCATTATATTGAATAAATAACAGTGGGCGCGGACTATAAATTTGTTGCTGCCAAACGACATATGCTGCGGTTCGGTTTTGTTACTAACTAAATTTTTGCACGTATTATTTTTGCGCATTTCGGGTTCTAATAAGCAATAAATTTTCTAGATTATAAAAATATACTTAATTACACATTTTTATTAATTATGTTCCTAAAAGAAATGAGGGAAAAAAGCTTAGTTTTGGTATCCAATACTCAATAAATACTTCACGAATAAGTCGTCTTTTATATTTTAAGCTAGAAGGTTCACACCTTACTCGCCTGTGAAATGAACGATTTAAATTTCCTTTTTCCCAATATATGTGACCCACCTTAACATACCTTACACCACATTTTTATAATTTTTTAGTAAAAAGTAACTTTTTAGTTTTAATGATAATTAAAAAAACGCACTAAAATCATTCAAAACATCCTTTTAATACTAATACCAAAGTATATAGATTTCAACAAGTAGAATCACTTCTTTGATCGCCTCAAAATGCCGCCTATTTTTATAATGTCGTAAATCACTTGTAAACTACGCCGGCACCCCTCGCATGACAGGATACAAGTCCGTCCACAAAGTTCACATTAAAAATGCGTTTACGGGGGGCAATAAGGAAAGTATTAAGTTTAATAAAATTATTGGGTAAAATCAAGGTTTTTTTATTTTAAAATATTTTGATGAGTTTTGACGCTTATTCATTGTGACACATTAAATAAACAACTAGGTAATAGGTAATATATTTATGTATGCATCCAGTCGCCATTTTTTCTTTGCTTTTATTTCTTTTTTTAATACTAATAAAACGTTTAAATTTGAGCCAAAACCTTAGGAATGTTGTTAAGAAAACTAGAATCCCCTAAAAACCCTTTAATCTTAATAAAGGTATACCTAATATAAAGGGTGTGAATCTAAATGTATACCTTAATTGCCGACTAGTTCGGCTGAATTTATACAGACAAATAGAATAAAATAAGGCCTTATTTGACATTTATGCATTTAAACAGCAAAATAAAATAAAATAAGAAATAAGGAATTACCAATCACATGCCAGGTATATTTCAAGAAATTGACCAATTACATACCAGGTAAATTTTATCTCTTTGTCTACCAATGGGTTTTCTGACCAAAACGCCGTGCGTACTTTCGTTTTCAAATAAAAATAAAATAGTAGTTGCATTTTGGTCAACTTCTTATTCTATTTTGCTGTATAAATGCCTTATGGGGGCTTGTGTAAACTGAAATCTTATTTTAGTCTTATTTTATTCAATCCAGCATTATTATTCTCAATAATAAAAATGTAGGGTTGTACCGATTATCTTTATTTTTTTGATTGACCAGGTTACTTAAGAGGAATCATTTGGTTCAGACACTTAATTTAGACACCCTTTACTTGTTTGGGGATTTTCCCAAAATCCACTTTACCTACTATGTAGGTATCTAGAAACCTGGACGTTTATTCTACTTGGACGTTTATTAGAATGACGTTTATTTCTACCTGGATGTTTACTACCATTTATTATTAAATGGAATATTAATTTGTTGAATCACAGTTGGCTGATCAAAACACATGTAATTTGTGGGAAACTGCAAAAAGGAAAAAAAAATTGTCCGTGAGAAAACACATAGTCGAAAAGGGTCGAGTGACTTGACTATGTTAGACTGTGCTAATACGGTACGAAAGGTGCACCATCTAACAGTAAACAACGAGCGTAGTTGCCAAATACCTTTATCGCAAGAATATTTCTGGGCGAAATCTATAGCGTTGCCGCTGTGTGTGCTAATTTAGCGAATTAAAGAATCCAAATTAAAAATATTAGTTATTAAACGAGTTTCATTTTTTCTTTTATTATATCACTTTATTTCACATTTTCTTTTTATTATATCATTTGGTATATATAATACGCTGTAGTATGGAAAAACGTATGGTTTTTCCATATTCTGGTTTAGTCTAAGCAGACTTGGAAATCTAGGTGGATTTAGTAAGCGATGCACGTTTTGGTTGGTGCACAAATTTTGAAATAAAAGCCATTAATATAACGATGGTGTGCTATTGTTCTCCGTTTCCATTTTAGTAGTCATCTTTAACTCCTACAAAGTCATAGCCCTGATGATGGCCTATAGCCAAAAACGCTAGGCAGATATATTATTCTGGCTTTATTTATTTATATATTCAATTATAGTCTATATGACCTCAATCCAAACAGCAGTAAAACTAAAACTCGGGTCATTAGCGGTATCTTCTTTGTAAAGCATGTGCATGTGCCACAGAAGGATTATAAAAAATATTTTTCTCTTCACAGAATGATCGATGACGTCTCCGGCTTTTATCACTGTGTAGATGGTAGTACGGGCAAGTTTAGTCAGCTCACAAACTCTTTTTAAAATGTCGTTTTGTGAGGCCCCGCGCATTTCGTTTTTTAGGTAATTGAAAATATTTAAAACAACTCTTTGGGTTTGAACATGTAAGTCTTTATTTAAAAATTCCGATTGCGCCAAGTCGCAATTAACTTCCAAATTATCCATTTCATTATCAGAAACATCAAAAGGTCTCCACAATGGCATTTTAAATTGTTAGATAAAAAGTATTTAAAAACAGTGATAACAACAGTAACAACAACAGTATTAACAACGACAAAAGCAACAACAAAACAAAGACCACAACGGTAACAACAAATTAATTTATAAAACTACGACACGCGACCAACACACTCTTAAGACACCTGATTCTAAACCAGAAATAAAACATAAAACGCCACTGGCACCAGGGCCATGTAAAATTTATCGTAGAATTTTTATTTTCTATAGGCCCGGCTCGTCCACAATTCAAACCCCAAGCGCCGGTAGTAATCTTTTGTTTTCGTCTTTTACACGAATAATGATAACAGCCTGGCGTTGTTACTTTTAAAAAAGCTTTATTTACAAAAAACCCAAAAACTTAAAATTAATGAACATCTAATATGAACAGCAGAGCTTTGACACAATATTAAAATGTTACCGATTGTTATACTACACTTACTTAAATAGTACTTAATTGCTATATCAGCAAGTATGTTGGTTACCGGCTATTACTCCTCCACCCTTAGAGCAATCAACGTCCTCGTTGATTAATTTTTCCAAAACTTTAGTCGGGATGGCTTTCAAATGTTTCTGTTTATGCCAAAGATAAATAACTAATGCTAAGATACATATAAATACAAAAGAGATAACCATAAACATAAAATACGATACATTATAAGGCGAATTAGTAGCTAGGGGTTGCAAAGTCTCTACAAGATCTTCTTGAATTTTTCTGGGGTATTTTAAATGTCTAATTTGTAAGTTTATAGACAAATTTGTGGGTTGAAGTTTTTCGATTTTTGGAGGTATAAAAGAAATATTGTTGGAGTCTAAAGAATACTTTTGCTGACTAATTATGACATCACATTGACTAAAAATAAGTGCACAATCCTGAAGGGTGGTTTTTTGGAAGTGAAAACAATTTTCATAAATTATTTCTGGCGTTTTTGAGCAAAAGAGCAAACATTTTTTATAAGTCACAGTGTGTACTTGATAGTTGTTTTGAGCTATAGCATAGCGACAGTTTGCTGGTGGTAAACAGTTACTAGCAATAGGGTTAGAGCACATCCAGTTTGAACTTATTTCTAAACATTCACTATACCATATCTTACTACAGTAAAATTTGCTTGGACTAACAAGAATTTTTGATTCGTTATTTGGTATAGGGTAAACAAAATTCAATTGACACATTTTTTGTTCAAAAATAGGAATCTTAATTGCTAGAATTGCCAGATCACTTAACACTAAAAGGCCGGTCTTACATACTAGGGTTAGCTCAGATAAATGCTTTAATGGCCATAGAGCACTTTTAGGATAATGTGTTTCAAGATATTGCCAAATTTCTTGAACTTCTTCAAAACTCAATATTTCAAGGTCTAAAGTCCCTAGTTTTTCTAAAAACTCTTTAATACCTACAATTTGTGTATATTGGCTTTGTACCATTAATAGCAGGTTAATTTCACTGTAAATGTTTTGAATTTCGGCTTTAAAATTCTCTGCGTTTTCGTTGGTTATTACAACATTTTTCTTAAAATTAGACATAATATTTCCTGCCAATGAACTGAGGTCATTGATTTTTTGCATAGAGTTCATTTGATTTTCTTTTAAAATATGCAAATTTTGCGTAATGGTTTCCAAGTCGTTGTTATCGAGGTTACCGGTTACGAACTTGATGCCGCTTCCCAGAAAGTTCATTAAACCGCGTTTATTACGATTATTGTAAAATGAGTTATTTTTATACAAATTTAACTTTGCAAACGTATCATAACTATCTTGTAATGCCTTTGAAACGTAGTAAAATTGGGATATTGATATATTGCTATTTTTCGTAATCATAGAATATGTACTACGAATATTTTTTGATAATATATACAGGGTGGACTGAATATTAGTAATGTTAAAGGGGACATATGTCGTATGATAATAACTTACAACTAGGGTGGGGGAAATATCTTCTACATAATATCCGTTACTAAGGAGTTTTTGAGTTTGAAGGGCCTGGTAAGGGCTCATCTGGGTCTGGAGGGCCAGGATCAGGAGGCTGGAAAGAAATTGGATTTTTCCTTATTCTTTTTAACTTACGGATATGAGTCATAGTTGGTTTTTTCTTTGAAACACCCGTTATTTTATTTCCAGTTATTTCGGTTACTTTAGTCGGTATGAATTGCGGGTTGATTTTATTTCTGAGTGTGGTTTTCTTATAAACAGTTTGATTTTTTGATAACTGTGGGGGTGGTTCTGCGTTTTTGTTCAGTCGTTGTGTATTTTCGGTCTGTCTTTGATAAGCCTTTTTATACACAGCTTCGTGAAAAGGGGCAAGTTCCTGCTTTCGTTTTTCATTGTACTGTTCAAATATAGTAAGATCGTTATCAAGGCTGGGTTCGTTTAAATAGGGGCCGTACAAAATTGAAAAAGGGGAGTGACCAGTCGTGGAATGTATACTCTGATTGTAAATTAAAACTGCGCTAGTCATTAAAGTTTGAGGTGTTTCTTCAGGATTTTGCATTTTTAAGGTTCTTAATTTTTCTAATAAGGTTGAATGTAATCTTTCGACTGGACTATTTGATGATGAATTGCCTGGAGTTGTATAGTGTACTTCTATACAAAATAGTTGACAAAATTCTTTAAAAAGATTATTTTTAAACTCTGTGCCTTGATCAACAACTATTTTTAGGGGGGTGTTATGGTGTGAAAAATAATGTCTCAATTTTCCAACTATAGTTACTGCATTTTTATCTGGAATAAGGTAGGCTTGCGCGTATTTTGAAAAAGAATCTATTATTGTCAAAAAAAGGCTATTAGAAAATTGAAAAATATCCATATGCAATGATTTAAACGGCTTTTCTGCTAATAAGGGGCCTTCATAAGCAATTTTGTACGGGTGTCTTTCGTACTTGTTCTGCAAACATATTTCGCAGTTGTTGATGACGTAGGTGATTGAATCTCTTAGTTTAGGCCAATAATATTTTTGCTTTAAATTGTTATAAGTTTCAGTTATGCCGTTGTGATTGTTTTTATGGTAGTTCGTAATTAAGTCTTTTTGTTGGTTTATGTCGGTGACGTCATTTAAATAAATATTCGAAAATAAGAGTTTTGCTGAGGGATTGAGGTTTGCATTTACTAGTCTTTGGAATTCGAGTTTTAATTCCTGATTTGGAATGTAAATAGTAAAGGAAACATCTGGTTTAATTATTTCCTTCAAAATTTTTAAAATACAAGTGTCAGTATTTTCTTTTGGAATTCTTACGAAATGGTGATTTTTCTTAAAAGGCTGGGTGTATGCATGTTTGTACTCGTTTCCATAATCAATGACTAATCGATTACTTGCATAATTCAGGGGTAATTCTGAAATTGGAATATTTTTTCCTGTCGTGTCGTTGTTCGAATGCACTGTAATGTCAGAATTATTATCGTTTATGACGTCATGTCCTATAGGTTGGGCAGGGTCTGGGTTTGGTTGATTTATATTACTCATAGTTGGTTCGTTATATAGTTCGTTAAAGACAAAATCGGCAAGGTCAAAGTCACACAGATTTGCGACTGATGCATCAGCATTTGGGGCGGTTGATTGATTATCTTGCACCTCGTTAGTCTCTTGGGCGTTGAGTTCAATCCTTGAAAGGGCGTCAGCAACATGATTTTCCTTCCCTTGTTTATACTTAATATCAAAGTTAAATTCCTCAAGTTTAAGTCTCCATCGGATCAAACGTGAGTTTGGTTCCTTGATTTTTGAGAGCCATACCAAGGGGTTGTGATCAGTCTCAATGAGAAAGCGTTGACCATATAAATAGGGGCGGAAATTCTTTGTGGAATCGACAATTGCAAGTAACTCCTTCTCAATTGTGGAGTAATTTCTTTCAGCCGAATTAAGAGTTCGAGAGTAAAAACCTATAGGGTGGTCATTTTGAGACAGTACACTACCAATAGCGATATTGGATGCATCTGTGGTAAGTTTGAAAGGTTTACTGAAATCGGGAAATTGCAAAATTGGTGAATTTGAAATCAATTCTTTGCATTTTTGGAATGCGGACTTGTATTCGTCATTATTGGGATTTATAGTTGAACCTTTGCGTAAACACTTAGTGAGTGGAAAAGTGACTTTTGAAAAATTTTTAATAAAACGGCGGTAGTACCCTACAAGACCAAGAAACGCTTTGATTTCTTTTTGATTTTTTGGAATGGGATAGCGTTGGATTGCGTCAATTTTTGATGGATTAGGTTTTATTCCTTCGGGGGTAATTATATGGCCAAGAAATGCTACCTCTTTACACAAAAATTCTGACTTATCGGGTTGAATTTTTAAATTTACTTCCCTTAATATTTGAAAAATTTTTCTTATATGGTCGATATGTTCTGCCAAAGATTTTGAGAAAATGACAACGTCGTCTATATATACAAAGCAAAATTTATACAAATATTTACGAAAAACTTCATCCATCATTCGTTGGAATGTGGCTGGAGCATTCTTAAGCCCGAACGGCATACGTAAATATTCATAATGACCATTATTTACGGTGAAAGCCGTTTTTTCGATCGAATTCGGGTCCATTTCGATCTGGTGAAAACCCTGGGCTAAATCAATTGTCGTGAAATACGTACATTTGCCTAAATTATCCATAATTTCCTTAACTCTTGGAAGAGGCCAAAGTTCGTCCAATGTATCATCATTCAGACGACGATAGTCGATGACGAGACGAAACCTCTTTTTTCCTGAAGCATCTGGTTTTTTCGGGAGTATCCAGACTGGGGCTGAATAGGGGAAATTGATGGCCGGATAATTTTATTGTCTAACAATTTCTGAATTTGGGCTTGAATTTCAGAATTCATAGAAGGGGGGTGCCTAAAAGACTTGACATATATGGGTCGATCACTTTTTGTGCAGATACAATGTTTTGTCTCACTGGTAAATGAGAGATCACAATTTTCATGGTACAATATGTCCTTAAATTCGTGACAAAGGGGGATGATTTTTGATTTTTCAAGAGGGGTTAAATGATTGAATCTTAACAATTCTTCTGGGTTAATGTTTTTAATATCTGGGCTGGAGGGGTCGATTAGATCAAATTGATCCTCGGGCACAACTTTCATTCTTTGATGAAAGTTTATTTCAATATAAGGGGTGGGGTTGGGGATTCGACAAAATCCATTTTTGACTTCGACTAAACAATCGGGAATAATATGGTCGTTTATGTTTAAAGATGGTAAAATAGCAATACCATTTTCCAGATTTACGGGAACAGTTAAAGAGTTCACGTTCAAATTTTTAACGGGGTGTGCTAGGGGTTTGTTATAAGCTAATGAGAATGGTATTTGTATATTTTTTAGAGTCAATGTCTTGTTTTCATAATTAATAAGTGCTTGAAGGTGCTTTAAGTCTCTTGTACCTATTAAGGCATCAAAATCATTATGCCAGCTTAAAATGCGCATGTCAAATGATTCATGAATTCCTAGTTCTTCTAACAAATTTATTTTTAGATTTTTATTTTCTTTATAGACTCTTTTACAAGCAGTCACTTCAAATGGCTCAAAAAAGATGTTGTTTGGATAGAGATTTGCGATTTTTGGACTTATTATAGAGTCAGAGGCGCCAGAATCAATAAGAATAGTAATTTGTTTTTTTGGCAAATGAAAGTAAGGCAGCTCTATTTTTTGTGCAATATTGTTTAAGTTAATGTTTGATTCGAGGCCAAGTCCTGAAAATTTTCTGGATTGTCAGAAAAATTTTGACTATTGGGCGTGGCAACGTAATTTTGATTTTCAAAATTTTGTGGTGGGTACATAAAATCAGGGCTTAAACAATTAGTTGCTTCGTCAAAATCGGGGGGTTGTTCTACAAAATATGGTTCGGGGTTGTCAAAATCTGGGTAAGTCTCTACGTTCGTCAATTGAAAATTATTTTGTCTTTGGGGAGGTTGTTGATTTTGGTAAGACATCCTAGAGGGTCCTGCAGATGTGACTGACATAGGAACGGGGGGTTCTGTGATAGGTTTATGGGTTGGGGCAAATACGTTTTTTTGTCTGCCAAAAGTTTGGGTATTAGTGGGGTAATGTCGGTGCTGAACGGATCGGGGTTGTATCGGTACAGGTTGACTAGGGAATTTTTGGTCTGCCGGGAATGACATGGGAGCTAAAAGTGGATTTAGGTGGTGTGGCTGACTAGAGGCTCTAAATGATTGGTTTTGTGGAAAATTATGGTTATTGCGGTTAGGGAGTGTACCAAATTGATTGCGATGCAAAATTGAATTTGTATTTGTAAAGTTCACTTGCGATTCAATCATGTTGTAATTTAAAACGTGATTATAAGCGTCATCAAGTGTATTCGGTTGCTGTAGCATGAGTAATGTTTTTAGTGTTTGTGGAGAATTGGCAGTCAAAATTAAAACTGAGGTTTTTTCAACTTGATTAAGCAATGCGATTTTTGCGCTGTAATCATTGACCTCGCATTGTATTTTTGCAATTATTCTCTGCACAAATGTTTTAAGCCTATCTACAAATTGTAAAATATTCTCTGTGTGTCTAGAAATTTTAATGTACTGAAGCTGTTGTAATAAAATTTGATATGTAATAGGATCGCCGAATTTAATTCGTAATGCGTCCTTTATTAAGTGCCAGGAAGTTAAATCAGGCCTAGATAGTAAAAAGTCTCTAGCTTTATCTGTAAATTTAGATTTTATTGCTGCTAAGACTAATTTGTTTTGATCAGCATTTTCACTATCGTGAAGAGAAAAAAATTCATTAATTGAGATAATGAAACTTTCTAAATGGCTTTGTTCGCCTGAAAAAGTGGGTAAGAGTGATGAATGGAATCTTAGGGTTTCCATATTTAAATTTAAAGGTCTTAAAGTGTTTTCTACAACTGATGGTGAATTTTCTTCGGAACTTAAACTTAAATTTTCTAGAAGCTCAGCTAGTTCTTGTGAGTCTGAAGAACTTGAGCTTTGTCTTAAATTAGGAGTTGAACTTAATCCTAAAAACGCTCTATTTTTTAACAGGATTTTTTGCAAACGGTTAGAAGGACTTGACATTAAGGCAATTCAGCAAAAAGAAAAACTTACAGTATAGGCAAGGATGAATCCATAAAGACTATAGAGGTGTTGCTGGAATCGCTAATAGGTCCTCCTGATGGAACGTCAAGACTGCTGGGGGAAGAAGGGCGGCAATGATGTCGGCGTCGTTCTCTGCCTGCGTGTGTGGTGGCGGTAGATGCACTACAGGATCGCTATTCACTACGCTCACTAGGCACTGGATCACACGATCACTAAACGCACTAAACTTTTTTTGCACTTATTTCTTCTTACTCCTCTCAGTAGGACACTCTGGATGCACGTCCACAGGGTCCTTGATTCGGATAGTCGGCTAAGATTTAAAAATCACTTCTGCACAACGGAAACACCGATAAAGGGCAGAATCACAACTATCCTGTTCGCAGCGCCAATAATGATAACAGCCTGGCGTTGTTACTTTTAAAAAAGCTTTATTTACAAAAAACCCAAAAACTTAAAATTAATGAACATCTAATAAGAACAGCAGAGCTTTGACACAATATTAAAATGTTACCGATTGTTATACTACACTTACTTAAATAGTACTTAATTGCTATATCAGCAAGTATGTTGGTTACCGGCTATTACTCACGTCATTGCTGGGGACTTAGCCTCTCTCTAACAAAATTTCTCGTTGAACGGGCCGGGGTTTAGGAATTTCCAGCGATCAGATGTTTTTAAATATACGAGGACCGCTCATTATATATTTTGCTGTTTGTTTCAATGCGTGAATTTAGTATATTGACCGTACCCCAATTTGTAAGGTGTTCGAATTAAAATCATCTACACTATACAAACACCTTAACAGGTAATTTAAATGTTAAAAAAACCACAAATAATATGCAATAAGCTTATAAATCAACATACATAAATCAAACAGAAAAGCAAGAAAATAAAGTAGCTACATATATTATCTAACTTATCCCCCTGTTCCTCTTATAATCTTATTTTTTAAACTATTACAAGACTCTCCCGTAAATAGATCATACGAACTATACTGCGTATTATTCAATTTTATGAGTTGGTCTGTTACCCCTCTAAATCCATAATTGGTACGGTGAGATCGTTCATACAAAAGGATCCTTTGACGTGAAACCCTATTTGGGACTTTTAATAATATCCTATTTAAAAGATAAGAACTATCTATTTTACCGTTAAGTAATTTAAACAAAAAATAGATTCTGGCAATATTTCTTCTAATTTCCAAAGTTTGCAGCCCAACTAGCTGACATCTAATGTTATAACAAATAGTTTCATAAAGGAACCAATGTTTATAAAGTAAAAACTTGCAAAACTTATTTTCAACTCCTTCTATACGATTAATATGTATATTATAAAATGGTGACCAGACAATACAGTTGTATTCTAAAACACTACGAACTAAACTATTGTATAAACATTTTATGGTTCTTATATCACTGATTTGATCACAATGTCTCCTATTCAAACCTAGCATTCTAAAGCCCTTCATCGTGATGTTATCAACATGAGCATTAAAAGTCAATTGATGGTTGAAAATAACGCCTAAATCATTAAAAGTGTCTACACTTTCCAGCAAACATCCGTCTAATGTATATGTAAAACTATAAGGAAGTCTTATGCTTATTATGGTATAGCATTCTGTTTTACGCAGATATCATGTTTTATTTTATTTAACTTTCCTGATGACAGGAAGTAAATAGAAACACAATCGGTGATAAAGATCTAAAGGCAAAATTACGTTTATATATTTAATATAGTATAGAAAAAAACTATTTTTTTTCATTTTCTACTTATTGTTCTTATAAGTATATATACTTCTGTACTTATAAGTACTGCATACCTTTAAGCCTAGAGTTTAACTTTTAGAAAGGCTACTATTTTGCGACATCGTCAATAGCAGCAAATATTCGATGGTTTAGTATGCCTTGGATGACTTGGATATATTCTTGTATATATATGTTAAGACTTTCGAGACCGTTTCCTCAAGAATAATTACAATACTGATGGACATCATTGGACATTTTCCGTTAAAGGAATTTTCAAAATAATAAATTATACCCGCTACTACTAGGTAGATACTAATTGGTTTAGTCTCATTTATTTTAATTAGTCATATCAGCTTAGTGTATATTCTTAATCAAAAAAGATGTCGAATGACAATAACAATACCTATTTTAATAAACTAAAATAATTTAATGATGTTTTAATTTTGATAAATAGAATTTTGGATATTGTAATAACTGAATACTTGGATAATTAAATGTAATAATGCTTTGATGCTCGAGGATACTTATAATGAGTCGCTAAAGGTAGACCTATCAAAAGAACCTTGCCTGTAACGAAAAGATTAAGTGTTTTCAAAGGAAATTATCATATTATTAATAAGAAAGGTGAAACTCTTTCAAATGAATAATTAGGTATGTTTCAGCACTGTAGAGCAGACCTAAAATGCTTTTATGATATGTCGGGAGCCGTTGTTGATACATATGTTAAAAGTAAAAAAAATAAAAAAACCAATGTCATTCACGTTGGGCGCCAATTTTATATGATGCAACCTTTGATTATACCATATAAATACTGGTCGCCTCATACGTGTTTAATTAATAAACCCACTTACCTACCAACATACCCCCGTGTATAAGGACAGTGGGAACAAATAAGTTTGCGTAATAAAAAAAGTATCACAGTTTATTGGTACCTTTTCCTGGTGTTTTGAATACCTTGGTACTACACCTCATACAATTCAGATGATACATATTATTATAAAATTAATATAAATGATAAATCAAATTTTATCTAAATAAAAAAATACATAGTTATTTTAACCATAGAAGTAAAGACCTTAAACACTATGCGTAGATGCCTGCCTAAAATCATTCTAAATAGTCAGTACCCAATGCCATCTATGCATTCTCTGAGCAATGGAATGGAACTATCGATTTAAGGTTTCGCCATTTTATGAGTAAAATGGAATATTGAGATTGTTATACAGATATGATCATTATAACTTCGCCTATAGGAATTATATATCGCGGTAGGTCTGGCAACGTTGTGATAACATACTCGAAGCAGCGGACCCCGCCGAAGCCCGAAACCGAAACCTTTTAGTCACATGGATGAAACTTGTATGGTGAAAATCGGAATCGTATATCGGCCATCTTGCTTGGCAAAATTGACAGGGAGCTGACAGACAGTTGTTGACATTGACTGATAGAACATCATTTGTCATTGTCATACCATTTGAGTTTGTTTTTCATTTCAATGAATGCAAGCGTGGGTTGAGTTTGGTATTTGTTTTAAGGATGTTATTTTAAATTCATGACTTTTTTTCTAAAAAGTTCTCTTTCAATATTGGGAGTAGTGTTTTAATTAATTTGCGGCAAGCAATTCCAGGTTTCTGGTAAGAAAATCTGATTTTATTTATTACTATTATGTTTTTGTATTGTCAATCTTTAGTCTTTAATAAAATCAAATTCAGTTGATTTCAATGAAGAAGTTTCACTTTTCAAGTATTTAATTTTTAACTTGATTATTATAAATACATATTACAAAATGTCTGGCCTCTCATTTTCTATTCAACAATTAAAAATTGATTGAAATTTTCCTGACCTTGATGTAAGAGTATGTATATTTTAAATATTTCTGAGAAACAGTAATAAAAGTATTTTTTAATTTCCTTTAGTTCATATTACAAGAAAAACAAGGAGAGGGATATGCAATGTAAATATTATTAAGACTTTGAGCTATAGAATTTCTTTTGATCAGTTCTCCACAAATTTTAATAATGCTGATACCCCTGGCTTTACACTACAATACATATTTATTTAAACATTTATTTTGTCTTTTTTTACATAAATCATTTAGTAAATTGATTTATAAGGTTTGCATTGTCTATTTTTTTATTTTATTTCCTGCTCGTATCATACCACTTCCTGTGTTCACTGAGACAAGACATAGGTATAGCGGCTAAGAGACCTGAGCACCCGGAATGGATCAGAATTAATGTTTTTCTTACAACATGTTTTTTTAAGAGTTTCTTTTTATTTTATGTAAAAATCTATCCTTGAATTAAGTTTTAAGTAATATTATAGTTCCAAGATATGTTGTTAGTATTATAAGAGACCAAAAAATATATTCTATGTAAGTGACATATGTTTATACTAAAAAGTTGTTTTCATTTTGAAAGAGTTTATTTTGTTTTGTCGATGGATATATTGTTTCTTTCGATAATACTCTGTTATAGAATTTTTAATTAATTTTAAAAATTAATATGTAGATTATAATTGAAATAATTTTAAAATCTGTTTAATTTTTCTTTAGGAAACAGATACAAGTGCCTACATATTAAATAAGAATAATTCATCCTCTATTGACTCTATGTGTTAATAAAATGAGGGTATTATTAACCTAATGGGAATGCCTTTAGATGTATTATGAGAAAATAGCACAAAAATGTTAACAACCTTTTCTAATCTGTATAAAATTAGGGTAGTTCAGTGCTAACAAAATAATTTTAAACATTTTTAGATTAATTCTAATTTATATAATGTCTGTTATAATGAATTATTGAATATTATGTATATCATTTTAAGTAATTTTTTTTTCCAAGAAAATTAAATAATAAATGTATTAAAGCAAAAAAAAACATTGTTTTATTTCCATTTGTCCAATTGGTGATATGTCGTACACTATTGTTAGTACACTTTCGTAGATTATTGCAGTAAATTAACCTATTTAGATATGTAAAATAAAGCTGAAAAGTTTTATTTTTGTTCAGATCAATATCTGATGCTAACACCTAAACAAAAAGGCTCTTTTCTCTATGAGTAACCTTTTTGATTAGGCGTTTGCTTTAGATATTACGATTAAATGATAAGATTGTCAGATTAAATAAAATGTGATTTCCCGCCTTAATTTGGCCACGCCTTTCTACCATTTCGATTGGTCCAATTAGACACGTCAAACTGTCAAGTTAGTTACAACAGTTTCCGCTGCCAAGCGAGAGGCCGCTAGCTGATTTGTCAGAAGAATTTCTTTCAGTTTGTATGCAACCACCATTTCTCTATATATTTGTGTTCTGTGCTTTTAGTATTCTTAAGGCGCTCAAGCGGGGATGCACTGCTCTGTGGCAAATTAAAAAAAAAATTGTTTCGTTTGAGTCTTTGCTGCTGACTGTCCTAACAGCAAAAAATAAAATAAAAATCGACTGCAATAATGTTGTAAACATAAATTAATTAAATATTGGACAGGAAAGAAAAAAAAGTAATTCTAAATAAAGCAAAAAATTAAGTTAATTTGATAATATTAAATAAAAATAAAAATTATCTTATGTCAGGTTCAAAAAGGCCACCCTGTTTAGCAGTGCAGTACGTCAATCGATCATAAAACGACCTTCTCGTCTTCGACAATATTTCAATAGAGATACTATTAAAGGCTTGCCTAATTTTAACCCAAAGCTCTTCTAAATTAGTAGCCTGTTAATTTTCGTGCTTATAGATTTGTTCTTTTAGGTATCCCCAAAGAAAAAAATCATTGGGGGCTAAATCGGGGCTTCTGGCGGGCCATTTAATAGTACCGTTTCCACTGATTGTTCGATCAGGGAAAGACGTTTCGAGAAATTGACGTACCACTAATGCGTTATGAGCGGGATAACCATCCTGTTGGAACCAAACGTGTTCTAAATTGATATTGAGCCCTTGAATAGCAGAAAGAACTTCATCCCTCAAAAGATTAAGGTATTTGTTGGCATTAAGGTTTCCATCGATAAAAAAGGGCGTATAATTGAATCACCTAAAATGCCAGCCCATACATTAACCTTTTGAGGGTATTGTGTACGTGTTGGTATGCTTATGTTCTTATTTTCCCTCGAATAACCCACTGTAATGGACGGATTATGTTTACCATAAGTAGAGAAAGAGGACTCATCTGAAAACAAAATATTACTAATAAACATTTCGTCCCGATTTGCCCTTTCCAATACTTCATGGCAAAATTTCATCCATCATGGTCCTGTGGGAAAATTTCTTGGGTTTTTTGCAATTTATAGCACTTGTACTTATTTCTTTTTAAAATTCTTATAACCCTTAAAGGCTCAATACCCGTTTCTTTGGCAATGGTTGTACTATTGCATGGAAATTTTATTTCAGCAACAGCATGAACATTAACCTCTCGAAGCTCCCTTTCTTCGCCTAGCGGTCTAACAACAGGTGGCTGCTCATTTGCGTAGCATTTCCTGCAATTTTGCAAGCACCCAAACCTATGTATAATTGCAAAAATTGTGCTGCGTACGGGAATGGGCCGATTTTCGAACGTGAATGCAATTCTGCCTGATATTTCATCGACAGAACTGTCGGCATAATACCACTTAATATGTTGTCTTTTTTCCTTAAGAGAATGGAATGGAGAATGGACTTTCTTTCTAAATCCTCTCATGTAAACACTAGCCAAACTGAATCATCTTTAAACCGGTTTAGCCGCTAAAGTGCTTTAATTGCCCGTATAAACTTGGTAATTGACATGTTATACAATGATGACAAAATATGCGAGCTATTCTTAAACTGTTTTAGCAGTTTGTTTGAGCCATCTGATAGGGGGGAAGGGGGCACGTTTGAACGTGAGACACATTTGAACTTCATTAAAATTTCCCGCCTCTAGCGCGACAATCGTTTAAAAACGAAACGTGGTTAAAGTAACTAGTGCAAGAAGACAACTGTATTGTGCAGCGGCTTCCACGACTTGTTGTATCGCAAATACGAATAAACCTTGTTTTTCAACTTTTACACTTAAACACATTAGGTAAACTACTTAAACAAATTAGGCTCAACACTAAACTATAAAAAGGACATTATTTAATCTGCAGTAGGTCGTCAACTAGACTAGGTAAGTAGATCGTTTTGTAAAAATATATGACTTTTGAGGTTAGGATAGTTAGTAGCAAACGTGGTTGAATTCGAGTGTAAGCACAAGGGGTGTCTTTGAAGTAGTAGTAAAAAATGTTTCTAAGTAGCATTGTTTTTCCAGATTTGCAAATCACGATGGTAAGACAATATAAGAGGAAGAAGGAAACTGGGTTTACTGAGGAAGACATGGAGAAGGCGATAGCGGCTGTAAAAGAAAAAGAAATGTCTTTAAGAAAAGCTGCAGAAGTTTACGGCGTAAAACATACTGTTTTGTTTTACCGCTTGAAAAAACATTCCAAGAAGCAGGTGTTTTCCTCTAAGCATACATTCAGATAGGTGTTTAAACTACAATATGGCTTATCGTATAAAAATTTGAGGGTATTGGCATTTGAATATGCAAAAGCTATGTCTATAAAATATCCACCTAGTTGGGATACTAACAAAATGGCAGGGTTAGATTGGGTTCAAGGGTTTATGAAACGCCATCAAAATCTTAGTCTCCGAAGGCCTGAAAACACGAGTATGTCACGTGTTCCGGTATTTAACCAAACTGCAATAACAGAGTTTCAAGATAATCTTGTGCGCTGTTACGAAAAATACAATTTTCCTGCACATAAAATTTTTAACTTGGATGAAACGGGTTTAACCACTGTTGTAGATGCGCCAAACATTATTGCTGAAAAGGTAACTAAGCAAGTGGGTCAAGTTACTTCCGCGGAAAGGGGCACTCTTGTAACTATGTGTGCCATTGTGAGTGCAGATGGAAATAGTTTACCACCAGTTTTTATATTCTCACGAGCTAGATATCATGACACTCTCCTCACAGGTACTCCAGCTGGAAGTATAGGACTAATAAACAATCCTCCTAGCGGTTGGATGGCAAAAACGTATAAAAGTTCTGGTTCAAACATATAAAATCTTTTACAAAATGTACCCAAAATGAAAAAATTTTAATAATAATGGACAACCACGAATCCTACTGCTCGCTAAATGCCATTAAATTTGCAAAAGAAAATGGCTTGGAGGTGGTCACTATACCGCCTCATTGTAGTCATCGCCTTCAGCTACCGGACGTTTCAATAATGGCTCATTTTAAGGCTAAATTAAAAATAGCGCAACATGATTATTGAATTTCGAATCCCGGAAAAACCATAACAATCCATGACCTGGCTGGGCTGGCAAATATAGCTATTCAAGCATCATTCACTCCAAAAAACATAATATCTGGTTTTCAAAAAACAGGGATCTGGCGGTTAAATAGAAATATTTTTTCAAATAGTGACTTTGTTGCAGCAGAAAAAGCATCTACTAATGATGTTGCTGAAATACCAAAGGAACAAAATGATTCTCTACCGTCTACTTCATCTGCAGCTCCGATCACTTCTGTAGCATCAGCTTCCACGACTTTATTAATTAAACCTGAGGTAATATCTCCTGAGGTGGTCAGACCATTTCCCGATATTTGTCCCGACTTCCAAAAAGTGTCGCCAAAGTCGCAAAACAAAAAAGTCTCTGTTTCTTACAGATACACCGATTAAAGATGCCATTAAAGCCGAAGCAGTTTCTCGGGAAGCTGAGAAAAGAGTACAAACGGTAGCCAAGAAGCCAAGACTGAAGAGAGCAATATTGGCAGATAGTGACTCATCATGTGATGATGCCATATCCCTACAAGATGATTCTGAAAATGAGTTCGAGCTGTCAAGGTCGTCTGATGAAAATGAAGATTCTCCAAATTTGTCGTCGGATGTACAAATTGACGATTATGTTGTAGTCGGATTTTGCACTAGGAAAACATTGGTTTACTACGTAGGAAAAATTATCGGGCAAAAAGGAGATAAATATATCATTAAATATTTAAGGAAAAAAAGGACGGAAATTTTATTATCCCGCAGTCGAGGATATAAGCACAGTAGCGTCTGTGGATGTAATTAAGAAATTACTTGTTCCGCATCAAAAAGGTACTGAGCGGACATCTTCATTACTGGAGTTTAGGCTTCAATTTGATAAATTTAATTTACGATAGATTTTTTGCAATAAAAATCAATAAAACTTTCAATATATATGTACTGTTTATTTGTGCGCCCTTGCCTGTTCAAATATACCCCACAGCTGGAGTACATTTAAACAGTATGACATTTATTGTTTATTTGCGTGTCAGACAAAACACACTAAAATTTCAATAGTTTTTTCAGTCCGAGCTTAAAGTAAACATATTCTAGATCTGGAAAAGCTCCTCACTTTTATATTGGAATTTAGATTTTTTTAGGATTTGAATTCTAGTAAATATGTTCAAAAGTGCCCCCTTCTCCCCTACTCCTTCACTTATAAACCTAATTCCTTAACGTATTTAATTTTTTGTAAATAAAGTGATTATTATTGTCAAATTCAAAAAAGTAGTCTATTTTTCTTAAAGAGACCTCTTGATAATAAAAATTCAGAGAATAGAGGGACACAAAGTCAATGGTGTCAAAAGATTTCAACTTAACCTCACTCTGCTTGTTTTGTTTACTTTTATTTAATTAGTTTTGACACCGAAATTAATGTGAACGTCAACATTATTTTTATTTTGTATGTATTTATTTTTGTTTTAACTTAAATGTTTGTGGCGTTAATCCTATAGCTTTACCGGTAAGTCAAATCTCTATATTGTAATTTGTGTCTATGCATTGTTGTTTTTGTACTAGGGTTGCTTTCTGTTTTCTTTTAGATCTGACGATGCCTTAGGGCGAAACACGTGTAATCATTTTTTAAAAATAAACATCTTTTGAGACCATTGACTTTGTGTCCCTCTATTCTCTAAATTTTTGATTATTATTGCCCAAGGAATGTTCTTTTTAAGGACACGAATTTACTAAAATCGGTCGAACCGTTAAATGTTATTCCAAAAACAATTGAACGCTTATCGTCATCTTTATTTATGAAATAACTAAATTTTTTTCACAAAATTAATAGACAGAGTGGCTCTCTTTAAAAGTGTGAAAAAAAATTAGCTATTATGCAAAATTTAAAAAAAATGCAATTTTAAAATTAAAGATAGCAGTTATGCAAAAATAGTTTCTAGCGATTCTTCATAACCGATTTACCATTAATTTTTTTTACCCGTAAGTCATACGACGAACGGTTCCCGATGTATGGCCGAGGAATAGTCTTGGTCGTTCTTGTTCAATTTTTGGATTGTTGTTTCTGTCACTCTTTGAACACTTACGGTCTGGGAAACCCTGAGAAATCATTTTAAAGAAACCTTTTTAAGGGTTGTAGATGGTTGTTTACTTTGAGTCTTTGAGCAATAGCTGCAAATATATTATTTTTAATATGGGGAAAATGCCATATATGTATAAAGCTGACCATTCTGTGAGCTGTGCTATTTTGGTTCCCATCCAACTGCATTAGGTTCGTTCTTGTTTTCTCCAGGTTTACAATCGTGGTTTTTCGCAAAGGGATTTTGTGTGGAACATAAACAGTCATTTTTATAATTTATTAATAAATTAATGGTCGGAGTGACAGTCGATAGCTGACTCTTTTTTGCCAGTTGTAATGTGCCACTGTCCGTTCTTTTCTTCTGTAAATATTCCTTCAAGAAAATTTTATATTATTTGTTTACTGTCGTATTCTATGGATTTTGCGTGGAGTCTACTTTTTCTAGTTTTTTTAAAGGAAGACGATTCTAGATTGTTCTTAGTTGGCTTGTAGCGTTTTATTTTTCTACTCTTATTTTCACTAACGCTCCATTGATATTTCATTAATTTCAATAATTATATTAATAATTTCATTCAACTTCTTTTATCGATATTTCTTTAAATTCACACTGTCAATGACACATTACTACTGTAACGCATCACTCTCCTGGTTTTATTATTCATGCTTTCAGTTGACGGTCCGTCACTCTTCTGGTTGGTCTTGATTGATGTTTTCTCTGATTGGATTGACATTGACAGCTCAGGCGAGAGGTGGGGTCGTAACTTATTTAGTCGGTACTGCATCCATTTTTCGAGGACTTGTTCCCGTGTCGCAGGTAGAAGCGCACGTAAAAGGCCAGTTTTTTATTTCCGAAATTTGTGAAGCAGGAAGTGGCCAATATGGTTTATAACTTATAGTCCTTAATCTTGTTCCTTTAGGGAACTGTTTATTTTATAATTCTGGTGCAGGATGCCCGATATTTTGATGGATAGATAATGAAACTTAGCAAGGTAAGTGTGTCACATTTTGAACGCCCTTCATTTTTATCCACAGTGAATACAATAGCAATCGTTGTTTTAGGGTTTTACTTTTCCGTTTTCCTCTTTATTCTTCTTCAATTGTTGATGGCTGCAGGATTTTGATTTCCCCGGGAAATTGCTGTAAGCTGTGGAGCTGGAGCCAGAGTTAGAGCTAGTATTAGAGATTCCCAGTCCAGATAGGTAAGCTACAAATGGCATACATTCACAGCCTCGATTTTGAAGGCTAGCCGTTCATTTCTTGGAGGAATATACAGGCCAGTTTATTCCATTTATTTAAATATTACTAACCATAGATTTGTCTCATTTATTTAAATTTTTATTAATATACCTTTTATTTCAATTTAACCTTACAAATATTTAATTAATGTCATAATTTAATATGTCTATTTCGTACCTATAATATAAGTTATTTTTTTGTTTAGTATTTTTCAGTACCCTTTTTTGTAATTAAGTAGATATAACACGGTTAAGGCTGATATGCCTTAGGTAAAAAGGTTCATGAACTTTCCCCTGCGTAATACAAATATTTACTAAAAACTTTAATAATTGTAATTTAATTTTCAAGTGCTGAAATCTACCTAGTAGCTTAATCAGAATTTACGTGTTACTTTTGACAAACCTATTTTATTTAATCATATCAACATTATTCATATTTTAATTCATAATAAATTATTAACATTTAACAGATTAGAATATGAGGTGTATGCATATCTTTGATGTAAATATATTTTGGTTGTATTGTTAAGATTGTTTTTTTTGTAAGTTTTTTTTTGCCTCTTAAAATCTACTTTATCCAGGGTCATTTAATTGTTAATTGAAACCTATATACCTAGTGTTTTTCTTAGTTTTCTTTCATTTATTAAAAAAAAACTAAGTGGCGCCCTCTTATTTAATAGTTATAATCAAGATTATATTCTTTAATAGCCAGTCATAGGTGAACCTGCGAACAATCCCAAGCCTCCAATAATTCTGAGCTACCGTCTGCAAACTCTTGGCAAAATAGTAACACTGTAAAGTTAACGCCACAGGATAGAGGTTGAAGCTATGACCATATGTTTTACCCTTTATACGGGATAAAAAGTGGTCTTATTACATTTGAAATTTCGGTATAGTTGTTTGTACTCTTGTTTGGAAACCGCAATTTCGCCCGATAGGGGATTTTATAATAACCTCTAAAGTTTTATTTAAGATTAAAATAACTGCATCACATGTCTAAGTGACACGTTTTTGGCCACTCTCATTGGTTTACGAGGTAGGACTTTATCCTTTGTGTAAACTTTTTGTCTTTTGGAATTTTGCGATACCTAGTGTACCTGGCTTTACTGCTGATTAAGCTGAACTCTTGGGATCAATTAAATTCTTAGTGCAGTGTTAGCTGTTTTCCCGGATTGTGACGAGCTAATTTGAAACATCTTACCCCTGGACTACCTTACAAAGCATAAAAGTGGTTTGCTGCATTTAAGTTCAACATGAGAAAATTAAGTTTTACTATTTCATTTTGGAATGATTCTCTTATGCATAGATATTATTAAAAAAAATACTTGTTTTTGTAAAATGAAAAGAATAGTAACATGTAGAATTCCATAACGAATCCATTCACGTAAAAAACTCAATTTTTACAAAAATGTCAGCTAACCACTTTTATGCTTAGAATAGCAGTGTAGTGGCTGGAACTACTAACAAAGGGAATGGCGACTGATTGTAGCTTAATTTAATAGTAAATAGGCACATATTGTTTTACTTATTTGTTTTTTTTGTATACCAACAATATATTTTTTTTATAATATTGACTATATTTAAATCTCCCTGAGTTGGTTACTCACCTTGTAGAGTTTTTCTTTATTAAGTGTAGTTAAATTAAGTAAATTGTTTGTACTCATTTGTGCTCGCTACTAAGGGGGTAAACAAAGTAAAATTTATTAATTTAATAATTAAGCTATTTGTTTCTTTTTTTAATAAATAGGAGGTATTTACTAGTACTGAGTGAGCCACTATTATGTAAACCAATGATTTAAGGTAATAAGTAATTTAATTGTGATTCGTATTCTACACAGGAGCTTCTTTAGTATTCGGAAATGGCAATAAAGGATTGACTTGTAAAAAAATCGAATTTTTACTTTTATTTTTCCGTATTTTTGCCTTCTGATTGGAATAAGACCCTAGGCCTTTTGACTAAAAATTCGGTGGCGCTCATTATTATTTTAAACGTTCTTGTAAACCTTTGATTAGTTTAAATTTAGATAAACTAGTAAAATTTCAGACGTAACAACCTCATTACTGAGTAAAAGTCACAACACCAAATTCTATTTAGTTAGTTAAATATCCTAAAATGAGAAAGCTTAGCATTTTACTTAGTCTAATTTTTACCACCAGTGCAATAAAAAAATTTGCATCAGATGTTTAAGAGGCAGCTACTGGAATAAATTTAACTTAGTCAAAATTTAAAATTAATGGTATATCATACCACCCGCTTATTTAAAATTAAGGGTATACCAAGGGCACCCAATGCTTCTTTCTTTTTTATAATTAAATCCTTGGATTATGTAGCAATCTATTTACGATTCAAATAACTAGAGTTTTAAGCTGCTAAGTTAAAGTCTGGCAAGTGGATCTGAAACAGCGGCAGGAATGTGGGCCAAAATATTCGACGTTGCCACGTTGAACCTCAAAACGTAATTGTGCGGGACTTACTTTCTACTAATATGCAATATAAGATTTTTTACAATTACAAGATATAGAGGGTAAAATGTTAAGAATTATAATTTAAATAGTTATTCCATTTTGGCTTTAATACGCAATTGTTTTACCATTAAATATGGTACAATTAAGTGTTTGTCCAAAAAACGGATCATGTTTATTAATTCTGGCAATATTACCAGAGAAAAACAAACCACCGAGAAGCGACAAAACTCGCATTTACCGTTGATTTTCTGGGGTTCAATTTTGGTGCCCTTGAGCGGGCTTAAATGACTGGCGCTACATATAAAGTAACGGAGAAAAATCGTTTTGGCAATTTATTAGTTCCGTACACGGAGAGAAATACGACAATTAATAGATTAAAAATTTTATTGGGAATTTGAAATCAAAACTATTACATTATTTTACTGTTGGTATAGTTAAGTTATAGGTATACCTAAACTATACCGGGTGATACAGGAAAAAGGGAACACGCAACAACTTTTTTATTTTTCAAGATAAAACAATTGAATATGTCAAAATATGCCTTTATAACCATTCTATTGACATACCAAATTTCATTTGTTTATCTTGAAAAATAAAAAAGTTATTGCGTGTTCCCTTTTTCCTGTGTCACCCGGTATAGTGCCAACTATAAAAATTACCATTTAGGATAAATAATGGGAAACAAAAAATCTTCTAAACAAACTTTAATTTTTTGAGAAAATAATATTGGCTCATTGTATAATGAAACACAAAAATACATTGGCAATAATTAAATTAAACCTAGGTACATTTATACATTCCGCAAAATTTTTAGTTTTCGAACATTTTTATCTTTATTTGTTTTTAAGGCCCTATTATTATATTTAATGGTGTAAAATATTTTCAACCTTATAAATAATTTTAAGATAAAGGTTTTTAGAAAATGTGCACAAGGGTGTTCATAATTAATAGTTTTCATTATGTTAAATAAATTGTTAGATATTCCCTAGTTTATGCACATTTTCTCAAAATTATAATTGAATATTTCCTCTAATTTAAATATATATGAAACAAACTCTTCTGGAGGAGATTATAAGCCACCAAAGTTACATATACTGGAATTATAAGCCTTAAAATGAAGAAATAATCTATTTATATCCATTTCAAAGGCTGCTTCCAGGAAGAATATAATCCTCTAGCCATAATAACTAACGCATTTTTACAAATAAATGATTCTTCGGTTTGTTCACCAAGATCTGCAAATCCCACAATTTTATCTTGTATACCGTTAAAAGCAATATTAGCCTTTAAAGATATTTCATCAATGCACAAAATGCAATACTTACCTTGCTCAAGCAGGGTGTTAAGTTTGATTTGAAGAGCTTTATATAAAACTGCATTATTAATACCAGGCTGGCAAGAAATATTTTCTGTAATTCTATGCAAACTTCTTTTTGTTGGTAGAGTAAGCAAACTACCTATGAATTTATATGCCTTGGGGCTTAAAAAATGCAATGTTAAGGCCAATTGTTTTAATTCCATAGAATATCTATGAGATTTGCGTCTCTTGCCCTTTAGTGCCACATGAGTTTTAATAACACATGCCAAGGAAATTTGTCACATAACCTGTTAAAATCTCTTACATCAGGATCTTCTTTTTGGCGTGCTTTAGCAGTTACACCAAACTTTCTCATTTTTTTTATTTTGGTACCTAATCCTAATCCTGGTACCCGTCCCAGACAAGTTTTGTATAACCATTTTATAACAAGACCTTGTCTGGGCCTTGTTATAAAATGGTATAAAACTAATTAGGGTTTTCTGAAGAATAATCCATTCTTACTAAAATCTTATTCCAACCTACTAAATTGAAAGAAGAGAGTCTTACCAGAAAAAATATCCAATAATGAGTGTTTTTTAGGCGTCTTAGTTCTGTCATAAGGAGAATTTTTTTCGGTAATACTTTGCTGGGCCAATGTTGCTGGTTTCATAATTGCAGGCTGTATTAAAATATGTAAAAAGAAGAAATATAATAGATACAGAATATATTTTTATGTGCAAAATAGGGTTTCAAGCATATAATTAATATTAGTTAGTAGGTAAAAATTATAGTTAAGTTAACCCATCAAAAGCTAACAAGATAGAATTTTATGTCCTTTTCCTTTGAGACTTTTTTTGGCCGTCCATCCTCAAGCTGTTCACCTTCACAAGTCCTTTTTGTGGGATTAGGAAATAATGTTGGTAACGCGTTAGGTAACAAACGCTTTCTTGAGGGCCCTGCACTATAAAACTTCTTATCAAAATGGTACTCACAGAGCTTATAGTTCCTGGTTAGTCGTTCTCTAGGTATCGAAAACAAGTCTGTTCTAGAGCAAGCTGCCAGCCATAACTTGGCACTGAAAGTCATAAAATTACATGTTTAATTCAAAAGCTATATTTATGTATTTTTTTTTAATTACTGCATAGATAAATACCTCTAATTACTGTAATTATGAATTTAATAAAAAATAAATTATGAATTACTGTAATTACGAAAAACAAAAAAAGAAACAACTTATTTTGAGTGGAAACAATTAAAAGAAAAGTTGAACTTACCGATCTTCTTCCTGCGGAAAAGCAAAGAAAGAAACACCACACCCTGTCTTTGAATGACATCTACGAAAAGCACAAGTATAAGGCATATTATAAAAGTTTTTAATAAAATAAAGAGCACAATGACAACACACACAAAAAATAAACACAGAGAAAAATTCAGGCAACACTTGACTAGACCAAAGTTTACTGAATAAAATACAAGTTGCTTCACTCGGCGAAAAACCTTTTATCTTTCGATCTCAAAGGCAGGCCGCCGAGCTCCTCGCCGACGAGGAACTAGCAAAAAATGTAAAGGGGAATTCTGGTAAAAGATACCTATTATTTTACGAGTTTCGTCTAATTCGAACTGTAGGGGAAGACGGAGCACGATTTTATAATAACTTTATTATCTGGAATAAAATTATTATTTAATGTACCTACCTACTTGGGAAAAATATGTAAATTGATAATACTATAAATTATTTGTTTTTATAACCACCAAACTAAATAAATTTTACATTATCAAAGTTTACCTAATTCAAGAACTAAATGGTTAAATTTTTTTTGTTAATAATTAGGTACTTAGGTATCTTATTAAAGGTTGTTTTGGTACGACTGGTTTCATTAGGATTTATTTTTAAATCAAAGTCAAACTTTTGACTTTGTGTGAAAAAATGCATATATTACTGTTACTAAACTTAACAACTAAAGATAGACATAACTACTAAGTAATGACATGTTTGAATTTTAAATGATTGATTACTACACTTTTTGACGTTTTTGTTATTTTGTCAGGCTAATAATAGCATTACCAAAGACATTATAAGTAAAAAACGTACTGTTTCATTTATAACCAGCCCAAATTTTTTTAAAAGCCCGGCAAAACTGTATGGGAGTTGGATTTCTCACAATTCCAGTACAATTCCTGATTTGCCCGAAAAAGATTTCCAAGCAATCTTGATTTAGATTTCTGGTAAACAGATATTTATATCCCTTACCCTGCAAAATCTCAAATAATATCAAAATAGCATTAATAGACAGCCGCCAACCAAAAATAAATTTAAGTTGTTTTATCATATTTTTTCCATTAACATTTATAAGGTTTAAGTTTTTAAATAAGTTGTCCATTTCTCTTAAAAACAAAATTTGTTTTTCATTTCCCATGAAATCATTGAAATTTTGCAGAGTATTTGAATTTAGAATATCAAATAATCTATTCATTTTTTCAATGAAATCTGCAGTAACTTTTGCTGCCTCTGGAAGAATTTTAAAATCAATATAAGTATGCAAAGCAGAGTGACTAAATATCTGTGTCGCTAATTTAACCTTCATTTTCTGAAAGTTATTTGGAAAAATGTGCTCGCTAGATAGTCTTGGAGCAAGTCTATACTGTTTCATTTTATCATAATTATACATGGTTTCCAAATAACTCTTATTTGTTGCTCCTTTGTTAATTACAAAATTGTACTTAAAAAAATTATTCCTCGTTGATTTTAACAAATGTGCGACGTCAGACATATATACAAGTTCTTTGTCATCAACTAAAAACCGCGGATTTTCCTCAGATAAATGTAAAATAGTTTTGACTAGTTTATAAAAAGTTGAGCCTTGGTCAGAAACCACGCCTAGGAAGGACATTTAAACCTGTTGAATTTATTTTTCCGAACTGATTCAAATAAAATATTTTTAAGTTCATCTGAATTTGGAGATGATTTATAGAAAAAATATGTGATAGGCTGCTTCCAACTGGTTGCAATACCCCGGGCCATTAGAACCAAAACGTTGCTGGCCATATCTGTAGTGTTTTCTCTCAAACCTTCCTGGAAACCAACTACCTTGTCACTTGAGATATTGTAATATAGATGTGACTTAATGGACATCTCATCTATACATAAAAAACAGTCTTTTGCTTTGTCATTTAAAAAACGCGATTTCAATTCTGTTAATCGAAAAATAAAATCATTAAATCCTGGATTTATTGGCCAGTTATTTGCGAAACGTTGAAGAGTGGACTTTGACGGCAAACGACAAACGGATGACATTTTTTTATAGGCTTTTGGTCCAACAAGGTATAAACTCATAGCAAATTGTTTATATTCATTTATGTACCTGCTTCCCCGAGGGGACTTGTGCAGAAGAGATAGCTGATTCTTAAGGAATGCACAAAAATCTGCTCGGTAGTTGTCATCTAGGAATGTTTGAACATCGTCCAAAGTAACTCCTACTTCCAGGGATCTTTTTGCGTGAGAGCCTTCCTTTTTCAGAGTTTTTAATTTCTTTTCTTAATTGAATTTTTCTTGGAGTCATTGCCCAAATCTTCATTGACGTTTGACAGAACTTATCTTGAAAGTAAAATTTATTTTGGATATACAATACCTGTTTTAATACAACATTAAAATTTAACTCAAAACAAGATCAAAATAATTTTAAAAAATTGAAGGTAATGTTTTTTGGAATTTATTGAACTTTACCCAAACTAAAATAATAAAATCTAACAAAAAATATAGATTTTTTTACTCAGGACCTAAAAAACTATTATAGGGGTAGGTAGCGTCGTATTCATTATTAAATTACTAGGTTTTTCTTAATTTTTATTGTACTTTAAGTAAAACATTTGAGTATAGTGCAAGTGTAATTGTTTTGCATATTATAAAAAAGTTCACAGTGCCGATTCTTTCACTTACCTGTATTATTACATACATCCGTCTGGACAGAAACATTAACCTGCATCGGAGTGTCAGTTTGCACGGAAGCGTCACTGAATTCCTTCCTTAATGTGTGACTTGCAATGATGTTAGAATTATCTGTGCCTGGAAAAATAGTACGTAAATTTGTAAATAATTCTGATTTCCCTATACACCAAAAAATTGCAAATATTAAAAGGTACCTTCTATAATACATATTGCCATTATAAGTGCACAAATTAGAAGAAAACATAAAACATACTTGTCGATGCTCTGGTCAGGAACAATGTAGCAATTGCGTCGGGTCTAAGACGTTGATTTGAAGGGGACATAAAACTGCTCTCCGCAAAATGCAAGCTACAGATATTAACCCTTTTATAACATTGTTCCGGAGTAAGATCGGCATATCTATGTTCGCCAGTAAATCCCAAAATACCTTTCCAGAGTTGGCACCTATAATCCATTTTTTATATTAATTTAAAAAAAGAAACAGGAACCAGATCATAAAGTAACTAGGAATGCAATCATGAATTTAATAAACAACTAATTCCAATGTACTTACCTATTTTAATTTTTCGGACAACTAAAAAACATTAAACCACTTCCACGCTTTGTAAAATAACTGTCTACCGAACAATAAGTCGACATTTTAATATAATAGATTATAATAATTTGCCAGTCCACTGAGTCCACCCGGTACAACTAGTAATAAAACGCTCGCACATCAAAACGATTTAAACTCTACTCACTGTGTAACCCAACAGATTCAATTGTAGGAGCGTCGCCCGGCAAATGAAGTGAGGGGCGGTGAATAGGTAATTCGGCGCGTGGAGCCGAGTGAAGCAACTTGTATTTTATTCAGTAAACTTTGACTAGACTAAAGTAGACATCGAATATTACAGAACTAACCGACGGCTGGCAGGGGACCGGCAATAAGACAGGTATACCAAATAAGCTCGCACATGCGCAAGAAAAATCGGACCCGGCTTTGTCCCTTCTCGGTGGTTTGTTTTTCTCTGATATTACGTTCTATTCCTCTACTTCTTGTATAATAGGGGTCAGCCATTATGAACCTGAACGCTTGTAATTGGTTTCCCTCGCCGCACGTGTTTTTGTTATGAATTATTTCTTGCTGCCGTTTCAAAACATTGATTACTATTGAAGGATGGACAGTGGCGTAGGTTTTATCGTTGATTTTTGGATTCCGTTTATTTTATATGTTATTTATTATTTTGTTTTATTTGTAGCTATTAATTAAAAAAACTGATATTAGTGTTCTGTATACCTATAAGTAGGTAGTGTAATTTTCGTAGGTTTGGAGTTTCACTGTTTTATTACTTACATGAAATACCTAATATTTAATTTTTTAGTTTATTTTATTATTGTCTACATATATACGAATAATCACATTTATTATAATGAATAAATTCACTGAGGCTAAGGTCCTTCATAGTCAAACGAGGGAAGTGATAGCAAACGTTTACAGGTAAGTTATAATAATTTATTTTAAAAAAAGTGAAATACATTGTGCCTCTTAAAAAAAACAGTAGTTTATATTATATTTTATTGCTTTTTGTATACCAACTATGCATTCAAAATGTTGTTATTAGGAGTTGCGAAGAAGAAGCTGCAAATAATTCGATGAAATTGCCTCTTAAGCGTAAGCTTGATCGCGTTTCCCTTTATACCGGAGTCTCCATATCATCTGTGAGAAAAATTCACAAGGAAGATGAAGAAAGGCGACAAAATAACCCTGATGAAATGTTAGCCAGTCCAGGGAAAATACGGCCACGGAAAACTGTCGTCAAAAAAGATGACAGTTTTCATTTTCAAATAGTTAGGCATTGTATCATCAGATTTTACCTGGAATATAAAGTGGTTCCGACAACTAGAAAGTTGTTCAGAAAATTAAAAGAAGAGGCAAATTTTTCTTATTCCAGGGAAACGCTTCGGCTTTTATTAAAGTCAAATGACTTTTTTTGGCGTAAATGTCAAAATAAGAGGAAAATCTTAATGGAGAGGCCCAATATTCTTTTCTGGAAATACAAATATCTTCGCGAAATACGAAAATATCGTGAAGAAAGCCGAAACATTATTTACTTGGACGAAACTTGGGTGGATAACGATTTGACGTTCAAGAAATGTTGGCAAAGCCATACGGTTACTGGTGTTTTAAAAAATATTAGTTCAACGGGTAAGCATACAATACAAAACAGTGTGTATAAGTTACAGTCATATATTTTTTCACGGGCAAGGACCAGTTAAATTTGAGAAATATATATATTTTAAATGATATTTTAGGTCGGCTAATAATTGTTCATGCAGGTTCCGACAAGGGTTTTGTGGACAATGCCTATTTAATATTTAAAGCCGGATTGGCCACGGGTGATTACCATGGCCAAATGAATAGGGAAAATTTTACTAGATGGCTCACGGAAAAAACTTCTCCCAAATATACCTGCCAATTCGGTAATAGTGTTAGACAATGCTCCTTATCATTCGGTGCAGGAGGATAAAACCCCAACAAAATCCTCTTTAAAAAGAGATATAATCACCTGGTTAACTAAGAAAGGTAGCTATAACAACTTAATTAAGCCTTTTGAACTGATAAATTTTAAATATATAAATGTACCTACATAATATGTACCGGGTGGCCAACTAAGAATGGACGTCGGCGATATCTCAGGCCCTAATAGTCGTAGCGCCTTGAAAAAAAAAAATTTTGTAATAAAAGTGGCCAAAAAAAATGGAAATTATTTTGAAGTTCATTGGTCAACCGCTAGAGGGCGCGACAGCTTCTTTAAATCTTAAAATTGCATTTTTGCCAAAAAACCTCCTCACAAAAAAGTTTCTACAAAAATTTCTGTCAGTTGTCAAATAAAGTGGTGGGGGGCGTTTTTAGCTTGAATAAAGAAAACAGCTGAAAATCAGCTGTGACTAGACCGATTTTTTTTAAACATATTTTTTTTTCAAGTATATTGTTGCCTTATTTTTTCAACCAAAAAAAATATTCAAATTACTTTTCCTAAAATCCGCTAAAGGGCGTTGACTTGTGACTAACCCTTTCTGACGGATTATTTCAAAAAACTCAAATGCAACTATATATATTTTTTTACGTCATTAAAAGTGGGAAAGAAAACCAAAGAAACTGGTGAAAACGGCACTTCGATATCACTTGTTAAACTAAACTTATTAACAAAATAGTGTCCATTCGAAAATAAAAGTGATAAAAATGGCCATAAATTACTATTTGCTTACACAAGCTGAATAAACTCTTATTAACTAAGTATTTTTAAAAAGAAACAAACGCAGTAGTGTTTTAGAAAATCCGAGATATAGAATTGATCGTTATACGTTTATTTATTACAGGGTGTTAACTAAATAAAGTTGACCAAATTGGCCTATTTTGGGAAAACTGTGCATACAGTTTATAGTTGTTCTATAGGAAAGTTTTAAAAATTTGGCATCATACCATACCATAGAAAAGTTAATTAAAGATACAAAAATAAAATAATTTGACACTTTTAACAATTTTGATGATACCGGATGTAGATGAAAACTTGCTTATTTTAAATAGAACACTCTATAATATGTTATTTGATATTTAAATTCTACATACAATTTTAAGAAATCTTAGGTGGTACAATAAATAATATGTTATACACATAATTTATTTAGTGCCTCCTCAAATGTTCAAAATGCATTCCATCATTTTCTATGCACTGAAACATCTTTTGTTCGGTAGACAAAGCTGCAGTCTCTACCTCAGCAAATGAGAGAGTCTGCATGCAATCCCTAATTCGGCCAATTATATTTTGTCGGGTCGTAGGTCTTGTTGCAAAAACAATTTCTTTAACTCGACCCCATAAATAAAAATCCAGGCACGTTAGGTCTGGTGATCTAGCCGGCCATGGAAAGGTACCGCCCCGTCCTATCCATCTACCAGGGTAGGTAGCATCTAAAAACTCCCGAACATTTCGGGCGAAATGTGCTGGACAGCCACCGTGCTGGAACATCATTCGTTGGCGAATTTCAAGTGGCACATCCTCTAATAAAATTGGCAATTCCTCCCTTAAAAACTGCAAATAATTTGCACCATTTAGTGCGTTGTTAGCCGATAATTCGACCTCCTAATATTCCTGCCCAACAATTTAAAGACCAACGGCCTTGATGCTGGACTTCTCGCATACAGTGCGGATTCGTTGGTGACCAGTAATAAATATTGTGGAGATTCACGCCTCGATTGCTGTGAAATGTAGCCTCATCTGTCCACAATATGTTTGAAAGCACCTGAGGATCCTCTACAATCATACCCAAAAGCCAGTGACAATAGTCTAGCCTTCGGTCAAAATCTTGTGCACTTAATTCTTGATGCAGGACTAAATGATATGGATGAAACCTGGAACAAGATGATGACTGCTGATTCAACAGAATAGACCAATCTGGTGCTTTTCGTGTAAAAATTAATTAATTTTACATTTAAAGCATCATCATCAAAAAATGAACTCTCCTTAGGAAAATTAAGTCTCATCGCGTATAGTGAAGATTAATATCCAAAAGATCGCTTACTCCTTAAGAATATTCTGAACAGTAGTTCGATTTACTCCCAGGTCGTGCGCTATTGTTCTAGTACTTAAGTGAGGATTAAACTCGACGTAGGCTAAAACATTTATTATGTTGTCTTCGGTGCGTCCCCTGCGTTGTCTCCGAAACACGGGCAGCCGAACGTTTCCAGTCGTTCGCAAACGATGTATGATCCGAAGAAAAACTTTTGCAGTAGGATGGCGTCTATCAGGATACTGATGCGCATACACCCTTGCAGCAACTGTGGCATTTCTCATACATTAAAAATTTGTACCTGTTATGTCAAACGCCTCTTCGTTTGTGTAAAGCATTGTTAAACGAAGCAATACGAAAAACAGAGATAAAAAGTTAAGGAACAAAAAACTTGAACAAAACACAAAAAACTGGAACAAAACAGGAAAAACTGGAACAATACGAACAACTGGCACAACACGAAAAACTGGAACAACACGGAAAACTGGAAAAACAAAGTTCACAATACGGCGAACTAACAAGAAAACTATTGGATGTTATTAGCGAGACTTAAAAACGCTTTTAAAATCGCAAGAAGAGACGCTAAAATGACATTTAACTGAAATATTTACATATTTTGCTTCCATGGTTACCTGCCACTTTTGTTTCCATAGCCTACTAACTCAACTTTCCTATGCACAGTTTTCCCAAAATAGGCCCATTTGGTCAACTTGGTTTAGTTAACACCCTGTATAAATAAACGTATAACGATATATAACGACGAGAGTACTATGAGTTTGTTTGTTTAAAAAAATACTTATATAAAAGGAGTTTATTCAGTTTATCTAAGCAAATAGGAGTTATCGCCATTTTTGTCATTTTTATTTTCGAATGGACACTTTTTTTTATAACTTTTGTTTAAGAAATGATCTCGAAGTGCCGTTTTCACCAGTTTCTTTGGTTTTCTTCCCCGCTTTTAATGACGTAAAAATATATATATAGTTGCATTTGAGTTTTTTGAAATAATCCGACAGAAAGGGTTAGTCACAAGTCAACGCCCTCTAGCGGATTTTAGGAAAAGTAATTTGAAATTTTTTTTTGGTTGAAAAAATAAGGCAATAATAGACATAAAAAAAATATGTTTAAAAAAAATCGGTCCAGTCATAGCTGATTTTCAGCTGTTTTCTTTATTCAAGCTAAAAACGCCCCCCACCACTTTATTTGACAACTGACAGAAATTTTTGTAGAAACTTTTTTGTGAGGAAATCTTCCTAGAATATTAATATAATATTTTGAGGTGTACGTTATTGGAGGTTTTTTGGCAAAAATGCAATTTTAAGATTTAAAGAAGCTGTCGCGCCCTCTAGCGGTTGACCAATGAACTTCAAAATAATTTCCAGCATATTTTTTTCGCCACTTTTATTACAAAAATTTTATTTTTCAAGGGGCTACGACTATTAGGGCCTGAGATATCGCCGACGTCCCTTCTTAGTTGGCCACCCGGGACATACACGGTGAGCTAATGAAAATATTCCACCCAAGTTTCTTCAGATCTTTTCTTTTAAAAAAAATTTTTGATGATCATTTTTTGACTTCAGGCGAACAAATTTACTTGGTTATTTTCAATCCCTTAACTCTAACCCCCATGCGGGGGTGACTATCAACCCCAAAATCTTAAATAGGAAGGGGTGTCGAGTGATACCCTTACCATTTAAGATTTTGGGGTTGGTAGTCACCTCTGCGTGGGGTTAAAATTAAGGGGTTAAAAATACCAAATAAATTTATCCCTTGCAGTCTAATATCGATTGGCAAAAAATTTTCTTTTTAAGAAAAGGCTGAAAAAAATGGGGTGGAATAAGGTTTATCCTGTATATTATAATGTGTTACATATACTATATGTTATAAGTCAGGATGCAAGTGCCAGAAAATTTGATCTTTTCGATTTGGTTTTACGCCATAAACCACCTGGTGACCAAAAAATTATATAGTAGATCGGATTATAAGGTCCCATAGGCATACTCCATTAAGAACACCGCCTTATTTATGCGAGTTAAACCCAATTGAATTAGCTTGGGCAAGACTTAAATTTTTAATAAGAAGTCGGAATTTTACTGGCAGTTTTAAAATTACAACCTTAAAGGAGGTTACTGAGGATATTATATCCTCGATTTCCGAAAATGATTGGCAGAAATTTGCCAGCACGTCAGAACTGTGGAGGATAAATTCTGGGAAACTGACCAAATCATGGAAGAAATCGAGCACCTTGTTATCACAATAGGAAATGAGGAGAGTGGCACTAATGGCAGTAGTAGTGAAGACTATAGTGAATACGAGGCTGAAGGTAAAGAAAACGAGCTCGCTTATTTCACCAGTGAAAATAAAAACATGTTTAAGTGAAGTGTGTGGGACTTAAAAAAACATTAACATAAATAACAGTAAACGAAAAATTAGGTAAGTTATTTAACTTATATTTTTCTCAAATTACCTTACTTTATCGGAAATACCAAAAAGAGTGAAAATTTCGCATAAAAAAACATAAAAATTCTCGTTCCTAGTTTAACCGAACTTTTATCATTGCCAAAACGCTTATGCTGTTCGTTTTTTATAATCTATACCAGGTGGCTCATTTTAGCCGACGTTTGACTTTTGTTTTGTTTTTTTTAATGACCTTCAAAATACACGTACTATTGCAGTGACGTGGCCCCCTGTGACCTTAGCAACTTTTGTTTAAACTTTGTTTTTAAATTCGACTTAGCAACAGAGATATTTGCGTGCGACCCTGTATACAGGGTGTTCCACAATCAACGTCACCGGCTATAACTTTTTTATTTTTAAATATATATTTTTTAATATATTTTTAATAGCTATAGGATCACTACCCAAAATTACTTAAAAAAACTACCCCCGACAAATTCATTTTTGGGGAATGTATTTGTTAAGGGTAGTTTTTTTAAGTAATTTTGGGTAGTAGTCCTATAGCTATTAATTTTTTTTTTTATTTTTATTGTTAAAAATAAAAAAGTTATAGCCTGTGACGTTGATTGTGGGACACCCTGTATACCAAAAAAAAAGAACTTATGTCTAAAACCATAAAACATACAAATGAATAATTAATTAGGAAAATTTATTTTGATAAATTTTAAAATTATTTTCCTTAAATCGAATTTAAATAGTTTCACATAATACCACATGCTACTGTCCATTTTATGAATGAAGTCGACCATGTTGTCTCCACTATTGCATTCCCCTTACCTCAGGCGGAAGTATTTCAGATCCGTCTGCCACACTGTAATTCCAATGTAACAAAATATCTAACAATACATATTAAAAACAAAACTCTTAAAGATTTTTTCAAAGAAAGCCTCCGACATGAATGCAGCTCAGATAACAATCCCACGTTATACGAATGTGGATGAATATATAAATAAAGTAAATTATTTTAGAAACGATGGGGGCTGAGTTTGAATACACACATATAGAGCAACAGAGGGAGCAGAAACGAACTTTATATGAATTTCCTTGCAAAATTACTTACCTGAACGGGCAGAGTTTTGCACACGTTACGAACTGCTAAAGATAAGCGGAAATAAAATAAACATATATATGGAATAAACAGAGTTGCAACTGACAGAGACTCTTTATGTAAAACCATTTTGAATAAAGGATATTGTTGCAGAGATTGGGCTAAATTAAAATAACTTGCTTAACTATATAATTAATTGTTAAAATTTCGTTAAAAAAAACCACATGTCGATTTTTGCCTTTCGGGGGAAAAGTATTGTTGACTTTTCCAACATATGACATTAACCCCTAGGCAGGAGTTATAGTAATCTTAAAAATTTTAAAGGAGAAAGGATCTTATTTGTCTGTCATTTTAACACTTTATTCATCATGATTATATTTAGGTTCAATTGACTACTACTAGAGCTTATGATATAATTTCCAAACAAAAGTTCATATATTCCATACATTTCCAATAACAATATATTATACAGAAGGGATGTGAACGATGTGTGTGGTGAAGAATGAAGAATATGATAACCGAAAAGAAATGTAATATGCGAATAAATGAATAACAACCTTTAATAAAGTTTACAATTGGAAAAAAAAATAGAGAAGATCTAAAAAGGCACTTTTTTTTCTCGATCTTCTTCTTATTAGAGAAAGTAATGAGTAGATAATATACATTTATAGAAAACCTTGTACAGGTAACATAATTCAGTCATATATACTCATGATATACAGTGTGGTGGCTTTAACTGGAATAAATTCAGTTAAAACTAATCAAAATTTATCTCGCAGAATTCCTGAGTCCTGTCGATTTTTGTTTATTTTTTTTCACATTTCAAGATAGTTTTTGTATTTTTTCACCTACAGGGGGGTCCAAATTAACCGCAACTTTTTTTTTCAAATGGAAAGCCACTTTTTTTAAACTCTCATTGAAAAGAGCCCTTTTTCTTGATTAAATTGCCCTATTTACTTTTGTGATTATCTAAAGGAGAAATACGAAAAAAAATAAAAACTATTAAATTATTAAAAGTTGCGTTTAATGTATAGGATACTCAAAATGAGCACCATTTACTTGTTGGCAAAGCCCAAGACGATAATAAAATTCGTTTCTGACATTTTCTAACACTTCTGGAGATATTTGTCGGATTTCTTGCCTAATACGTTCTTTGAGTTCGTCTAGGTTTCCTGGTTTGCTTATATAAATTTGACTTTTCAAATGTCCCCACAGAAAAAAATCAAGTGGGGTGAGATCGGTAGAACGTGCCGGCCATTCGATTGCACCCCTTCTACCAATCCATCTGTTTGGAAAATTGTCATTTAAATACTGGCGTACATTACGGGCGTAATGTGGGGAAGCACCATCTTGTTGCATCTAGATTCTTTCATCATACAAATCTGGATCGAACTGACTCGGATATAAGGCACGTAAGACTGGAACTAGTTCATGTTCAAGAAATTCTAGATATCTTTCTCCAGTTAAAGTATCATTGAAGAATATGGGCCCTATAACTTGCCTGCCAATTATGCCAGCCCAAACATTAGTTTTCTGGTGATATTGTGTATTAGTTTCCCTTACCCAGTGTGGGTTCTTGTCAGACCAGTAGCGACAGTTCTGCTTATTAACATGGCCATTTAGGGTGAATGTAGCCTCATCAGAAAAAAGGATCCACTCCGAAGATATGCGATTTTCGTCAATGGCGTTCATCATTAATTCACAGAACTGAACTCTGCGATCTGGATCGTCTTCCAATAACTCTTGAACGGGTTGCATTTTATAAGGTCGTTTGTTTGCACTTTTTAAAATTTTTAGCACAGATTTATGATGAATAGAGTTTTCGCGAGCTACTCTTCTGGCTGCAGTTACCGAATTTTCTTTCATCGCTAGCAATATATTTAATTGGGTGTTTTCATCGATTTTAGAAGACCTTTATCCTGAAACATCATCTCGAAATATGCTTTCGATTTTACTAACCGTACCTTGGTTAATAGGTGGCAAATCTAGATATTTCTGCCTGAATAAGTGGACAACCTCTAGCTGAGTACGACTTCTGTCCCCATAACCAATCATCATTAAGATTTCAATCTTGTGGGATTCGGATAAATAAGGCATTTTTTCAATATAAGTTAACTTATTTAACAACTGGTTGAAATTCACTTTAACAGTGACACAACAACAATGTCAGGAAATGTCTCGATACCAATAAAATAAATAAACACGCCAAAAATTTACCAACACAAAATATTTCGAGACTTTTAATAATTTAATGTTTTTTTTTCGTATTTCTCCTTTAGATAATCACAAAAGTAAATAGGGCAATTTAATCAGGAAAAAGGGCTCTTTTCAATGAGAGTTTAAAAATAGTGGCTTTCCATTTGAAAAAAAAAGTTTGGGTTAATTTGGACCCCCCCTGTAGGTCAAAAAATACAAAAACTATTTTGAAATGTGAAAAAAAATAAACAAAAATCGACGGGTCTTAGGAATTTTGCGAGATAAAATTTGGTTAGTTTTAACTGAATTTATTCCAGTTAAAGTCACCACACTGTATACCCTCACAATTATACTGCTTTCAAATTTTTTTTCGTAGAATTTTAAAATATTTACAACTAGGATTGCTTTCCAAAAAGAACATAACCTTCTTAAACAAATCCTTCTTAATAACTTATTTTCAAATAGTTTATTTAATAAAACGTTTTTTAAAATATGCAACAACCATAAATTATCTTATAGTCCGTTCCTTTACGTACTTTGCAAACATACCTTTGCAACTAAACTTAGTGTTAACTAAGTGATTATACTAACTTACAGTATAATCGCTTAGGTAACTCCAATCTAATTCAAATCTAACTAGATCAGGGGTTTATTAGTTGAGCTGTAAATATTGCAATGACGTTTATGTAGGTTAATCGTGTTGTAAAGTATTAACTGGGGTGTAGATACACACAAAACTATATAACAAATTAGATTAGATTCAGACCCTTTTTGTCTTTATGATACTTCTTCCTCCTCTTTGCGGGGACTTGCTGAAGAAGTTGTGTTAATAACGTATTTCACTTTTAACCTCACTTAATATTCAACAACATAACTTTTCCTTCTCCATCTAGCATCGACGATGTACAACCAAGTTAGTATAACCTACCCAATTAGCAATTTTTCGACGCGACAACGTTGCAAATTGTAACGGAACATTGCATTGTTACGTTGTCTTAACCATAGAGACAACCCCGTTTTACACCAATTTGAAAGATTTACAAGCACTTAATTTATAAATATAAACCTTTTGATTGCTATCTTCCGCCATTTTCATTGATTCTACGTTATCCCTATCAACTTCAGGTAAGCTAGTAGGCATTTTTGCTTCTATTTCAAGTCTTTATATATCTTTATTTTTTAAAGCAAAACGAAAATAATAAATTCCAATAATTCCAAGCAAAAAATAAATTATAAAAATAAAAATCTAGATGTTAAGTTGAATTATATTTTTTTCTTCCTGTTATTCTCTCTAACTTAGTTTTTTATCTTCTTCCTAAAATTCTTAACGTGTCAAAAAGCTCCCTCTACAGCAAAAAATGTTCAACACAGACGATCGGTCAACGTAATACCCACTCGCTAACGATGAGGTAACGTTGTTACTGGGTTTTTAATTCGAAAAATTGTACACGTCGTTATTTTAAGTGTAAATTTCGACTGCTACCATCTACAGTAAAAAAATACGTTGTAAAAACAGCAGAGTTCTATAACAGTTGCAACACATATGCCGTACGTCAAAGTTCTTTCGAAAATAAACGTCCTTGCGAAACCAACTTAATTTTGCACTGAAAACAACGTTGCAACTAGTGAAAATAAGAGTAATCTCAACTTAGGACACTACAAATTGTTACTTGGGTAGTTTAACGATGTAAGCAATGCCTCTGCATTTGAATAACAAGATCCCAGGTTCGATTCGCTTAGATTTGAATAACTTTTTATTTTACTATATTGTCCACCTTAACCTCAGTTATTTGGTTTTGTTTTGATGATGTAGCCGTTAAAAGGTTTCGTTGCCCGTATTTTATTTTTCCTAATTTTAGTCACATTTTGGTTTTATTGGGATGTAATAATTATTATATATTAATATATATTCTTAGGCAAGTGACGTTACTAATAAATTCACTCATCTATATGTGAGGAAATTTTAGTTTTAATACATCTGATGATGCTCACTGAGTTAGGAGAAATACGTGTAAACTTTTAATTACATACTTTTGAGATCTCAACTTTTATTTATTATAACCATTATATGAAATTTAAAAGATCTTCAAATATTTTGGAATTTGTTCGCTAATTTAAATTAATACATGGTGAATACTTTATCAGTTGATATCTGATATATTATCTTAAAAGTTAGCTGTCGAATGTTACTATTTTATTGAAAAATTTGGTATTTAATAATTTGGTATTTGAAGCTGAAGAAGTAGTCTATACTTGCAGTGGAGTTAATATGTCAAAGGGTAACTGTTATAGTTTCGGTCATCCTCCACTAAATTTATTTGAAGAACCATCTATCCTACATGTTTCGGACATATCTGATGTCCATCATCAGGGATCTATAAAGAACCGAGGAAACTTATAAGCTAAAGATTAAAAGTGTTGAATAAAAAGGTATTAAAAATAACTTACATACAATGAGGGTTTTCATCACAACACATAAAAAGCCACAGTGCTTCTGGCAAGGTCAAAGGTTAAAATTACTAACAATAAATAAAAAGGGCATCTACAATAATGATAAAAAGGCTTAATTAACTAGCAAATAAATAATTGGACGTCGAAGACAAAAAAACTTACATTAAGATGCATGAGAAAGTGACTAAACAGGGTCTACACAAACATTAAAATCACATAATTACCACAGTAGGATAATTGTTATATCAACAAGAATTAAGAACAAAAGAAACATATAAATTTTCAAAAGATAGGGCGCGCCCTATTTAAAATATGGTACCTGTAATTTGTAAAATTAGACTTTGTTAAGTTGGCTACAGATGGCGGTACTAGAAATGATACTTATAAATAAAATGTTTTGACTCTAATATGAGAGAAAGAAAAGGCGTTATAATTTAGCATTAAAATGAAACGAATTAAAAAAATGTGTGGATGAATGATTTATTTGATCATTGACACATGTAGTATTATTATTTTGTATAGCTCTATTTATTTCTAAAATTTCAAGTAAATCCAGTTTATTACCTTTATGGCAGAAATGTAAATATTTGGTGTCTAAAAGAGGATCGAAGTTATGAATATTGAGATGTATGTATCTAGCAAAATTGGATTTAATATTTGAAGGGCAAAGATTGCGTTTTCTAGCCTTTTCGATCTCTTTATAATGTTCAGTAACAATTTACCATCTAGATTTGATTCAAACCTTAAAACCTTAATGGACTTAAAGAGTAAAATAAAGAGCGATGATCTGACTCTGACCAAAGCAGACAAAGCAAATTGTCTAGTAATTTTGAATAGGACTCAGTACGTTGATAAAGTAGATCTATTCTTGTCTTCTAACAATTTTTCGCATATTACTTTTAACCCTTTAGAGAAATTTTTCATCAAGTTTAAAAATACACTGAAACAGGTATCAAACACTTTAGAATTTTTCGGGACTAACAAGTTTAAGCTAACGCCTATCAACCCTTCCACCCCCCGATTATATGGCCTTCCCAAAATCCATAAGCAAGACATTCCTATTCGTCCAGTGGTGTCCTACTGTTCTTCTCCTTGTGATAAGCTTAGCTCTTGGCTGAATCACATTTTACTTTCAATTACCAACTTTAAGTTCAAGTTCCTTTTCCATTTAAAATTCTTCACAACTAGCGGATGAATGAAAGGATCGGACTTTACCACCCGCATTCTTTCTAGTCTCTTTTGACGTCTGTAATCTATTCCCAAGCATCCCCCCCAGTGATTGTGTATTGTTGGTGAGAGATCTGCTTAAGGACTGTTCCAGTTTTTCCCAAATTCATATTGATAATTTATACCTTTTAGTTGATTTAGTTCTACAACAAATTTTTTTCCAGTTTAATGGATGTTTTTACCAGCAAAACACAGGAGTCGCTATGGGCTCAAGCTTATCTCCTCTGCTAGCAGAGATCTTCATGTCTAATTTAGAACACAAAATTAAGAACAGTTCTCATTTTCACCACATCTTCTTCATCAAAAGATACGTGGATGATGTTTTGGTCATTTTTCAAGGGAATAAAGAAGAGTTAAACATTTTTGTAACTTTTCTAAATGCCTTACACCCTTCTTTAACGTTCACTTTTAAAATAGAAGAAAATGAATCATTGCCTTTTCTGGATCTTAATCTAAAACGCTTCGACAATAAAATTAAATTTTCGATATATCGTAAACTCACAAGTACTGACAGCACCATCCCCATAGCCATAAACTTGCTTCGCTTCATTCGTATTTTTCAAGACTTTTCTCTATCCCCCTAGAAAGGACAGACTTCCTCTCGGAGTTGAAGATCATTAAATAAATTGCAAATAACAATAATTTTCCACCAAAACTTATAAATTATATTAATTACAAACATCTAAATAAATCACTTAACAGAAATTTAGTGTATAAAGAACCTAAAGAAACAAAATAATTTTCACTGCCATTTTGGGGTCCGATATCAGATAAATTAAAAAACATCTTTAGCTCTCACCTTATTAATACAAGCTTTAAAACCGTACACACTCTGAAATCCTTCACAGTTAACCCAAAAGACATAGTACCCCCTGACCAAAAATCGGGTGTTTATCAATTAAACTGCTCTAGTGATAACTGTGGCGTTTTTTATATCTGCCAAACCGGTAGAAAATTCTCCACTCGCGTTACTGAACATTGTAAAGAGATCGAAAAGGCTAGAAAACGCAATCTATGCCCTTCAAATATTAAATCCAATTTTGCTAGACACATACATCTCAATAACCATAACTTCGATCCTCTCTTAAACACCAAATATTTACATTTCTGCCATAAAGATAATAAACTGGATTTACTTGAAATTTTAGAAATAAATAGAGCTATACAAAATAATAATATTACATGTGTCAATGATCAAATAAATCATTCATCCACACATTTTTTTAATTCATTAAATTTTAATGCTAAATTATAACGCCTCTTCTTCTTTTCATATTAGAGTCAAAACATTTTATTTATAAGTATCATTTCTAGTACCGCCATCTGTAGCCAACTTAACAAAGTCTAATTTCACAAATTACAGGTACCGTATTTTAAATAGGGTGCTCCCTATCTTTTGAAAATTTATATGTTTCTTTTGTTCTTAATTTTTGTTGACAACAATTATCCTAGTGTGGTAATTATCTGATTTTAATGTTTGTGTAAACCCTGCTTAGTCACTTTCTCATGCATCTTAATGTAAGTTTTTTTTGTCTTCAACATCCAATTATTTATTTGTTAGTTAATTAAGCCTTTTTATGATTATTGTAGATGCCCTTTTTATTTATTGTTAGTAATTTTAAGCTTTGACCTTGCCAGAAGCACTGTGGCTTTTTATGTGTTGTGATGAAAACCCTCATTGTTGGTAAGTTATTTTTAATACTTTTTATTTCAACACTTTTAAACTTTAGCTTATAAGTTTCCTCGGTTCTTTATAGATCCCTGATGATGGACATCAGATATGTCCAAAACATGTAGGATAGATGGTTTTTCAAATAAATTTAGTGGAGGATGACCGGAACTATTTTAGTTACAATTTGGTATTTGTTAAATTTGCAATAAGAAATAACTTTTAAAATGCTAGTTTAAATATTACTATTTTAAATGACGCATATTCTTAAAATGGCCGTTAGGTTAATTTAATTCTTTTTGGATATCAATAGCGGATAAAGATGCTAAGTACAAATTCTGATCAAAACGTGTTATTTGACATACCTAAGCCACCTAAGATATCATTATGTTGCAAACAAGTGCACCAACTAAAAAATGTATTTTTTCATCTTGCGCCAACTTTGAAAATGAAAAGGTACTTTGTACATGCAGGTTTCTATAACTTATATGTTAAACGCATTTAGAACATCTCAACTATTAACCGAACTATAGTAAAACTTTAATATTTGGTATTATAAACACATGCTCTAAGTAAAAGCATTACGTAGCACATTTGTGCTACCTTGGATGCAATTGAGGTTAGATTATGTCAAAGTTTTCGATAAACCGTTAAAAGGATGGTGGTGTTGTTTATTAGCAGTTTATTTAGTGATAAAGTTCCAGACCTGTTCAAATATTGGAAAAAAATTCAATATAAAGCTAGAGCAGTAAAACGAAGTAAATACCAGTTATATGCTTCTAGTCGGAGTTCGTAGTAGTTCTAGTTTTATTGTTATTAATTTAAGTACATTATTATGATAAAAGGTTGAGAAGACTACTATGCTTTTAATTTAGGCAAGGAAGGTTTTTCGAACATGAGCTTATCATTATCTTTAAAAAACAACTGAAAAAATATTACCCTGTAACTGCTCTTATCAATAAAATATATTTTGTGTGACATTAAGACAAACACAAACTATCCTTGAAGGAAATAAATTTTTCTCAAATTCAAAATGACCATATTACAACCAACCAGCAACATTTTCCGACTACATTGAAGATGAAGACCCCCTTTTGAAGCTTCTTTAAGCACTCTTGTGAATCGGAATGTTTATTAAGCAGTGAAGAGGAGAAAGGAGTCCAAGCACAAAAAAATATAAAAGGATTTAAATAAAACTCCAAGATGAAAAAAAAATTAAAATGATAAAAAGCAGATAAAAAAGAGAAGCACGAAAGCGAAAAAATGATTACTAAAAAACTTAGACTAAGCGTAAAGAAGTATCTTGATAGAAGGTTTATAATACTTAAAGAATATTCTGTATTGGGTACCATAAGCGGATGACGCAAAACAATAAAACTACTTATCAAGCCTTGTGCAAAATGTCAGATCTAAAAAGAAAAATAGTTCTAAAACAAAAAATAAGCAAACGTCTAGGGTCTATCTATAGCAATCGTCTATATCTAATATCTTAAATGTCCTAAATAAGCAATGTCTTGAGAATCAAATTTAAATTAAATAATATTTTAGTTGATGTGTTAATTGTGTTAAATGTGTTAATTCTTAAATAAAATGATGATGGATGTCTGAGATGCAATACTTTTTTTTCCAACATTTAAAATTAACGATTTTAATAAAATGTGGGTATTTCTAAACTGATAAGCGTATTGTTAATTTTAAAATTGAATAAAATTCTATTTAAATATATCTCTCATCACTCGTCAGTTAACGCATCAACTTCTGTAATTTACTTCAAATTTAAATATCGCGCAATAGATCAGGCTTAAATTTCCCGCCACACGCCACCGAAGATGGTTGCCCCCGTCCTTGTCAATAACATCAATAAAGCTGTCAACGGAATTTCTGCGTGTTCATTAGGCAACACGCATTTCTCTATATTTGTGTTCTGTGCTGAAAAGCAACGATCTAGCAAGCGAGTAGCACTGCGCATTTCGGCGCAAAACATTTCAGCTTTAAGCACCTACCACTCTGTGCATCACAATCGATTCCCTAACCTGTATATAGAGTTCAATATTGGCGTGAGTTTTAAATCGAAATAAATAATAATTTTAATATTTTAAAGGTATCAAAGTGTTTCCTCAGGTGGTTCCTCATGTCGTTCTAAAAGATGGAAATAGGGACTCCTAAAGAGTTTGTCGTAATTTTTTTTGTATCACTTTTGCAATTTCTGGTAGAACTGTAGAAAATCGTACCAAAAATACTAGTTCTGGTACCGGTTCATATACTGCTTTTAACAAAAGGAAAAACTCTCATTTAAACTAATTATGCATCATAAGAGGTAAAACTTATCTCCAATAAACAGACTCATTTCTTAAAGTAGAGTCTCACTGTTGTAGAAAAAAAACTTATTTTGTCACCAGAATTAAACGATTCAATGATGTGCAAGCAATTTTTTAATGAATAAATTAAAGCCCGTTTCTTTTTTTGTGTATCAGAAAGTGCATTAGAAAGTTTGAGCAATCATTGCCTTATTATGTTACAAGAAAAGATTAATGCATATCATCATACCATCAAGCAAAGAACCACTAGTAAAACAAGCATAAGCACAAGAATTAATATCTCTAAAATCCGAAGATAGCTCTCAGTGAACATAATAAAGCCTGCCATTCGATCAGTTTTAATTTCCAGATGATATTACCTCTACGACATGCAAGACATACAAATGTTACATTAGCAATGTTATACACAGTAAGGAACATCAACCATCTTAAAATTTAACTCGAAAAATTAATCCATTTTCACAAAGATGTTGGTCATATCACAGACACTGGTTTCAGTGATGCTGCAGATTTTATGTTTGTGCCTTTTATAAAAATATCTTAAAATTATTGACCTAAAATTTATGGAGCAGGACATTACTATCTAGAAGCCAACCTAATGGCTGTAACGACTAAATGCGCTAAATATCATGAAAAAATCTACTCGACCTGCGAGTCGTATTTGCTTTTTGACTTCTAGAATACGATCAAAATGGTAAACCAAAAGTATATGACAGGACTATATTACATAAAAAGAAACAAAATTGAAAGAATATTCTTAGATAAACAATATTTCTCTATCTATAACAACATTTCAAGTCAATTCAGACTTGAAATATTGACTAGACAACTTTTTTTCTGAAAATCTGAAAAAATATTAGGTTAAGTTTTTTTTTACTTTGTTTTTTTAACTCTTATTTTTTGTCTTTCTTTAAATAAAACAAATACTTTTTTTCAATGTGGTAATACATTTCTCAAAAAAAATTGTTGCTAGTACAAACGTGTAAGTAACAATACCATTTTTTCTTATCATTATTTCTGGACATACTAGCATTTTAAAGCTCTTTCTAAGGTGCATAAGGTTCTGAAAGATCGCAAAATTCACCAACAATTATTGACCATAAACAATAATTTTAACAAGACATCAAATCTTAAATTTAAATTATTGGAAAATTAGTAAAATAATATTTCAATACATTTATACGCTAAGCCATTAATATAATGACTGTGCTAGACTTACATTACTGTGACTATGTTATATTTCAACGATTTTATTAGAATACTTTAACAGACAAGTGACGTTTTTGATAAAATATTTCCAGATTTATAATATATTAGGCTTGATTTATAATGTACTAGTCGTAGTCGCATTTGTTGGCGTTTTGTCATCCATCCTATTAGCTTCTTCAAAGCGTAGCCTGGATTCGCGTTGCAAACTATGATAAATAAAAATGAAAATAAAATTTAAACTTGTGCCTAGTTATTATTGCACTATAAAGGCAAATTTTTGTAACGGTCCTATGGAAAATGTCATAAATTTATCCTATTGATGTCCTTTTTATCTATATCTATTATTTAATTTCTTAAATAACCAGGGTTTCTTTTTTTCAGGTAAAAAATAATAACTGCGTCAGAACATTTTCTTCAATTTCTCACCAAGATTACCCTACTTCATGAAGAGTAGAAACAATAAAAGCCAACTTTAACTGTAAGTTTTTAAGAAATGCTAAGCATAATAGTAAGTATTTAATCAAATTTAAATGTTGCGTTTTAATTTAATTTTTATAATTATGCAACCTTTAGTAATACAATTTGTTAATACTAGATATCTTATATTAATTAATATTTAATTTTTAGTTAACTTTTTTAGTTTTTAGAAAGTTCAGCATTCGAAGATATTATCTATTTTGATGATGCAAATATTAAATTAGGCTTCCTTTACGAAATAGTTCTAATTATCTTTGATATTTTAGCAGCATGTAATACCACTACTTTTAAAAAACATAAATCCTTTGTGGTCGATGGATAATATGATGGATATGATGAAATTAATAAACAGAGCCTTTTATATCGACACACATTTTATATATCATTTCTTTTATTTCTTTTTTTATTTTCTAATAACTTATACACAAATAAAACAACATGTGTTACGAAAATCCAAAATCTAACAACAATCAACCATTTATTTGAAAAAAAACTCTTGTTACAATACTACGAAAATACACAAATTGATAGTTTTCTAAACAGACCTTATTATTGAAAAATGAAACGTATTGCTAGCAAAAACCATAAACGTCTAAAATCAATGTGATGAATGTCTTCTTTAGGAATTAGGTACCATTCCTCTTAAAGAGCATATTCCAGTTCTTTTAAAGTTAAAGGAACAATAAAACAACGTTGTAGTCTTCGCCCAAGCAAGTCCCAAACATGTTCAATTGGGTCCGCATCTGGACTTAACGCTGGCCACTTGAAAAGAGGAATGTTTACATCTTTTAAATGTTGCTAGGTAATTATCGCGGTGTGAAATCGAGCGTTATGATGCATCAGAATAAAATTATTTCCAATATAATCAACATAAGGAAGAACAATGTCTTGCAGAAATTGTATTCTTAGGCTTTGTCATACCCTTTTATGGTCATTTTGTTCCCTTTTCTGTACAATGCCAATTTGTTAAATAAAAAAAATAAAATAAAATAAAAAAATGAGAAAAGAAAACAAAAATATTAAGTCCCTAAAGCAAAAAAATATTTTTTTTTTGATAACAGAACTTAAAAAAAAACAACGTTATGAATTGTGAATAAATTCACAAACTTTTTTTTGTTTCGACACATCGTGATACTTGTAAGGCGGAGAATTTATATAATATCGACTTGGTTGTCCTCGTAATGGAGAAAATTCAAAATTGTCAAGCCAATTTGTTAAATAAAAAAAATAAAGAATTAATAATTATAATTAATAACAATTTATTACTTTAATATTGCTTTAATTATACTTGGATTAAACGAAATTTGAATGGACGGATGGGTAATAATAGGAAGGAAAAAGGAGATTAAAGTTATGGGAAGTGAGGGTTAAAAAATGGGTACAAGGGAACCAATGGAAGGAGGGAGACTTACTATAGACTATAGAGACAGCTTAGGGGATCTTCTCAAAGGGAAGCCGACTAGCACTAACCACTTTGGTAGAGTGGCGTGGATTCAACAAGAGTTCAATAAAAATATAAGCACCACCTGTTTTATCCCAGATGGATAAGAAAATCCCGATGACCAAGAAAACAGGAAATTACTAAAAGCACTATACCTATGAACCTAAAAGAAAATCTCACAAGGACAGTTTTAAGAAAATTTTAAGTTTTAACAGAGAGTTTTAAGTGAATCTATATTAAAAGAAAAGTTAATAATCAAACTTATTATTTTAAAAACAAGTTATGTTGCCCTTCCTAAATATAGTGTCCATATCAAGATTAAAATCTTATATTATGTTGTTTGGGGCTAAAAGTTCGCGTGAGGACTTTTGAAATAGGCCTATTTATGCAGTTTACTTAATAATAATATTTTTTTGCTTTAGGAACCTAATATTTTTATTTTCTTTTCTCATTCTTTTTTTAAATTTAATTTTAGCCGACTTTTCGTTTGCGATTTTTTATGATAGGTACTGGTTACGAATAGCTTGGGTTTTCTTTTATAATTTGTCTTTACTACACGGCTTAGATAAAATGGATATTAATTTGAAAGTAAATATGAACTAGCGATACGTGGTCTTCCTTTATCGGGTACTTTTGCTCAAAAACGTACTACTTTGCGCGAGGTCATACAATTAGAACGTGATGGACGTATGCCACCACCGACTACTTCCTGTTACGATTCTGATAGCGAGTTGTCAATTTGTGAAGCAAAATTAATCACTCTTTCTCGCGATATAACAAATTTTGATTTTAATAACAGAGCAAACGAATTTCGTCGCATTTTTACCTTACTTACGCATACTAGATCTCCCTTAAACCGGAGTTTATGCATCGAAAGATCCGAACAATATGCGAAAATAAAGATTGAGAAGAATTGCCATAAACTTTTCGATCGCTTGGTGCTTGTAAAAGAAGGAAACTATATTCCTGTACAAACTCACCATTCTGCAGCCAACCATCATCGACTCGAATCCGCTAATCACAGTATATTGGATACAAATAACCCCGATGATTCTCAACCATTATTAGTTCCTCATACAACTACCCACGAAGACCCAGCCATCGTTCATGATCTGATTAGTTTAGATGAAAATCAGAGACAGTCATCTATTCAGTCTGTTCTAACTGTATCCCACGATAGATAAGAGCCAGTAACTGATAACCGTCGAGTGATCCATCCACCATCTCACTTAGTAAGAGAAAACTATTCGGAGTCATCTGACCCTAATAGTCACACAAATATTCCACATTTTACTTTTAGGCCTGTTGATATTCAACCTCCTTCTTTACAAATGTCTTTTCCCCAAGGTGTAGATACTTCCCTACCTATATCTCAGAAACTTCGTGCCTCAATGATCGCAGAACAAATTCCACCCTCAGCAACTTTAAATCCGACAAATGGAGTATCAGACAATTACCGTCAGTTTTTAGGACATTCCTCTCAAGTTCCTCACTTAACTTTTAACGGGCTTGTGAATAATCAGTTAGGTACCACATCTTATGATCAGTATGATCCAGGTTATTTCCAACATGGTGGACCTAATGAAAGACGTTCCCGAATAAGGTTTATGCATTCGGAAGTAGATGCCTCACGACAAGTGCATACTGATGCATCTCATATCATAGATGAAACTTTAAGTCACCCTAATCCAGTTGTAGATCTTGCCAATCGACTTGACAATTTTGAGTTTTCTCCATTACGAGGACAACCAAGTCGATATTATATAAATTCTCCGCCTTACAAGTATCACGATGTGTCGTCGTGGAACTTAAAATATAACGGTCAGTCTAGTGTAACAGACTTTCTCGAATGCCTTGAAGACCTTCGTATCTCTAGAGGAGTCTCCAAAGAACATCTTTTAAAGGCTGCCCCAGAACTCTTTACAAAAGATGCTCTCATTTGGTTTCGGACAAAACGCTTTTCCCAATGGGATGATCTACAAGCTCAATTACGAGTTGCATTCCAGTCTTTTGATTATGAGTTTGGGCTTTCTGATGAGATTCATTACCGAACTCAAGGTTCCCACGAACGTGTGGTTAGTTTTGTCATAGCTATGGAAGCATTATTTAGAAAACTCCCAAATTTGCCCTCAGAAACCACCCGGTTACAAGTTATCAGAAGAAATCTGGTACCTCACATTCAGCGAAGACTTGCTACAGAGCGTATCAACACTCTTGATGAACTATTGTATCTAAGTAGATCAATTGAGGAAACTATAGCACGAGTTCAAAGATTTGCTTCTCCTCCTACAAATTACCGGAATTTGTTGGAACCATCGTTAGCTTATCATAAACCCTCTTGGCAATCTTTACAGTTAGCTTCAATTAAACCAGCTATGTCAGAAGACCTTCTCCATTTTGAGGAAGACACGACTAATCTTTGCCCGGTTTCTTCAACACAAAAGTGCTGGAATTATCAAGAAGTTGGTCATAATTTCAGGCAGTGCCAGAAGCCTCGCCAGAAATTTTGATTCAGATGTGGCTCTCCGAATATTATTTCCAAAAATTGTAGCAAGTGTTCAAAAAACTCCGAAATCGGAAGACGTCAGTAGGCCCTCCGTCTTCCTCAGTTAATTCTAATGTATCAGTCAACCAAAATGAACTCCTTGACTCTATCTTATCACACGCCAAAGGCGATTGGCGACCCATCTAGAAATAAAAATTTACGGAAAATCCTTTTTTGCCTTATTGGATAGCGGCTCTACTCGAACTATTATTGGTTCTAAAGGATAAAAGATTTTAGAACCACTCTGTTACATAAATCCTAGTAATGATTCCAGTTGTATTGTAGCAAATGGCGAAAGTGTTAAAGGATTAGGAACTGCACAAGTGCCTATCCAGCTTCGCGATCGAGTGATCCTACTAAAACTTCTCATTGTCCCGTCTCTATTCCATAACGTCATCCTAGGTATAGATTTTTGGAAGAATATGAAGATTATTCCCGATCTTTATTCTTCAGAATGGAGTTTTCGCTCCGACCTGCAGGAAACTAGTCATTTGTCGGCCATTCAGTCAATCGCCACGCTCACCTCCGAGCAACGACAAATCCTAGACAAATTTATTGAGGACACTCGCTCGGCTATAGGAAGTAGAATTGGGTGTACAAATCTCATCGAACTTGTCATCAAGACAGATTCACCCCCTATCAAGCAGAGGTATTATCCTTTGTCCCCAGCTCTTCAGAAGGAAGGTAATATGTAGTTAGAAAAAATGTTGTCTGAAGACATAATAGAACCATCCGACTCTCCATGGTCGTCTCCAATAGTCATGATACGGAAGAAGTCTGGAGGTAAAAGATTTTGTGTCGATTACCGTGTCCTTAACAAGGTCACTACCCCTGATTCTTACCCTCTTTCCTTTGTTAGTTCAGTCTTAGATAAGCTTCGAGACGCTCAATACTTAACAACGTTAGACATTAAGTCTGCGTACCGGCAGATCCCTATATCAAAAGAATCACTTCCTTTAACTGCATTTACTATTCCATCTCGAGGTCCCTTTCAATTTAAACGTATGCCTTTCGGATTGACAAATGCCCCCGCCGTATGGCAAATATTGATCGATCGTGTAGTCGGCGTTGATCTCGAACAGTTTGTATTTGTATATCTTGACGACGTAATCATCTGCACTCCTACATTTCAAAAACACATTGAGATTTTGCAAGAAGTGATTAAGCGAATAACTCGCAGAGGACTCACTCTTAACCCCGATAAGTGTCAGTTTTGTAACTCTGAACTAAAGTAGTTGGGATATATAGTCAATGCTTTAGGACTGCTAGTTGATCCTGAGAAAGTAGAGGCAATTTTAAATATACCTTCTCCTAAAAATGTTACAGAGGTTCGACGCATAGTTGGTATGGCGTCCTGGTATCGTCGTTTTGTGCCGAATTTCTCTACAGTTATTGCACCCCTTACTGCCCTTACGTGTAAAAATGCAAAATTTATTTCGGATTTAAACTGTGATGCGGCATTTAAGAAAATCAAAGAATATCTTGTCCAAGCTCCTGTACTATCATGTCCCGATTTTAGTGTTTCCTTTTCTGCACAATGCGATGCATCTGATGAACTTGGCGCTGTATTGTCGCAGGTACAAAATGGGGAAGAACGAGTTATCTGCTACCTTACTCGATCTCTTAATAAGAACGAAAGACGATATAGTACTACTGAAAAGGAATGTTTGGCAGTTCTTTTTGCCATAGGAAAGTTACGACCTTACCTGGAAGGAACAAAATTTACCGTAATAACTGACCATTATAGCCTAAAATGGTTACATTCCATTAAAGATCCTATGGGTAGAATAGCCCGATGGAGCATATGATTGCAGCACTATGACTTCGATACAATACATAGAAAGGGAAAAGAACACGTTATTCCTGATGCCCTGTCTCGCTCTGTACCTGCCGTGGATTCCATTCTTCCTTTCATCGCCACCGTCGATCCAATTAATTCCGATTCTTGGTATGCGGGTATGTGCCAAAAGGTACTTCTTTAAAATAAAAAGGACCCTTTAAAATATCCTTTGTGGTGGGTTAAGAATGGGAAACTTTAAAGCATAGGCTTAATGTCGACTCATCAGTAAATAAAAGATGTACCCATTCATGTCCACATCAGTGTTCCTGATTAGCGACAAACCGAATTCGCCAAACACGATAACGTCTAAGTCGTCTAACGTCTGGACCTGTCACTGGTCTATGACTAGCAATATTCGCTTCACAAAGTCTTCGTCTAATGGTTTCTTTATTAACTTTGGTATTCCAGACGTGATGATATCGATTTCTGATTTCTACAGCTATAACATAATGATCTTGGAGACTTTGAAAGATGATAAAGCGAATATATATACAATGTGCTCGAGATAACGAGGGCCAATACAGGTATCTCCATAACCATGAGAGATAGGGAGTGAGTTAAATAGGAAAAATCTAGCGGCTTTGGGTGCTCAAAAACATTTCATGTTCCGGAAATATCCAAAAAAAATGAATTTTCGAAAAAAAAATGTTTGCTGAGTTTATTACAAAATAATTCTAAAAATAAATGACACTTTCTTATAGCCATTTTTTTCTTTCTTTAAGATGCTGTTATTAAATTTTAGAGACTATATTTCATCTTCTTTACTGGTAGCCATTGCAACTGTAGTAATAACTAAATTTTTGAACTTGCAACGCCTTTATTTTTAAATTTGACGATTAGATAAACGTATTTTTAGCAATCCCATACGTCAGGGAAACTTCAGAGAAAATCAGGAGAACCACTAGGAAGTTCAACGTGAAAACTGCCTCTACGTTGAATACAACCATACGAGTTTTAGTAACGAACACCAAACCAGAAAGCCCGAAAGAAAATTTTGCTCAAAAATGTTACTTGCTATAAATCTACAGGGTGTCAAAGTTGGAAAAAAAATTGTGTTTTTTCCTAATAACTTTTAAACCAATTGAGCGATTTTTTTTTAATTTTGCTTACATGTTAACAGATTTGATGAACAGCAAATTAAAAAAAAAATTACCAGTAGCGCAACATACAGGGGGATTAAATCTTCTTTTCTCACCAATGTGCGAAGCGACGAGATATTTTAGAACGAAAGTTTAATTTTTAGACTCTGTGTGTTTAATTTAGAAAAAACAGTTGCTTTTGCAAAATTTCCATTTTTGGCACCGTTTTTGAAATATTTTAGTCTAAAAGTTCGAAAACAATCTAAAAACCTGCATCGAAAAAAACGACTGATGACTAAAACTTGGACTTGTCAATGAGATAAATAAACCAGACCGAGTGATCTAAAGTCATTATTTATTTTGACAATTTTTGTTTATTTCATTTTGATTGTGCCAATTTAGTTTAAAGTTTCTTATTTGTATTTACATAAAGAGATCTAAAAAAGAAAATATGTAATAAATGTTATGGCCTGATAAGGTAATTCTGCAGTTTAGCGGCTTTTGAAACTGACAAAAAAGGTCGGGTTTTTTACAAAATGAGTAGATTCAGGTATATATCTTTCACTAAGAGTGGCGGAGAGCCAAATTTTATCACGACGAGGGTATTATCACGCACTCACTCACTATGGGACGTGATTAATCATTAGAACCCTGTATTCGATTAGTTGTGTCAACAAATAGGTGACAACCTGAGGTGAGGTTAGGTGTGGTGTTGCCAGTTCTGTTGTCAACTGCGTTTTGTCACTTTGCAGCTTAAGCCTTGTCCCCAGCCTGGCTGACCTCTGAAATGTGAATATGAAGTTCAGACTCTTCATACTTTCTAACATAAAAAGTATATAGAGTGCTCGTAAATATCGAGCACATGGGGGCTTACGCTCCCCATGTGCTCGACGTCTCAACTCAAGACAATCATTTTTCGTTACTTTAGACAAAAGCCGCTAAACTGCAGAATTGCATTTTATTTATGGATTCTGCAACTGAAATGCAGCGGCTGCTGTTCGAGAATATCAGAAAAGATATTCAGAATAAAGGCAACCAAATGATCGTGTTTTTGTCATCGTTTTCAAAAGTTCTAGAAAAATAGGCAAGACCAAGACCGGCCAGTAAGAAGAAATGATTATGAAAATGCCATACTGAGAATATTTGACAATAATCCTCGACTAAGTTCTCGACGAGCAGCCATACAGTTGAATACAACAAAATCAAAAGTGCTTCAGGTACTTCGTAAAAATTATAGGCAACCATACTATTTGCAACCTGTACAACATTTGCTTCCTGATGATAGAAATCATCGCATGATGTTTTGTAATTGGATACTTAATTCAGCTGATGAAACTGATCAATTTTTTTTAAAAAAATGTCTGGCCAGATGAGGCCAGTTTTTTTCGAAGGGGATCTTTCAACCATCATAATTGTCATGTCTGAGCCAAAGAAAATCCGAGAGAAACTCGTGTTAGGTTTTTTCAGCATGTGTTAACGTTTGGCTAGGTATTATTAACGGTTATGTTATTGGTCCATTCGTTCTCCCTCCATAGCTCAACGTTGAACTTTTTTTAAATTTCTTGACCAACCACCTTCATGATTTGTTGGATGAAGTACCTCTGGGTACAAGAATTGATAGTTGGTTTCAAATGGACGGCGCTTCAGCACATTTTGGAAGACAGGTGAGAGCATGAAAGTTATCCAAAGAAATGGATAGGACGTTTGACAGCGAATGTCCCCTAGCAACCAGAAATTGGTAGGGGGCCTGTGTAATGGCCTCCAAGGTCACCAAACCTTCCCCCTTTGGATTTCCATGTGTGGGGTTACCTAAAAGAAATTGCTTACGAGAAACCAGGGCAAACACGAGAAGAGTTAGTAGAACGCATTAATAGAGCTTGTCATCAGCTGCGGGAAAATCGGGTTCAAGTTTTAGCGGCAAATAGTTGTGTAGCCAAAAGAGCTAAAAAATGTCTGGAAACCCAAGGATTTCATTTTGAGCACTTCCTGTGAAAGTTAAATTTTAATTATTCTTTTTGTAATTTTTTGTTTTTTAAGAAAATGATGTTAGCAGGTTATTCATATTTGTGTTTTCTTGTTATTATTTTTTTAATGAATAATTTTTTTAAATAAGAAAAATAGGCAAAAATAAACCCAAACTGTAAAATGTTGACACTTGAAATATCTCGTTTATTTATCTTATTGATAAGTAGCCCTTTCGATTTTTTTTAATTAGTCTCTTTTTAGATTGTTTTTAAACTTTTAAACTAAAATATGTCAAACACGGTGCTTTACATCAAAATTTTGCGAGAGCAACTGTTTCTTCTAAATTAAACACAGAGTCTAAGAATTAAACTTTTGTCAGAAAATATCTCGTCGCTTCGCAGATTGATGACAAAAAAAGATCGAATCTCCCTGTATGTTACGCCACTGGTAATTCTTTTTAAATTGGCTTTATCTTTATTTAGGAGGACAACCTGTTAACCTGTATGCAAAATTTAAAAAAAAAATATCAATTGGTTTAAAAATTATTAAGAGAAAACACAATTTTTTTCCAACTTTAACATCCTGTAGATTTGCTATAAACCATTTTTGAGGAAAATTTCCTTATAAAAGTCAACTTTTCTTTTAAATTTTCCACTAAGTATTAAATTTAATGACGTTTGAACCGGACCACCCTGTATATCAAATATCATATCAACGCGGGCACTCATACATTGGCGAGACAAATCGAACCTTGGAAGTTAGGAAAAAAGAAGAACCAAAAATGGACCCAAATAGGAGAAGTTTTTAGATTAGGAATTGCAGAATACGCTTGCTCCAATAGCCATAACTACAATAGGCAGAAGCAAACATTCTATGTAAATAACAACACTGAAAAAAAAATTCTTGAAGCAAAGTACATCGCGCAAAATCAAGGAATCTTTATCCAGCCCAGTGTCAAAATTTCCAACATCTAAGAACCTCTACTGTTACGATGTAATGCATTTCACGCATGACCAAAAGTTCAACATGACTACGCATCTCAGTAGTATATAAGCCCGAATAATAGTAGTTGTTGCTAGTTTACACTTGATAACGGTTGGATATACACACCATATAAAACGTTGTGTTTCAATTTAAAAATAAAGGCATTGCAAGTTTCGTTTGTTTGCAAATTACCAGTTCGAAAAAGCAAAAATGTATTTCCTGTTTAAAACCCTAAAAAATAATAAAACAAATCTTAGTAAAAAGTAAATAAAAAATAACTTTTACTGCTATTTTATATCCACTTATAGCAAATACGTTATACAGAATCCTCATAAATAAAATTAAAATAGTTCTGGACAACAAGGCTACAGTCCCTGTAGGAAATTTTCGTGCGTTTAATATTGAGAGTAAAATAACCTTAGATAAATGTCATATATAATTTATTGTATGCTACGCTAAAATAATTCAATTTTCTCCATTTTATTATACTGATTACTTAAGATGCTACACTTAAAAATTCATAGTTTTAATATTTTTAAAATGTGTTGTTATTTATAATAAAAAAAAGGTTCTTATACATATAGGGGAAGGGTGTACAAAATTAGCAAGCAGCATTTATTGTACAAGCTAGCTTCAAAACATCTTTTCTAGTTAACCCAAAAAATTGCGATTGCAAGTAGACAAAACGAAAACACAATTCTGAAACAAAAACACGACAAACCGTTGACAAAATTTGTCGTCAAAAGACAAAACAAAATTGAGACAAACTGTTCACACCAGACCAACAAAATATAAAAACAAAATTCAGTTGGTGACGTTGTTGTTGTTGTGATTAGTATTGGTTAACCATGTGGCGTTTTAATAAAAAAAATTAAACTGAAGATTTATTGTTAGCCTCAAGTTGTTTTTTTTTGCTCTCATCATTATTCCAAATTGCTAAAACAAAACCCAAACGTTTTTGGATTAGACCAAGCATAAAAGTGCGAGAAAGTTGTGATACATGCAAACTTTACAAGGAGTATTATTTTAATAAATAGTTAATACTATTTTTTCGGCCTTCTCTGGTTGTAATGACATCGGTGTACGAAGTACGCGAAAAACAGCTGCAAGTATCCGAAAAACATTTTCAACCACCCTACGTGCTCTGGATAACCGGTAATTAAACACTCGATTTGTTGAGTGTTTTTCTTGATGACCACCATATGGCTTCGTTATAGTATTTATCCAGGGAAAGGCATCATCCGCCAAGGATATAGGGTCCAGGTAATTGCTTACCAGGTAGCCCACAATTTTGGGGGCGATTTAACGCAGAATCCTCCAGCAATTTATTAAAGGAGTACTTTTAAATACACCTTCGTTTGAAATACATCCCTGACAGCCCACACTTGCATAAAGGAAGTTATAGTTTGCATTTACAATTGCAAACAATACAATGAAATATAAAATTCACTACCACTATGCATGGGTCCTTTGACTACTACATGCTTGCCATCCAAGGCAGTGGGGAAAATTCCAAATCTTTTCATATGTGGGTATCTGAAAAGTTTTGATTAAATTTGCATAGAAATTGTATTTTGATGTTTTTTTCTAGGAATCTGACTCTTCACAGTCTTAAGTATATGAAACTGAACCAGATGACACTGATACTATATCTAACGAGAGACAACAGACAACCGATATTGAAACCATGCAGAATATGCAAGAACATACTGAGGTGACTACTGATGAACTTAATACGTCTTCTATAACGGTAAAGAAAAAAGGGAAAGTAAAGGACAATAAAAAAACTTCTAAAATGGCTACAATAAACAAAGCTTATAAACAGAAGGATATATCACAAAATATAGAGCGTAGGAATGAAGAAGTCTACAACATAGTCATATAATTACAGAAGGGTCGACTAGAAAGATCACACAATCACACTGATAAATTTGATATAATAGGTGAATTGGTAGCTCAAAAATGGAGGAGTCTACCCACACCCTATGCCCAGTCCACAGTAGAACATCTAATTCACAATCTATTAGATGACGCTGAAATGGGCAAATATAATGAACCCAAAAAGCCATCACTATTCCAAGTGCAACGCCAGATGAAAGAATTTATTCGGTTTCCCACAGGAATTTCTGGTTCTTCATGCTCAAATCCACTAAGTGTCAACACAAATGTCCACTCAACTCCATCCAACTCCAACACATATTTACTCAAATCCACCCAGCACTGACACACAATATTCATACTCAAATCCTCTCAGCATTGACACAAATTTATACTCAAATCCATCCAACGCTGACCCAAAAAATTCTTACTTAAATCCATCAAACTCAGTATTTATCAGATCAAGGAAACAAACGAAACTGGCGATGAACTTATTGAATGTAAAAACAAGTAGACTCGTCATTATTTTATATGTAGTATGTACTTAATCGTCAATTTTTTTTTGTATTAAATATTTAACCAATAAATATGGAGTTTATTTTAAGATGTATTAAAAGTAAAATAGTAATGAAAAAAGTTAAACATATACCTGTACATAACCACCAAGACTGTTAATTACAGCTTTACATACTTCAGATATTATTACAGATATTGATTGCTTTGACACTTTTAAAAGATACATTACGCTGTAGTAGGAATCACCTGTTGCTAAAAATCTTAAAGTGATTGCTAACCTTTCTGTTACACATATAGCATTTCTAAAGTTAGTATGTCTTTTTGCAACTGAAGGACCAACAAGGGAGGACATTCTTAAAAAATTTTTGAAGCCTGATCAAATCTCACCACTTACTCCAATATCATCTGCGCGCAGCTGAACTAACAAATTTTCTATCGAACAACTTTCTCGCACTTTTACGCTTGGTCTAATCCAAAAACGTTTGGGTTTTGTTTTAGCAACCTGGAATTATGATGAGAGCAAGAAAAACAACTTGAGGCTAACAATAAATCTTCAGTTTAATTTCTTTTATTAAAACGCCACATGGTTAACCAATACTAATCACAACAACAACAACGTCACCAACTGAATTTTGTTTTTATATTTTGTTGGTCTGGTGTGAACAGTTTGTCTCAATTTTGTTTTGTCTTTTGACGACAAATTTTGTCAACGCTTTGTCGTGTTTTTGTTTCAGAATTGTGTTTTCGTTTTGTCTGCTTGGTCTGGACCCGGCATTAGACTGCCTTTCGATCTTTTTATATAGTTGCATTAAATCATACCTAACAGAAAAATAAGCACTTATATTCACATAAACCTATGAGGTCATATATTAAATAAAACTTATTTACACTTTTAAACAAACACAAGAACAAACATTTTTGGTCCAAAAATAAATTTTTGACTACGTGCTATTCACATAGTTGCTCAAGAGGAACTAAATTATGATATACAATACGAGGTAGCAAAACGGATTTATTAAGGATTGCAAAGACGCCATCTAGTAAAGCTTTTTGTCAATATTTATAATATGTCATTTTATCAATATATACACATTTCCACTATTTCTAGAGGTTGATATTAGTATTATAAAACTTGTTCTTGGCTCAAAAAAAACAATAAAATGAAATAAAAAGAAAAAAAGTCTAATTCGCTTTAAATTATCAATGTTCAAAACTTAATATTATGGGTCTAACAGACGAAATAAAACACCATTTAAACATTCAGAAAATGTATCCCTCATTAAAGAGAATCGTCCAAACTTGTTTCATAATTATTTCACTTTTAAACAACGTTTATTTATGATAACTTTTCCCGGTTTTAATGATCTGTAACAGTACAACCCGCCACTTGTAAAGCTGGGGTCAGTTGTTAATGCGCAATTATGAAAATAAATAAAATGATTAAGGGTCATGTCACAAGAGAGATATGTACGAGATTTTCGACATAAATGTACTAAACAGATGCGCAGACGGAGACTTTGCTACAGTAGAAATGATTTCGGATATACTGTTCAACCAAAATATATACAAATTTTAATAGAAACTCAACGATAAGATGGATGCCATATCCTGGTATCTGTGGTACTTGTTTTAGTTACAAGTATTGATTAATAATAAAAAGCATTTAATATCTACAGATAAAAAAAATAATAAAGGAAAATAATTTATCTTACACTGGTCTATCTATATAACAATTATCTCTAAGAATCAGGGTATCACTCGTTTCTTTAGTTTAATCGCATCTTCGACACAATGACAATTTAATGCAATTTCAATTTTAATACTGAAGAACTTTAATAGGCTGCAGTTTACTTTTTTATTTAAGAGACAAAAAATATATATTTTAATACTAGTAACATGGAATTATTAGAATCATACAAGCTATATTATATTATAAATTAAAGCATTTGTCACCTTCAGGTTTTTATACTTAAGTAAGTACTCTTTGGCTGTCATCCTATATCTTACATAGCTCTTTTGAAGTTTTTATAACTTAATTACTGTTATTTTAGAGGTTTGCACTAAGGTATATACAGGTTGGGGTATTGAAAACCACGCATTACCTAAAATAATGACAAAACCGCTTCCTCCTGTTGATAAAAGGCCGCTTCTAGATATTAATAGGTATTTGCTGTTTTAAGTTTTACAGAATAACAATAATAATATCCACATGCCTTATTTTCCTATTTGCACACTGCTGTTGTTAATTTTTACAGTGCTTAAATTCTTTACTTAACTTACAATATCTGTTTATACCCCTTCCAAAAGAGTTTAAATTATCAAACTACTTCATGGAGGCAATTCAGACATCCAATATACGGATTTGTTTTCAATTCCATTGCAAAATAGACCGATAACTGGTTGGAAAATAATTTTAAATATCGTTTCATATTTTGAGAACACTTTTGTCTTTAATATTGTCATAAATGCCACACTTAAGTGCAAGAACATTCTATCTAATAAGTCTTGGAGCAAGACCAACCGAAAGAAATGGTTTGTAGTGTCCTAGAAGTGGAACGTCAATCCGATCAAATAGAAGTGATCAAATAGTTGGTTCAAATGGTTACATTAAACATACTGCAATGGGTTCCATGCAAAAGGCGCCAACTAGAGCGCTAGAGAATTTATTACGCCTTCCGCTATTGGACCTAGTGGGGCAATTCGAGGTAATGTAGATCACGCATATGCTACATGTTCTTGGTGAACTACGGGCTGGTCAGACTGGTCACGCAAGAGCCTGATGACAGGCCGTAAAGGAGTGTCCTCTCCTACTGGTGGGCACTGACTGTATGCCTTAGATTATCGATTATTAGTGTTTTGTGACCCATATCGCAGACAGAAAGGAGTGACCGCACTTTAGTAGGCAGTAGGTCGCACATATCAGTAGGGCATCCTTGATGGGGAAGCATGCTACTGTCTCCTAGGCTGAAATGTTTACTATATTGAAATGCGGACAGAAAATTCTAAGCTGCGTACACCGCAACACAGTCATATCAAAGTGCATGGACAGCAGGGCTGCCGCATAGGACAAAATTTTAATTTCCCTATAAGACAAAACACAGTGTGCCGTTAAAGCTATTATATGTGCATAAAGGTTCTGGAAGAACTAGTAAAGGTCGGCTGCAGGATTCAGCTTGTCTGGGCACTCAGGCGATACTAAAAACGAGGAAGTGGACTCCCTTGCTAGATTAGAGTTGGCCGGTGGAGTCTGAATCCATTATCGTTATAGCTAAATATATAGCAGTAGCATCAATAAAGAGTCTGTTGAATATGTTGACCTTCCGAAGCTAGACGGAAGCACCTGGAATGAGACCGGCTAAGGCACATATAGACGCCCCTCTGGCTATCTCACCAGAAATCTACTTTGTTTAAAAAGACGCGAAATTCGGCTAGTGACGGGTCTTTTAACCGGACACTAGCATTAAAGATGCCATCTGTACATCATCGGCATTGTGACAACCCAAAATGCCGATGGTGTTGGGGGGAGGACAAAACTGCAGACTACGTTATGGAGAAGTGTCCAGCACTTATGCGCGCTAGGTTGAAGTTTTAGGGTAACACCTACAGTGTACCGACCTACTTAAAATCCTTTAAAGTAAAGAGCCTCTTTGGTTTTTCCAAGGCTATTAGCGTTGATTGAATATTTGGGCCAAATATTGTGTTGTTAAAATTTACAAATAACAATGTCGATAAATTATTAAAAATGCATAAAAAAGTCTATCACTAAAAAAAGTAGTGGTTCATAAAAATATAACTAGAGGGTGATCTTAGTAGATGAATGAAAGAAGGTCTATCATTAAAGAAAGAAAGGGTTTCTATGAAAATAAGTAGTGGGTCATCAATTCTTAAATTGAAATAAAAATTTAAAGGGTATAATAGTATACCGTAGTAGTAGATAGAAAAGTTTCTTATAACACTTAATAGGAACGGATGATGGGGGCATTCGTATTGCGACGGGTTAGAGGTGAAATTCTTGGATCGTCGCAAGACGAACAGAAGTGAAAGCATTTGCCAAAAACGCTTTCATTGATCAAGAACGAAAGTTAGAGGTTTTTCGAAGAAGCCAAACAGATACCGCCCTAGTCATTTAACCATATCCGAGTTCGGCTTGCGATACGTATTAGAGTGAAATTATTAATGGATTTTAATAAAATTTTCAATGGAAATAGAAAATGATGTTAGAATGGGAACTGAGTTTAGTTTGGAGGTGTCCGATTAATAGAGGAGGTGTGAGGAGGTTCGAAATTGTTTTACTTCTATTCGGGTTCGTCATGGTGGAATAATGAAATTTTGTATAATATTAGTGGGTGGGAGGATGCAACTTTTGATGAAATTTTGGGGTCATTGGGGGATCAGGGGCGATAGTTATAGGGGTTTAAAAATTAAAAATTGACTTTTCCGGGTGAAGGAGTACGTTTAGGGGCTTAAAATGGTGGGTCCACTACTCGGTAGTGGCCCCTCTACAAATAGGGGTCATTTAGGTATAGTAAAAAAAAACATTAAAAAGGGGGGATTTTGGAGTGGCTTAGGAGGTCCTTTAGTTTTTTGGGTATAACGGGGACAGGGAAATAGGTGGAACGTTGAAATTTGGCACGGTGTCGATTAGTGTGTGTAGGAAGGGAAGTGTATGAAAAAATTATTAAAAAAAGCGACGGGGGGGAAAATAGGATAGTTTTTTTAAATTTTCTCAAAAACATATTCTTCGATTTGTAAGTCGTATTTCGAGTCAAAAACAAATTTATTTTTTAAAAAAATTAAGTTTTTTTTCCTTTTTTGGAATTTCGAATAATGAAAACAAAATGGTTAAATAATATTGAAATTGATTGTTTTGTTGTTAACATGATATATAAGTGAATTAGCACATATAAAAGTAGGAAATGCAGTAAATTGAAATAATTTTTTATATTAACTTTTACTCAAAGATACATTATTAAACATGTTGTTATTACAAATGATATTGCGAACCTTATTCTAATCATCGCTATTACAAATCTTTTCATCTGCGCTGTTGTAAGTAAGTCGAGCCAACGGTTCGGCAGATAAGCTCTTCCCTTTTTTTGGTTTCAACTTTTGCAAACTCAAAAAGAAATCAAGAGCAAGTGAAACTTGTTCGTAAACCATCGTACTTTTTCTTGAACATTTGCGCGCATTGTTTTGTCTGTAACTCCGAACATCTTTATTACGAGCTTCCTGAGCTTCTTCTGAAAATTGTTCAATGGGCAAAATTACGGATTAAACAATTTTGCGCCATGAAGGAGAAACTGGTGCATAGTTGTTGGCATGTAGTACCACGGATATTCAGCGACAAACAAACGCGCAGCTTCTAGACAATATTCATCGAACACTGCAATGTTGATGTTAAATCCGCTTAACAAAACTTAATATGACATAAATTCTTTGACATAAATCTGGATCAACTCTATGTTACCATCATTAGAGTTACCCATTCCCTGCTTTAAGCGATTAATTAACAAATTTAATTCATCTTTTAGCGCTTTTTAAATCGTGGATTTATGCAGTTTCAAAGCTTCTTTATTTTCTTTACCACGGGATCGGGATTGCCATTTCCCGATTTCATTTTTGTAAACTACATGCAAAAGATGTTTTAATCCTCTCGTCAATTTCGATTTTTTTTCATTTTGCAATGTCACTAAATTGTTTGGATGTCGCATTGCACAAATAGCAATGTATTGCAGATGACGTATTCGTAACATCATTACAAACCTTGCTATCAATTATTGTGCATGCTAATTTGAAAGCAACTTCCACAATCTTTCGTTAATGACTGTGTTGAATTTCTCAAGGGATGCAATTTTGTTATCAATAGTGCGTTTTTCTTCTTAATTCGACTGTTTATGCCTAGCGTAAAAATTGTAAACGGATTTGTCTGCAAAAACGAGTAGAAGAGGGTCCAGGACCGAAATATTTCTAGGAAGTTGGGAATCCCACGGTACAGTAGAAAATATTCTGAAAGAGCACAGGTACCTATTTTTATTTGTTACAACACTAATAAGCATCCTAACATCTTATATTTATTGTTTTTTACTTGACTTCATCCATTTTACGTGGTTCTGCATCAGGCGCTTCTCGAACAAGACTTTAATAACAGATTCAATTTCTGTCATTGGCTGCTAAACATGGTTAAAGAAGACCCCTGATTTATCTCGAAGATATTATGGCCGGACGAGGCATCATTTAGCAGCGATGGTGGTGTAAACCTGCATAATTTGCATTATTGGGCAGAAGAAAATCCCGTTGGATCCGCGAGACAACACCAATGGAGATAGACTGTAAATGTGTGGCATTATTGTCGGGAAAATTATTGGTCCTTTCTTTTTCAATCAAACACTTTCTGGTAGTGTATATTTAAATTATTTGCAAAATAATCTCCCGGGGTTAATGGAAGATGTTGATTTGGAAACAAGAGAACAAATAATTTTCCAACATGATGGTTGTCCTGCACAAGGCAGTATCGTTTGTGGATAGGAAGAGGAAGTATATTTCCTTGGCCTGCTCGATGCCCAGATCTGACTGTCCTAGATTTTTATCTGTACGGAGGGATTAAAGATTTAGTTTTTGCCACCCCACCCACAACATGCAGGACCGAATTCGTAATGCAATAAATTCCTTACCCACAACAGAAATCTAGATAGCGGTTCTGTCAAGGATACGATTTACAATGACTGTGTATTGAAAATGAGGGAAACAGTTTAAGCATCTAGCACACCATTAAAAATATAAAACAATTTATTTATTACAAAAATTTGAGTTCCGGAGTGTTATTTTTATTGTTTAAAAACATTTTAATTAATAATTTTGGAATAAAATTAGACAATTTTTATGTTTTTTCATGCTCTTTCAGCCTAAATTACAAAAATTACATTGTTGTATTTAATATTTGCCAGAAAATCGCTAAAAAATCCAAATTAACACAAACCGCCCCCTAGCGCTCAACAAAACAACTAAAAAGAAAAGCTGTTTTTCTTTTGTTGTTAGTCGTAATGTGATCTGTGTAGGTCTATGCCTGATGATGCTCCGATAGGAGCGAAACACGTGTAGCTTAAAAAAAAAAATTATATGGATTGGATGAGACCGTGACTTTGTATTCTTACCTTTGTTTTGATTTTATTAAAGACTAAAGATTGACAATACAAAAACGTAATAGTAATAAATAAAATCAGATTTTCTTACCAGAAACCTGGAATTGCTTAAATCAATGAAAACATCCAAAAACTCCCAATATTGGAAGAGAACTTTTTAGAAAAAAAGTCATGAATTTAAAATAACATCCTTAAAACAAATAGCAAACTCAACCCACGCTTGCATTCATTGAAATGAAAAACAAACTCAAATAGTTTGTTAATGACAAATGATGTTCTATTAGTCAATGTCAACAAGTGCCTGTCAGCTCCCTGTCAATTTTGCCAAGCAAGATGGCCGACAGACGATTCCGATTTTCACCATACAAGCTTCATACACGTGTTCTGGACGTTATTTGCCCGATACGTCACTAGATGGAGCCATGTGAATTATTATTTTTTAAGGTATACGTATTGTATACGTGGAGATGTACAGCAGGTCTGCGGTAATTTTAAATGTATATAAGGTAAATAAAAAAATAAGGAAGTCCATGTACATAAGAATGTGCACCAGGTCTGAAGGGGTTAAATGTATTTATTAAAAAAAAAATCAAACTATAATATGAAGCTCCGTTTTGAAGTCCGCTAGATTCCTAAAATATAAAATATACTTTTAAAGCCTGTAGCAGCGTAACGTATTTTGTTCAAGTAAGATAAATATAGCTTGTTTTAAGCTTAGATAGAATTTTCCTTATATAGTACATTGATTTTTTAATTTATGGCTTACGTCCAGGAAAAGCTCTAGTTTTCGCAACGAGGATATCTGTCAGCTCATCAGTAACTCGGCTCGCATGCAAACGAACGTTAGCTTACGAAGGCGCTGAGTAACTTGATTAATTTCATAATTATTAACTTTTACGTTAGCCCCCCAAGGTAAATAATGACTTAATTGGCGAAACAACAATCAGAAACTACGGCGTTATCAAGATAACGATAAATTTGCTTTTCTGCTCGACCAACAGCTTATTTTTCACCGTAATAAATTTCCTTTTAGGTTTCAGTCTGTGGCAAAACGCTGTAGTTTGCGTAATTTATAGAAGATCTTTGCACGAGTTTTGGCCCAACTTGTTCCTCAAATGACCTCAGCTGTTGGAAATTTTACGGCAATCAGCGTGGTTTAAAGAAAACTGATTTACGGTCGGTTGGAAAACTTAAGATATAATTATAGTCTTTGGTGCATTTATTAAAGTATCAAGAGAGATAATATAACATTGTAAGTGTATTGTATTTTTGTCAAAGTGAATAACCAAAGAAGCCAAACATTCAAGCATAATTTAAAAAGCATTAAGAAACACATACCTATTACATTCAAAAATCAGCATAAAAAATTGTAACTTATTTACTGTTTTTTATATACAGGGTATCTTTTTAATATTGCGCCACAAATTAGGGATGTGTTCCTTCAATAAAATTAAGTTGACGTTCGCATAAGCTTTGAACTGGATAATTTGAAAAAAGAAAATAGTACGCAACTATTTATTCTCATATAAAAAAAAAATTTCTCTCTGTCTCTTGGTTTTTAAGGGAAGTCTAAATTTTTGTGATAAATTCATAATTACTTACCTACTTGGTTTTATATTATGTATATATTTAAGCACATATTAATTTAAAAAAAGCTATTGCATATGCTTTATTATTGTAAAGAAGTGGAAACTAGACTTATTTACGTATATAGAAATATGATCTGTAAAATTTAACTATTATAATATCGTTATATTTAATTTATACTTCAATATGTAATTAAAGAACACAATAAATATACAGGGTGGTCCATTTAACTTGAGACATCGCAATATCTCGAAAACTAAACATGTATCCAGAAAATGTTTCATGTGAAGTTTAAATGGTTTCCAGGGGACCATAAAATGACGTCATTGGTTTGACCTTGACATTCTTCGTATCCCAACTTCACAAAAGATATATTCATTGATTGTAGTGTTTTTCTATATAACTCGTAGGAACACACAATATTTGGTTCTTTTATTTTAAAATCATTGTACATCATCTGAATATTGAGATCTGTAGGTAAATATTTTCGGTTGGGAGCATGCACCCTGCGATAGTGTGATATGGAAGGCTCAAAGGACTTAATATGATTTATTATGGACGTTCTGTCTATTTTGTTTGTACGTGAATGACTGCCACAACGATCCGAAGTTGCTTGCAAAGAACTATTAGGAGTATTTTCAAGCACAGTACGTAAACATTTATCCACTTTGTTGTTGAAACCCATAGTTACTAAAAAGAAAGTTTTTCAAACTTCTTGGTCAATATCCCCATCATCTGGACAAACATAAGTCACAGTAAAGTTTCTGCGTGAATTTAAACCAGCAGTACGTCTTTTTACAGGTACTTTTTTTTGTTTTAGAGTACATATAGTTTTTTCGTTCTTATGGTGTCATTGCCCAAAACTCTTGGTTAATTTGTACTCGCCTTTCATATGAAATTTTACTAATATATTTTTTTGCATACAGCAGAACAAGGTTGTTTGACGCGATGCTTATTTTTTAAATTTTCCAATTTAAGAAGACTCCTTTCTCTAAGTGGGATCTTATATTTTCTTCTCTTCCTTTTTGTCCCGCGTGTCGTAAAATGTTCATCGACGTGAGTTAGTAGCTTTTCCATGATAAATTTTACTGTTTCCTCAATCGTCTCATTACCATCATCTTTCTCTGCAAAAATTTTATTTGTTGGGCTTTCCAACATATTTTCGTCCGATTCACTTGATTCCATATCTGAACTAGAAACATAATAATCCGGATCATTTGCCTCAGTCTCACTACGATTTGTTTTTGAGCAACTTGCTAAAGATCGATAAACTTCCTTTTGCTCTTTAAGCTGTTTGTTTAATTCGGTTGTTAGAGCCAAAATTTTTTTTGTTCTGGAACTTGGTTCGTTCATCTTAATAAATAATATACCTAGAACCAAAAATGTACAGTATGTTAGTACTTGATTTCTCATATATTTCAATATATTCTTGTTTTTGGCAATCCATGGACAAAAAGAAATCATAGTTGTATTAATTTTCAATATACGTTATATTAAATATTAAATAACTAAAACAAGTATATATGAAGCCTATAACTGCAAAACCAGAAATTTAATGTATGTATAAGCTGTTTCGAGTTAAATCAGAGGAACCTGCCAAAATCATAGCTTTATACTAATAAACTTTCCGTTTTGACTAAAACATTTAAACTTTTGATAGTAAGTAATTAATATTGCCTCGCTCATAAAGGTAAAAAGATATTTTCCTAAAAAAAATAGATATGTCTAGTTTTGCACCTAAGGCTAGCAAATATTTGCTTTTGTAGCCAGCAACATTATAGATGGCGCAATCGGAAACGAATGATAGTTCTGCATGTTTACGCCACCAGTCAAGGAGGAAGTAGCTTCAAACACATATTTTGCAAAAGCTGACAAAATTCAAGGCGCTTCTCAAAGTCTCCTTTCAAGAGTTCGTAATAAACTTGCATCTTTTAAAATAATTACTTGTTCTTTTAATATCCATACCTACATAGATACTGCATGCTGATTATCTAGGACCGACCGAATTAACTAAGCTTCTACTCAATCTTGCTAACTCGATTACGATATTGGCGGCTGATTGGGGCATTTTTGAATTAATAACTCACAAACTTCCTGATGCGTTGTAACTTGATTACCGTAGCCAATCATCATTAAGACCTCTATGCGCTGTGTCTCAGTAAGCCGCATATTAATGTAATTTAGTGTTAAAAAAACGAAAATAGACTGAAAAACTAGTAAAACATTACCAAAATACCCACAAAACTGGTAACAATAATGTAGCCTACTATGGAGCTATTCTAAAATATTGAATTTTCGAGTTTTGAATAAAAATAACTCCAACACGCTTTGACTTGGATATAGCACATGCTACACAAAAAATGTTTAAATAAAATTGGGTTGCAATTTGAAAAAAAAAATCAAGCAAAGCTTTTTTGAAACATCCTGTATAAAATTTTTGTTTCGCAAAATATGCCTCGAAAGAAAATAAAATCGACGAGTCCGAGCAGTTAAAAAATTTTTTTCACGAGATATTGAATTTATTCCTTACTTTACGACCACCCTGTATATCATTGATATATAAACTTTATATACAGGGTGTTATATAAGTACGTGGCCAAACTCCAGGAGGTGATTCTATGAGTAATTTCAAGATGAAAAGTTCACGTAAACATAGGTCCAGAAATGCTTCATTTTCAAGATACTTAGGTCAAACTTTTTTTCAAAATAGGTTTTTCCTAAATATCTTAATAAGCTTTTAGTCGATTTTGTTTAAATTTTACAGTGATAATAAGGGCAGTAAGAGGCTGATTTGGTACCAATTAGATTGAAATTATTATGTCCAGTGGCAACCCGGAAGACACCCTAACCAATATTTTTGACACAAAAATTATGCGCCACAGACTTTTTTTCAATGTTTTTAAAACTTTTGTTTTTTAAAGCTTTTTCAAACTTATGAGTTTCTTACATATCACTCTTCGTTTGCGAGAAATTAAAAGTTAAAAGCACGTTATTGCATGTTCCTGGGAAAATGATCTAATAAAATATTAGAACCAACAAACTAATTAAGCAATGAAAATTAGCTGTCGCTTGTATGTATTCGCACAGATTAAAACTAATTTTGATAAGACAAATTAACATAAAACAGCAGTGTTTTAAAAGTAACAAAAAATTAAAGTGAAAAAAATAGATTAGTTTTTAGTATGGTAACTTAAAAAACACATTTTTGGATGAAGTGCAACATCACACTTCTGGCATCTGAATGCTGCTTGTTTGTGGCAAAATGCGTAGCAGGTTTGCTTTTCCTGATAATTCACAAGATGATCCATCCGATCATATCTGGACTCATAATGCAGGTATTTGCCTGGTTTAGATGGCCCCCGTTTTGTTTCTTTCTTATATGTTTTTAATAATTCCGCAGCAATACACCTCCTAAACTGCAAATGATCCATTTTCCCGCCAGAATGTTTATGAAGTTGCCATGCGTTTTGTTCTGCCATATCCAAAGCATGTGAAAACTAGCAAAAATACCACTTCTTTCCTCTGATTCCTACGCGGTAAAGGCTTATATTTTGGTCAGCCCTATCAACACCGCCCATGTTTTCGTTGTATTTTTTGATCAAACATGGCTGCTCAACATGTATCATTTTCTTTTCTTTCTGAGAGAAGCGTTTGACTTGCTGTGTCGGAAAAGGAGATGTTACATTTGAGGTGATTGTAACAACACTATTGTCATTCCATTTACATACAATATTATGTTGGTTCTCCTCTAAAAGATAATCAAAACTACCACGGGATTTTTTCTTGAACATACTGGATTTTTCAAGAGGGCAATCTGATAGTCTATTTTCTCGCAGAGTTTCTGTACATTTGAGCCCCCTGGAGGTCAGCTCAGCCAACAGACGTAATGACGTTAAAAAATTGTCAGAAAAGATATGGAAAGGAGCTTTTTCACATTGAGACTGAATAATATCAGCAAACTGAAGTACAACACTAGCCCCTAAGCCAAGAGGACGATATTTTTCAGAAATAATAGTTGTGGACCCTTGATACGGCTCAAACCATTCAATTTACCCCTTTTTATTTGTTCCTACCCATACCTGATAACCCCAACGAATGGGCTTTCCTCGGATGAACTGTTTTGATCCATGACTGCCGTAATAGGGTACCATCAACTCGTCCACGCTATGGCACTCTTCAAGGGGTGCAAATGACTGAAATTTCTTATTCAGTGTAGAAAACAAAGGCCTCAGTTTCGAAAACTTATCGGAATTTTCAAGATTGTTTTTATCATTCAGGTGCAAATTCTGCATTATAAAACTAAAGCGATCTCGAGAAATCGCCGAATAGACTAACTTATTTCCTGCGTCACTGTTATTTTCCCATTACATTGACCGTCGAGGAAATGAGTTGTATCCAGAGAGCAGTAAAACACCAACGAAACAATTTATTTCACTGGAATGTATATCATCTTGGCTATTATGCTGAATAGCATACAAATTGGAATATTTTTTTTAAGTCATTAATTTCGTCATCTATAAACAAAAAAAATAGTTCTAAAGGAGATAAAGAATTTATTGGACCACTTGCGTTTACCCATTCTGGAAAATCTTGGTTGATGTCATTTTTTTTCCAAGAGTAATTTGGTTTTGAGGTCGATAATTTTGGTCGTTTTTTCGTAAGAAAGGTAGACAAAGGTATCTTAGGTACCTTTGTCTATATCGTCGCTATCAAAATCACTCTCAACTGTAGTTTGGTTAGATCCCTTGTTTTCAAATATAACCTCAACTTCAGTCATCAGCTGACTTCCAGGGAGGTTGTTTATATCTACTTCATTTTCGTCGCCGGAATCTTCATCAGTGTTATATTCATTTGCGTTAACTGGCTGTAGAACGGCAATAGCATCAGGAATCAACTCATCGTCATCAAGGTTTTCATTTCCTGCTATGAGTTCATGAAGTTTCAAGGGCCGCTTCCAATAACTGCAAATATAAGGAAAAAATCGAATAATACCGGATTTTCCTACTGTCCGTTAAAACGGACATCGGTATTTGAGGTTATATTTTTGCCGGTGAGATGAAAATTTTTAACTTATTTGTTTACAAGTATAAAGATTGATGTTTTCCAAAATTACTTATTCACAAGATGGAAAAATAATATGAATAGTTTATCAGTATATTTACCTATAATTATCCATTGTTTACAAGAAACGAATCACCTGTTATTCCAAACACTTTCTCGCATACAGAACTCTCCCTTTAAGACGTTAGAAAACAAAATTTTGCTAAAACACGCGTTTCTAACAACGAATAACCCAACGTTATCTAACGCGGAGTGACAGAGTTTCAAATCTGCAGCGAACTATTAGGTGATTGTTATAACGGACGGTAGGTGTATCGGGGTTAAACATGTCTGACTTTCACATAACTTACTTAAAAGAGTGCGTACTTAACGATTGCATTTATTTGAAGTGTTTCGAAGAGTATTAAGCTAATAAAATTACAAATATTGGAAAACGGTTAAATTTACAAATACAGAAATGGCCGATATGGATTTTGTGTGTAGAATGGCTGAAGGCAATTCTAGAGCGGCTAGGGGTATTTATCAATAAAGATATACTAATCGCATTATACCAAATAGACAAACATTTGTGAGAATTTGAATTTGAATACATCAAAGGCTGTGCGAATCAGGCACATTTCAAAGGTCGGCTGCTGTAATTGGAAGACCTGCCATAGTAAGACCAGTGGAGATTTAGGAAGCAGTTTTACACGAAGTTAGGCGCAGCCCCGATACAAGTACACGCAAAATTGCGGAACAATTAAATATTTCTCACTTTACTGTATGGCACATTTTTAAAGAATATCCTGTATCCTTACCACATACAGCGTGTTCAAACGTTATTACCTGGCGACTTTCCCCCACAAGTTGTTTATTTTACTTGACTTTTGCACCTATAGGTAACATTTCCAAGATTTTTATCCCGTATTTTATTTACCGATGGAGCGTGTTTTTCCCGAAATTCATATATAAACTTTGATAATAATCATATCTGGGCTAAAGAAAATCCCCATGCGGTTACAGAAGTTAATTTTCAGCAACAGTTTTCCGTAAATGTTTGGGTGGTATTGTAGATAATCATCTCATTGGACCTCATTTTTTACCCCCGAGATTAAGAGGTCAAGAATATCGTAATTTTTTGAAATTTATTTTACCTGGATTATTAGAAAATGTCTCGCTAGAAGTAAGAGAAGTAACGTGGCTCATGCAAGATGGCGCTTCACCTTACTTCAGCATAGTGTCTCGCCAATTTTTGGATGCAACTTTTGGAGAAAACTGGATCGGGCGCGCAGGTCGACAGTCATGGCCACCCAGGTCACCAGACATAAATCCGTTAGATTTTTTTCTTTGGGGCATTTAAAGTCCCTCGCTTACAAAACTCCAGTCAACATTGAAGAAGAATTAACCCAACGGATACGGGATTCATGTGATCAGATAAGACATACGCCGGGAATATTTCAACGAGTTCGGCAATCAATGTTAAGACGAGCTAATGTTTGCGTTAAGGTTGAAGGAGGGCATTTTTAGCAACTATTATAAGTCTGATATTATTTATTGTTAATTTTTTTTATTAAAATAAAAGTTTAAGGGTAGATCTAAAAACAGGTTTTTTTTTTAAATTTGAACAAAATCGACTGATAGCTTATTAAGGTATTTTGGAAAAACCGATTTTGAAAAAAAAATTGACTCGCTGTGTCTTGAAAATGAAGCATATCTGGACCTATGTTTATGTGAACTTTTCATCTTGAAATTATTTACAGAATCACCTCCTGGAGTTTGGCCTGGAGATAACACCCTGTATGTGTTATATAGGCAAACAAAAATATGTATTACTTATTCATGTCAAAAATGAAAACAGCTCAATTAAGGGGCAAAATCCGTCAATTTTTCGTACCGTCAAATATTGTAGTTACTTCACATAAATTTAGTGCTAAAATTTACTCTTACATACTCAATCCAAAATTTGGATGACTGCACATCTATTAAGCAAGAGTCATATAGATCTTTCCATACTGAGTTGACATTGAAGCGATTCGAGTGACCCTTAGCTACTCTAATACTTGGTCTTCTTATTTCGAAGAACATACCAGACGGCTATGTTATTAGCGAAAGAATATAATATTAAAGAAATCTGTCCTAATTATTGGCTTATTGCAGTTTTTAAGCCTCTAATAGAATATTCCTCTAGAGATATTGTTGCAAAAAATCATTACAAGCATTAGTTCTAAATTAAATTTACAGTCTAAAATTACTGAACTTTTTTTCAAAAACATGCTTGAGTTAGACTGTCTTGATTATCAAAGTCATTATCAAATATACATTTCCTACCAGTCTTGTGAAAGATTTCCAGAAAAGTTGTGCAAGCTAGATTTGAATATCCTTAAAGGGCCTTTTACACGATCAGTTCAGTTCTCATTTCAGTTTCATTTTCCGTGTTCATTTCATTTCAGTCCGCAAAGAGCTACATTTTTACATGATCCGTTTTAATCGTCTCAGTTGTCTATTCAGTCCGCTGATGTATCTTTGTTCGCATTGTGTCGAAAACCAGAGAAGCAAATCATAGAAAAAATAATGTTATAGTATTTTTTAAACAGTGTTCATAGTAATAATATCAGGTGATATCATCATTGACGAAGACGGTCCTATTCCAATAGCTTTAGCTTTGGCACTAAAGAAGCCGCGGAAGAAAAGAAGCCAATGGAGTAACGCTTGGTATCTAAAAAGAAACTCATTATCACATATAAATTTAATGAAAGAACTTCGCTTAGAACCATGTGATTGGTTAAACTTTTTACGGATGAATGAAGATGCGTATCTGCTACTATTACTGTAACGCCTATTATAGAAAAACAGGACACTAATATGAGGGAGGCTCTAACTCCTCATGAAAGGCTAAGTGCGACACTAAGATTTTTGGCAAGTGGAAGCACTTACCAGAATCTTAGGTTTCATACTGTAATATCAACACCAAGTCTAAGTAAAATAATACCTGAGACATGCTAGGCAATTACTGAGGTACTCAAGGATTATATAAAGGTAAGTAATGCACATAAGTTGAACCGTTTACAACGTGTTTAATAATAAAAGTAAAAACGTTTTTCATTAGATCATATTTGTCCTAAAAATAAGTTCATTATGAGAAGTCATATTTGGGGTCCTTTCACTTTGTATTACATTCTGAGGATTTGGGAAATGGGTGTGTGGAAGCTGGGGAGTCGTAAAATGTCCTTGTGTCTGTAGTCGCGTCCGAAAATAATCTTGTGATGGCTGTGGGGTTAATGAAAAGTGGCTCTGTGGTGGTTGAATAGCTGGAGCATGGCTTGAGGCTTCTTGTGTTGATGAAAATCTATTTAATGTTTGCATATGCCATTTCAAGGGGCAAATTATTTAATTCATCAGCTACATGCTTGCCAAAGCTATCATGCTTTCCGAGTACTATGCCATCACTCTTTTTTAATCGGTCAGCCACCAACTGTAGCACCTTTTTGTTCGAAGATACAACTTCATCTTGTTTTGTGTTACTGGATGGTCGCTTGAATCCTGATGGTGATGGGGATGGTCTCGTGGATTAAGACTGAGACGATGATTAGCTCCGTGCATAACATTCATGTTCTACTGGTTCTTTTTCATTGATCGACTGCGAGTCATCCTGAAACGAAAACAAAACATGCATTAGATATTTTCATATTTTATTTTAATACAAACTTTCATAATATTTATTTTATAACTACTACTTGACTATTTTTTGTTCTCCCGTAGCTCCCAAGGAATGAATTTGAATGGAGAAAAGTTGCGGAAGGTTTTCGTGAAAGATGGTAGTTCCCAAATTGTGTAGGAGCTGTCGACGGAAAGCATGTACGCATAATTCCGCCAACAGGAAGTGCATCACTATACTGGAACTACAAGAAATTTCATAGCATTGTCCTCATGGCTGTTGTGGATTCAAATTACGAATTTATAATGTGTGATGTGGGAGCCTATGGAAGCATTTCAGATGGTGGCGTAATTTCCAGCACTAATTTTTACGAAAGATTAAGTAACAACCGTCTGTATTTACCTCCCGATGAAAATTCAAAAGGTAGCACCTCCGCGTTTCCGTATTTATTTGTGGCAGACGAGGCCTTTGCATTAAGGCGAAACGTTTTGAAGCCATTCAATAAGAAACAGTTGAATTATGAGCGGATGATCTTTAACTACAGATTATCAAGAGCAAGAAGAATCGTCGAAAATGCCTTTGGCATATTGTCAAATAGATTTCGAATTTTCCATTCTGCCATAAATTTGAGAGATACTAAAAATGTAAATACCTTGGTCCTGACGTGTTGTTACCTCCACAATTTCTTAAAGAGGCAGTCCCAAGACTCATACATCATACCCGATTTAAATGACACGAATTCAGAGATATGTGAAGTGCAAGGGCTAGTAGATCTCCAAAATTACATCAATAGCGGCAATGTTAGTAATCATGCTAAATACTGTCGAAATGGGTTCGTAGAATACTTTGTAAATGAAGGACGAGTTGAATAGCAAGATGATTTAGTGCAGAAAACATATTTTTGATAATTTTTTGGTTAACTTAAACAATTTAAGAACAAAATAACTTCGTTTTTCATAGTTTTTGCTTTATGAATTATTTATGGATTATTTAAACACTTACCGCTCCCTCATTGTCACTGTCGTCATCCATGGTGCTCACATTAGTTTGGGTGAGCTGTTGGTCGCTAAGGAATGAAAGAAGATCATAATACCATAGTGAAGGTGAGTACTCCTCTCACTGCCCTTGACTCTTATAATTTCCTTGTTAAAAGTTGAGCGCAGGCTATTAATTTTAGATTTTACCATCGCCTTTGTTGCTGCGTTATATTCTTTAAATTTTTCCAATAGGAGACTGTAAGCAGTCTCCCTGATATTTACATTATGATAGTTAAGATCTTTCTTTCTCCATAAACATGGAGACGCTTTATAAATTTCAATAAATTCCACAATAAAATCGTGATCTTTGTGTCGCGGCATAGCGTCAATTTTATACGAGAACTGACTACGTGATTACAAGCATGAAGCGTTGTTGAAGAAGAACTGAAATGAAACAAAATAGTTCTACCGCTCTCGTCATTTGTCAGTCTCCGTTTCAGTTATTACTTTTTACACATAGGAAAAACGGACAGTTCCACTGAAACTGAAACTGAAATGACAACTGAACTGATCATGTAAAAGGCCCTTAGGCTTCTAACCATATTAAACACTGATATACTTCCTTTTACTAAATATTTATTATTTTATTTCTTTGGAATGGGTTAAAAATATAGTTCAGATACAATTCATTGTTTACTCTTACTAATAAATTAATTTTTTTAAATTTGCTAATATTAATTTTAACATTTTTGGTTGTTTACTAAAAAAAAATAATAATTTATCTAATTTTAATAGCTAATTTACGTTTTTCAAATCTGTATAATTCTACAAACACTAGGCCCATTCATTGAAATTCAAGTCACAATTTAATAATAATATTTTAAACAAGAGTGGAGCTCTAAACGCTAATAATAAATAACACGAGCAAATGCACCAAATACCAAATTCGATGCTAATACCGTCCGCCGCCATTATTATCGTGCGTCCTGTTGTACCTATACGGCTCATTACCGTCGTATCCGTATTCAGTTCTTGTATTTTGCTGTTTCGGCTGATAACCGGGCTGATTAGACCCGTAATTATGATTGTACTGGTTGTAATAGTTACTCATTCCGCTGTATTTACTATTATAACCGAAATATGGATTTGGTAAATGGGGATTTTGTTGGTGGAATACTTCGTTGTGCTGTTGCTGCTGGTTGTGGTGATGTTGATGATAGCTGCCCGATGCGGCAGAATAGCTTGGACCGCGGTTAAATGCGTTCGAACTTCTGTAAATGAAATTTATTTGTGTTTACTACGGTGAAATATTTCTAGGCATTTTGTAATTGTAATTGGGGTTTTATGTTTACAATTACGCTATTAGCTTTTATATATTTTAATAATATATCTATAACTAATATTGAGATTTATTAGGGTAATTTATAGGGTATTATATTAAAAACCGTCATTTGATGCAATTATCAAACTAATAATTATATTAAAAGTTCTGAATAAAAACTCCCTATAAAAATAATCTAATACCGTTGATTAAATAATAGTGTTATCTAATATCGTATTATTCAATCAGCGCTAATATTATAAAATAGTTCCAACTTACAAGGATTCTATTTTGACTTTAATTTTAAAAAATGTGACACTAAAAGCCACTGTGATAGTAAAAACTTCAGCAATATTGTCAGGCAAAAATCTTAATAAAATTGATAAATTTGCATATTTGGCTCTTTTTCATTGATATTATGATAATAAGCTGTCTAATTTATAATAAAACGCGAAAACTTGAAAGTTAATAAAAACCGACCAAATTTATAAATATGTTCACCTTATTGTACAATGTAAATGCTGAAATTATTAAACAAAGTTTTGAGACTTTAGTTTGAAATTAATTTCATAGTTAAAGTTAAAAAAAAATAATAACCTTAAGACTAAACCGCAACTGAATTACGTCACACGTAACAAGCATCGAAGTTTATTGGGTACAGGCTATATAGTTCGAAAATTCCTTCAAATTTTTTTATCTAAAAATAATAAGCCGTTTGAAAGTTTTAAAATATGCGAGTAATAAAGCAAAGAATTTTCCTTAATTATAAAAGAATTTTCGTTTTTAAAATATTAACTTTAAGTAGTCGGGTACTGTTTTAGCCATTTGGCGTCAATTTACTTGTTTCGTTAGATTAATTGTAATTATGATCTGGATAGGTAATTTATTAAAACGGTAATTTTTTAACTTTTTCTCCAGTTATACCGATTTAAGGTAAACTATATGTTCGCCGTAACATACGTTAAAATGCTAATTTTACTTATTTACAATTAGCCCATGTAAAAGCCAATGTAACTTCTTTCTGCTCTCGTCCAGCATCAAAGGAACAGAGAGTATTAGTAGGCTATTACTATACCGAAACGTTTAATAAGGTAAATTGTCCCATTTAATTTTGCTGATAATTCTGTCAATTTATGTCGATCCATAGGTCCAATGTTAAAAGTACACATTCCTAAACGGGCTTTAAGTACTTATTTATTGGCCCTTCATATTGAATTTTCAATTATAAGACTACGGATTGAGATAAGACTAAGGATTCGCATAATGTTTTTTTTGTCATTTGATTTAAATAATGTCTGTGTGGTTAAAGCATTTTTAGGGTTAAATAGGCTATTTTAAGTTTTGTTGTGATGTGTTCTTTAACTTCTAATTTATGATCTATAATTAATCCCAAGTTTTTTGCACTATCTTTAATTCTTATCTTTTCATTTCCTATTTTTAAGTGTAGATCATTAACTATATTCGTTTGGTGAATGACACTGGCAAAGACGATTGCTACGGATTTGGCTGGATTAAGTTTAAGCTGCATATTTGTAGATGTTTCGTATAAATACTGAAGGTCACTATTTATTTTTAAATTGGCTTCCTCAGTACCAGGAACAGTGAAGCTTTAAATTTATTGGGTATCATCAGCATACATATGGTGATCACAGTATTGAAGACATTTGTAAATGTTACAAGTGTAAATAGAATATTTCAGTTTCAAATGCTTAAGAGTATTCTAGCATAATAAGAACAGATGCATTTTTCAAATGTAATGATTCAATTATTGAATCAGTGACCTAAGCAAGAATTGTCTCACAACTATGCCCCTGTCTAAAACCCAATTGTTTAACGGGTAAAATATTGTTAAAATTTACAATGTGAAAATAAAACAAGTGCCAATCTGAGTCTCCACTACTTTTTCTAAAATCTTGGATAAGCAAGGAAGGATAGAGATTGATCGAAGGTCGCTAAATTCCTTAGGGTTATTACATTTGCACAATGACAACTGACTTCTTGTCTTGCTTCCATGAGTCAGGAAATGTACCTGATATCAAGCAAAAGTTTAGAAGATGTCTAATATGATAAATTAAAAATGGACAACAGTATAAAATATGATTTAAATTTAAATTATCTTGGCCAATTGCATTTGATTTTAGGTTATAAACTAGTTTTAATACATCGCTACCTGCCACAGAAATAAAAGAAAATGAATTTGTAATAGTGACCTAGTTATTTAGATAGGATAATAATGTTTCATTATGTATGTTTTGATTATTGATATCCATCGACGAAAAATATTTGTGATAGTTGCGATCAATGGTCTTATTTTGTGTTCTAGTCCCATTTTTGTCCTGATTGCGCCTCTGGAAGAGTTTCTTTTAAAAAAGTTTTCGTCTTTCATATATACATTAATGTCGGGAGTAATTGCTGTTTCTTCCAATAATTTCAAAGGTACAAAACGATTTAAAATACATAAAGAATTGAGAGCCAAATACACAGTTAGCTAAAAAACCACTACTTTTAACAAATAATTTGACTTACTGGTATAAGGAACTAGGAGCCTTGATAGCGGGTGTTCTTTGCGTTTCACTTGCAGCTCCGCCAAATCTGTCCATAATATTTCTGTTACCCAACCATTTTTCTTTAATGAAATCAACTCCGCGCTCAGCCATCATGACGATCGTAGCATGCGTATTGCCTGATACCAACATAGGCATTGCAGAAGCATCCATGATCCGAACATTACTTAATCCATGAACTAGAAGTTTGTTATCGACGACGGCCAATGGGTCTGTTTTAGGACCCATTTTACAGGAGCACGCTTGATGATTTTCGGGGCCAGTATAGTACTTGATTGCGCAGGACCAGAAGTTGTCTGTGTCGTACCTAAACAAAAATATAATAATTCAATTATATTAAAGCAGAATTATTAGCCTAAAAGCATTTTTATTTAATATGGTTTAGGATTAAACATTAGCCTTATTACGCTTTATTCTAATATTATATTAATTTCCCAACTTCTTATGAGAACGTGGCAACATAGTCTTTAGTCGATGCAGTTAGATCGAGCGAAATAGCATGGTCTCTTTGTCATGAGGTGCACACTAGTTCGCTGTTATGGGCTTATGCGGCCGAAAAATATCATCTAGATATTTGTCAAGGAAATTTTAGCTCTATTAAGCTCAAGTTATAAGAAAAATCATAGAAAAGGCAAATGAATACAACTTTTCTCTTTGGATAGCTTTTTCCGATTACAAAAAAGTCCTCTACTCTATCGAAACATGGACTATGTTAAACGCGCTAAGTAAGGGCCGATTAGACAACCGTAATACAACTTTGATTAAAAATACAGGGTGATTCGCGACCCACTGTGCATACTTATGTGGAGTATAGGGAATGCCTGGGTATAACGAAATGGATATTTAAATTGATCAATTCGGCTTTATTACTAACATACAGGGTAATTTTCAAATGAACATATGCCATTATATTGAGAAATAATAGAGGAATAAAGAAACAATCGTTTCAAACAATGTTTACTGCTTGGCCTTTAAAATATTTCAAAACTTACTCTAATACTAATAAATTCAAAATACTATCTCTTTTTTTATTTTTTATTTTTAGTTGTACAAAATTTAGATAGGGACAAAAATGCAAATGAAGCTAATTTATAAAAGACACGGAAATGAAACCGGGACTTAATGTTTTAAAAAGGAGCAAAAGCAAGGAGTTGGATATCAACGCATTAAAATTACAAAATGTTTTCATAATGCGTACCACCGATTTCTTTATATTTTTGTACACGCTTTTTTGTAGTGCATCATTTGAGGGTTTTCTTTAATCTCGTCACAATAAAATTTCCCAGATTTATTAATTGATCCCTAGTTTCGATTGAAACACTGTACAGGGTGACCCAATAAGACTGTTCCTCGGCCATATCTCGGGAACTGTTCATAAAAAAAATTAAAAAAAAAAAAATTATTAGGTAAATCGGTCATGAAAAATCGTTGGAAAATATTTTCAAGTTCTAAAAATTACCACCAGAGGGCGTAATTGCCATCTTAAATTTTAAAATTGCATTTTTCTTTAAATTTCGCATAACAACCAAATTTTTTTTTTTTACATTTTTAAAGAGAACCAGGTTATCTATGATTTTCGTAAAATAAAAAAATCAGCCATTTCAAAAACAAAGATGGTGGAGCGCGTTCAGTTGTTTTTGCAATAACTTGCTTTAACTTCTTAACGGTTTAACCGATTTTAACAAATTTGGTATCGTTGAAAAGAGCATTCCTTGGGCAATAAGAATCAACCAAAATATAGTTGATTTAGTTGAATCCTTTTCCGCCTGGGGGCTAGCTTTGACACCATCACCCAAAATCCTAAAAAAATCAAAAAAATCAAATGGAATGATATGACTTTTTCTTTATGAAAAAGTAGCCAAATAACATCCAAATAGGCCAGTGAAAACCGTTTGTCAAAATGTCTTTCCTAACCGCAAATATTGGGAAAATAAGGAAAAAAAACGCATCCCGAACGTAATAAGTCCCTTTAATATTATAGGTAGACCTTGGAAAATGAAACAAATGAAACATGAAAGGAACAAGAAAGTGATCTAATGGCGACCCAGGTGTTCAAAATGGCCTCCGTCATTAAAGTAAAGTAAAATACTAATACAAAGTCTAAGTTCACAACAGCCCTTAGTCGTTCGGGAAAAAAATGTGGTTCAATTAAACAAATATTTATCAGTCCGTTGATCTATAAGCTATGAACTATAAGCTCAGTATGCAACAAATATCCACCAAAAAACCATGAAAATGCTGATTGAGAAGACTATGGAATACAATAAACCTTTAATCCTGAGCTTCGCTGACTTCGAAATAGCTTTTAACTCTGTCAACCAAAAAGCAATGTTTGGCAGCCAGAGCACTGCATGTAAAGCAGGCTAAAGGTATACCTCCCTGATGGAATATATCAATGAACTTCCTATATTTGTGTAAGGCTTCACGAGGATACGGAGACCTTTCGTATTTTGAAGTTTATAATAATTACTTTGCACTAAACGTACAAACGGAAAACGCCATTGTCAGTTGGTACTGTCTTATACTTACCTTGTTGCATCTCCAGCATTTGACGTGTTCTATGGTTCATAACTGACATGATAGATGACTTAATTTTATTTATTCTTTTTCTGCTGAATCACGCCGAGAAAGGAAAGTTTTTAAACTTTATCTGTTAAATATTTAATTTTGTCAAGATAAATAAGTGGTATGTATACCTGATAAGGTTAAATATGTGGTACTATGATTTAAGTATTTGTCTGTATAGATCCCTATTTTAGGTACCTCATAGCCCTTATTTTACAACATAATATATCACAAAAGAAGTTTAAGATAGTAACAGGCTGCATACAAAAAAGTTAGTAGTAGGTTTCTTTTAATATATCATTTAAGAGAGGTGTGTATATTATTCCCAAATTCCTAAATTTAAGCCCTTAGAATTCCTTTGTACTTAACCTCAACAAGACACAATTTCTTCAAAGTTATTTGGAGCTGTGTTGTATGCATGTAAAAACGTCGACTGGAATAGAATGGGGCTTATAAAGTGGAACTTAGCTGGCCATACAGTCAGAGCAAATGATGACCGATGGATAAAGATAGTTTTGACGCGAATACAAGTATATAGAAATAGGGAACAACCTCAAACAATACAAATCAATTTCATAAAAACAATAGTAGCTAACTGGATCTGGCGATTGCCTAGCAGCAAGGCCATTAATACAGCAGCAACTGGATAGTAAGAGAAAAGCTTAACCTTCGAGAGTTGTATATATGAGAGAGATATTGTATGGGCCCAACCAAAACTCATACATAGATCACGAATCAGTAAACCATAGAGTGCCTAGTAGAAAATACAAATACGGGACAAATCGGAATAATCCGACACGCGGCGTCACTAGCGTCCGCTTTAGTGGGCTTTCACACCAAAGTAGCATGCGACGTGCGACTTGCTGCTTGGAAGCAAGAAGCATGCTACTTATCTAAAACCTATACATTTTATGAACGGTTTCACACCGAAGTAGCGTCGCAAAAATGCTACGTGGCAACGTGCGGCGTGCGACGTGAGTATACGACAGGTCGTATAATATGCTACGCGGCTGCGTGTTCCCTTGCTGCCCACACGTTGTTTATAGCCATTTGGTGATTGAGGTAGGTATTATTTGTATATTGTCTCATAACGTCGTGCACAAAACGTTTACCAGACGATGAAAAATTCAGTATATCGTTTGTTCAAACTGTAGAAACCTATCAGTGTCTTTATGACCACGCATTAAAAGCATATGACAACAGAAGCGAGCCAGATAAAGCTTGGAATCAAGTAGCTGGGAAATATTTTTTTACGGGCAAGTTTATTCTTTTTTTACTTTTTCAATATAACTCGTAAAGTCTATACGAAGTCACTTGAACAACAAAAAACTGAAATCTCGGCTGATAGTCGGCGAAAAATGGGCGTGCGTAATTTTAAAAAAGTTTTCAACACCAAAATAAATTGAATTCATTTAAGTGCACTTCGAATTTGATTTATTTTTTATTTACTTTTTTTCTGGAAGAGTTGTTCACGTTAGTGTTTAGTATATGAAGTAAATATGAAGTATCTGCCGGAGAGTTTAAAACCGAAGTTCTAAATCGATACGACGGAGTTTAAACACATTTATTTATAATCAACACATACATATTTAATTAGTATTTATATACAAATATTGTTTTGCCACGGTAGTGCATTTTCAGGTTTTACAAAGTATGCGCATAGCCTATCTCATAAACTGCTTGCCGCTGTTGGTTGACGTCCGTGAAGCTCTTGTTGTAAACTCGGCAATGCATTGTGAGCAGCATCAACATCTTGTTCGTTGTTGACATGCAAAAACCTGCCATCGTGCTTGCGAACATAATTATGCAAAATACAAGCAGCTTTGACAATATGAGTAACTTTATCTGGTTTACAGTTAATTGTGTTTCAAAAATTCTAAATTTTGAAACCAGCATATCAAATGCACATTCAACACTTTTCCTAGCTCTCGAAAGTCTGTGGTTACATATTCTTTTGGAGTTGGTTAGGGTTTTTCTGGGGTAAGGTCGCATAATATTTTTTGAACGGAAATGCTTCATCTAATATAAAGAACATAGGAAACGCTGAATTATTCTCATCATTCGGTAAGGCAGTAGGAGGTGGAATGTTCAATTTGTTTTCTGCCAGAGCGCGAAAAAAACCGGAATATTTAATCACACGACCATCGCTATTTCTACCGTAGTCACCAACACTCACAAAAGTGAATATGCCATCTGCGTTCGCACTTGCCATTAAAACTATTGAAAATTAGCCTTTGTAATTATAATATGATGAACCTGATTTTTTAGGGTACTTTATTCTTATGTGTTTGCCGTCTAAAGATCCCATGCAATTTGGCATATTCCATAGGTCATAATATGTGACAGAAATCTCTTTCCATTGCTCCACTGTAGGTTGGAGAACTATCCATAATTGTTCAGCAATATCCGCAATAATGCTACTTATTGTTTAAATTCCTCGATAAAATTCAAAGTGAAGCGCTGTAAATGTCATACCAGTTGCGAGAAACCTGAAAATGAAGCAAATAAAATATTTGATAAACCAAAATCATAATCAGTATTAATTACATTAATAGTATTAACTGAAATAAATTATAAGATGCGGACTTCACTAATTTATTGACATACGTTTTGTTTTAGCATCTGAATGCAAAAAAAATGGAAAACACTTCGAGGTAGCCTCACGAGATACGTGAAACAGCGTGCTGGAAAAAGTGGAGATTCAGCTAAATCAAAAAAGCCGTATTACTTATGGGACGTTATGCAATTCGTATTACCATTCACCAAATCAAGACCTCATTCGGAGGCAAGTTTGCAAGATGGAAATTCTTTTTTAAGTACACCATCTACAAAAAGAAAAACTTCTGCAATACCACCAGACGATGAAATGGAGCATGCTGTCATTAATTATCTTTCTCAAATAAGCGCGCCACAACCTGAAAACTCTGACCTACATTTTTTTTAAAGCATTTTTCCGGATATGGGTATTTTAAATGCATCTCAGAAACGAAGATTCAAAGTAGTGACAGACATTAGGCAATATGTTGCAAGAAAAGAATACATCAACATCAGCGAGCGCTTCTTTGTCTACGAATGACAGGCAGGCTAATGCTGTTTTAATGTATTCTTCTGATCTTTCAGCATCAAACACGGCGCATACGTCCCATATGTATAATAACATTCCTGTTGGCACATTCACTCCGGATTAATTTGGAGGTATGCTCATCAACGAAGGTAACTCCACATCACATAATCAGCCTGCTTATGACGCTAATACACCTAACCAAAATGATCAATCATTGACGCAGTAGCGATTTAGTGATATATAAGTTTTTTAAGTATATGTATAATGAAAACATGTTTTAGCAAATTGTCTTGTGGTTTATTTTCATGCATTAACTGGTTTATTACCTACCTACCTCAAAAATATAAGAAGTCTTTCCTCCACAGTGATAGCTCTTCGGTAATTTGTATCCTGTAACTGCATTGATGGTTTCATTAGATCAACAAGCTTCTTGAATGTTGTTTGTTCCATCCTGTAGAAGTTTTGAAATTTTTGAGGATGTAATTGTAGCTGCTGAGATACAATATAAGTGCTATGCGTGTCAACATTATCACGTAAATACGGATGAATCCAAACTTTTCTTCTTTTTTTCCTTCTTTTTCTTCTTGCAATTATAGCAGCAATTAACACAACATTGTCTTCTTCCAACGACATTTTCAATATGGTTTTGTTATTGTACACTTCCAACACAGAACTGAAGATAAGTCGCAATTTACGGCTTCGGTGTGAAGCTAAACGTGAAAGATGCTAGTTGCGACGTGCTTCTTGCTTCCAAGCAGTCGCATGCTACTTTGGTGTGAAAGCCCACTTAGTAAACCGGTTGACCAATTCAATTGTCGTGAAATCTTCTCTATGCATAGCATATTGTAAACGATATCAAAGAATTAAAGCGGTGATAACATTGATAATATTGAATTCCATTAAAAATCGAAGGCAATTGTAATTATGGTGGGTGTCTCAGTCAGTAGTCTCGTACGTTATGAAGTTTTAAAACAAATATTGATAACAGGGTCGTTCTTAAATATCTCAACCAAGTGAATAAAAGTTAGGATTCTCCAGATCCCGTCTAAAGCGTACTTAATCCTGTAACAAATGCTACTTCAATAGTTAGAATAAATAAAAGTCATATAATCTCCACAGTCAAATTAAAACACCTTATTATTATCCAAATAAAATACCAGTTCTTGCTGTAAGCAGATGATCGAACAGTCAAACTCTCTTATTTTAACCGCATATTCTTGGAAACAATATTGTAGAATTATTTACAGTAATGTATATCGCGATAAGGCTTATTTATATCTTGATATATATTGCATCGCCGAACCACTTTAAAAAAACATTTTTTCTAATCATTTCTCCACATCTCATGCATCAAAAGGATGAAAATAGAAACCTACTAATTTTATAACCCTATAAAGATAATTAATACCGATCACAATATCCTATTTACTAGCTGGAATTAATTTCTATAATCAACGTGTCTATAGAAAACGCCATAATATTATTAGTAGATTACCAGTCACAATTAATACATTTTGCAATAACTTTCAATTAAGCATTGTGTGTAATATTCCCTAAAACCGCCTTAAAAGAAACTATAAACCTGTCCCAGAACGAGCCTCGCTCATTTATTTTATATTACAAAATGTAGCTTATGAAATTTTAAAGCGTGTATAGCGCTAACTTACCCATACTGAGCGGCACAATTTCCATATTCTTCATAATCTATAGTCATTCCATATTTCTGTTGCATAATAGACGAGTTCGCGAGACGCTGGATGACTCGAATTCCTGCCACTAAAACTTTTACGTCGTCTGCCTCGGTTAAGTAATTGGCAACCATTTTAGGCGGGTCTAAAGGATTAGTCGTATGCAGCCCCACGTATCTAATATTTAAACAGTAAAATATTAATTATGAATATCATTTTTGGATTCTGTATACATGGGATATTTGAATTTCAGAAAAGAAAACCTTTTGCTTAAAAATAGCCATTTGGAAACAAAACAGAGCAGACTTTGAGCACCCCAATGTTTTTATTTGCGAAAAAGCACTCGGACCTCTTGATTTTTGATTTTAGGGAAAACAGTTTTTTGCCAGTTTCACCCTCTGAACGGAAACCCTCAAGCGAGGGTGAGAGTTATCCCCAAAATCTTAAATGGAAAGAGGGGTCGAGTGACGCTTTATTTTTTTACCTAGATTATAAGCTCTGAGTTTTACATTGCTTCTATCACCTGTCATTCAATCGGCGGCCGCAAGCATCAGTAAGGAAAAAACCCATTTTTTTGATAAATTATGCCTGATTTCATTTATAAAATAACAGAAACCCTCGGCAGTGAATACTTAAATATTCTATTTATTTATTTACTTCATATATTCACATATACATATAACCCGACGCGACGGTTGACTTATGTTTCACAATCGGTACGATGAAGTATAAGCAAAGAAATAATATAACTGTCCAAAAAATAGTTTATTCTGTGCTAAAATACAAAAAGTCTAATACCTACTGTTCTAAACCATGGTTGCACAGACTTATTAAGACCAGGGGCCACTCGAGCAAATCATGAACTAATGGCGGGCTGGTCGCCAGAAGTACAGGTAAATAAAGACAATAAAGAATTGATAATAATTTATGAAAATTGAAAAAGAATTTGAATTTGAAGCGTGGCACTGCATAGTGCTTACAATCTTTTTTACATTTGGCTCAAATGTACTTGTAGCAACACGTAAAACTGATTCCAAACTTTCATTTACAAGGTGGTTTCGATTTTTTGTTTTATTATTATAAAAAAGTTTGTTCACTAATATAGGTAGAACCAAATAAGCTGGCACATTTCAGAGCGTTTATTCAAATTCAAATTAAAATTCAAATATGCTTTAATGTTTGAATAAAATATTGTTATAAACAAAGCTTCACCTAATCCTAAAGAGACAGAGTTACAAGGTTAAAATTATATTTAAAAATACAAGTTACAATGACGAATCAAAGTTAAACAGTTAAAATTTACATTTTTTTTTTTGAATTAATTAAATCAACTATATCTAACTTTTCTTAACTAAGTACAGTTCAACATTTAGGGATAAAAAAAAGAAAAACATTTTAAACAAACAGGTTAGGAAAAGAGCTAGGTCTCCCTTAATTAATTAAAATCTGATTGTCGTTGAAATATTTAGCCACAGAATAATAAGCTCGACCACTCAGAAATCTCCTCAAGAGAAACTTAAATTTGATGTCCTCTGGTAGGTGGTTAAAGATTTTTATACCTTCATAAAAAATTGATCTCTTTACCAAGGCAGATGTTGGAATGGGAAGCCGCAAATTATTCCGCTGACGGGTGACATATCGTGGATTCTGTAGGACAAACCTGTATTGATGGGAGAAAATAAGGCATGCCACCTCCTGTATGTATAGGCAGTAGATTGTAAGAATGCCCTCCCTGATAAAATATGGTCGGCATGATTCCCTAGGTGATATCCCGCATATATAACGCACAGCACGTTTCTGTAGAACAAAGAACATCTGTAGAAGATAGTTGCTTGCACTACCCCAAAAGCAGACACCATACCTGAGATGGGACTCAATCAGGGAAAAGTACACGGCTCTCCCAATCCATGAAATGAATTTAAGTTCCTTGTCAATCACCAGACCCAAAAACCTATTGTTAGAATAAGGCAGGACAGGGCAGTTAGTAATAAGAATATTATCAAGACTACGGTTATTTGTAAAACAAATTAGTTTGGTCTTCTCTGGATTTAATGATATTAAATTTGCCCTGAACCACTCATATATAAGTTGAAGATCAGCCAACATGGCTATTCTCAAAGAGTCGGTATCATACCCATGCCAGAAAACGGTAGTATCGTCAGCAAAGAGCGTGAATTTTCCCTGGATATTAAGTCGGATGAGGTCATTAATATATAGAAAAAAAAGTATTGGTCCTAGTACCGACCCCTGAGGTACTCCCCAGGCAACAGATTGATATTCAGAATACTCCGACCCCACACACACACTCTGACGACGACCCTTTAGATATGAACAAAACCAACTCGCCGCCAAGCCCCTAAAACCATAGTGGAAGAGCTTTCGCAGTAGAACCTCGTGACTGACGCAGTCGAAGGCTTTCGACAAGTCACAAAACACAGCAGCGGAAACTCCACCACCTGATCTGACAGTAGACATCACTCCACATCTGACAGTAGACATCACTCATAAAGTTAAACATTGCGTCATTTGTGTTTTTATTTTCTTGAAAGCCAAACTGAGAACCACTAAGAATAATCTTTGATTTTAAATAAGACATCACACGTTTTTTAACCAATTTTTTAATAATCTTTGAAAGTGTGGACAGAAGGGATATTGGTTTAAAGTTTGATGGTTCAGCGAGGCTCCCCGTCTTATGAATTGGGATAACCTTAGCAGATTTTAGGCAAGCGGGAAAGGTGCCCATAACCCATGATGCATCTATAGCTTCAACAAGGACACTCAGAGAGATGTCCGGTATGTTCAGGAGTATTTTGGCAGATAGGCCATCCTCCCCGGCTGAGTTTTTGTTTTTTATAGAAGTTAATACCTCCTTAAGCTCAACCAAGTCTGTAGGTATAAAGAAAAATGATCCTTGAATACTGGTGCTTGATAAATAAGTAAGTGGATCTGTTGTTGGGAAACCCAAATCTTTATGGATTTTATCAGCAATTCCAATAAAAAAGTCATTTATATGACTAGCAGAACATTCAGGGACTGCCATGGAATAATTGCTGTATGATCGGCTGATCATTAACAATCTTCCAGCATTCTTTAGACTTGTTTGTGGCCTTATTTAGGCAATTTGAGTAGAAGGATCTTTTGGCGATTTTTATTAGTCGCCGATACAAGGACCTATAAGAGTTAAAATATTGATGAAAAGCCGGGCAATTCGTGAACTTTCTTAATGTGTGAAGGGATCTGAAATTTCTACATGAAGTTTTAAGTCCCCTAGTTAACCATGACTTCTTGTTCTTTTTTGGGCTAATTTTCATCATGAGAAAAGAGATATCAAAGAGGTTTATCAATTTACACGAACACGACAATGGATCCGACGAATTCAACACGCTTTCCCATCCAGCAGCCACACACGAGTCATGGAATCTGTCGTAGTACCGCCTGCTGAAAATTCGACCGTAGGAGCACTCAGCAGTTTTGGGGCATTTCTCTTCATTGATTTCACAGATCACTGCCTCGTGGTCCGACATGCCAGAATTCACAACAGTGCAATCCACCATATGTTCGGGATAATTAGTGCAAACATAGTCAATGGTGCTGGACGAGAACCGTGTGATGCGAGTGGGAGACCTAACATGTATTTGAAGGTTAAATGAACTGAGTAAATTACGGAGGGTCAGAGTGTTGCAATAGATTTCTCATTATAATTCACATTGAAATCACCCGCCAACAGTATGGAGGATGAACATGGGATCATAAGCAGGAGACTTTCCAAGCATAAGCAGAATTCAGAGCTATCAGATAATGGTGACCGATAAATACAAATAATGTATAGGTTTAAATCCTTACAAAAAGATGCAGCAAATTCAAAAACAGATTGCTTTAGAAGATGGTTAAATTTATCGATCTTTTGAAAAGTGCTTTCCATTAAAAAACTTTTGCCAGCTAAGATCATACATCCTCCATGAGATAATTCAGTTCTACAAAAGCTAGAAATCACTACATAGTTACTAATGTACATCATTTCGTTCCTTTAAGCCAATGTTCTATGAGGAGGATAATATTGGGTTCCTTTAGTTCATTCAAAAGTAGAGAAAGTTCACCTGTTTTATTACGGAGAGATTGTACATTTAGTAACATTAACGAAAACTTGGAATTTGGGGCTATCTTGACTCTGAAGGGCCAATAAAATATTTTCATCTGTGTTGGGAACCTGCATTGATTCCACGCCTGACGGATTTCTGCTTGATGATAGCTGGATGTTGGGATTAAGAGGGACCTCCAGTGAGTGGATCCTACCGTCATTAAGAGTAAGACAGTTTACAAGGTATTCAGCCAGCAGCTGTTTAGCGCAACTCTTTGTACATATTTTTATCAATGCAACGGTAAAAGTTCAGCAAGTCTCCTTCGTTGAATTTGTTGCATAAATCTTGGTCGTTTTGAATGTCGATAATTTCTAACTGCATTGACTCTAGCGGATCTCATGGACTCCAGGATTGCTGACGTTTTAAACTCCCAAAATCTGTTTTAAAAAGATTGAATCAAAACATCTGGCTTTTATACATAACTGAAATTAATCGCAGCGTTGTTAAATTTTTCAGCCATTTTTTTAAAATTTGGGAAATGATTGTGATTTCCAAAATTCAGTTGTGATCTGAAAAGTGTCAGCTTGCATCGAAAAGATTTGTTATGAGGTAAAACTAATGTCAATCCACGATTTAGACACCTTACTTCTGTATAATAAATCTCCATATTCGCTTTCGATTTCATTAAGGAATTGTTTGAATTGTCTGTGATTGAGTCCTCGTGATTTTATGAAAATTACAGTCGAAACTACCACTTTCATGACATTTTGAAATTCAATTTTTTTAGAACAGAGGGCTTCTTGGTGTATAATGCAGTGAAACTGCATGAGATCTTCAGTGTTTATGTTTTTTTCTTGCAGATGCTTTTTCAGCAAAGTGACTAGCCCGGAATTGACACCAATCATCGAAGGAGCACCGTCAGTCGCAACTCCTGATAATTTTGAGTCTAAATCAGTTTTTGAACACTCATTCAAAAGTACATTGAGTTTATCAACTCCTCTTGGTTTGACCTTTTAATGAACACATTCCTAATAACTCTTCTAAGACTTCAAAATCTTGAGTATGAACATCTTGTATGAATATGAGAAGTTAATCTGTTGGACTATTATCAGTGGATTCGTCGAGTGCTAATGAAAAAAATTCAATGATCTTAGTTTTTTCAATTAATTGTTCCGTAATATTACCTGACAAAGACATAATTCGTCTTTGACTAGTCATAGGATTCAGTTGAATTTTCTCAAACCTTTTTGCTGCTTCTGGACACATTTTCTTAGTGGTAATTTCTAAGCATTCTTTTACAAAATCGCCATCATTAAAGGGGCGACTTCGCTTTGCTATCATTGGAGAAATTTCAACTAACTTCTGTAGCTGTTTCTGAATCTTGAATGGGTTTTGTAAACATAACTTGCTGACCACTAAGCTCCCGTTTTAAAGACAACATCTTTTGCTTTCTTAATTCACCTGTACACTTGGTAAAAGAAGGATGCTGTGTTTCACAGTGCCTTTTTAGATTATATTCCTTTGCAATCGCAACAGAATTCTTGCAAATTAAACAAGCGACTTTGTTATTCGACCATACAAAAAAGTATTTCTTATTGCAAATTTCTTGAAACTGCTGATTTTCATCTTTAACCTTACGTTTTTTACTAGGTCCTGGCTTCTCCATGTTGCGTATTAACACAGCACCTAAAAACAATTACAGTACCTACTTAAATTACCCATCCTTTTTTAATTTATCCAAAATAATTGATTAAATAGTATTCCTCAGAAATTTTAATATTTTAATACAGATTTTATATCTGAAATAATGACGTAGTTATTACAGTTAGAGAAATTCTGAAAAAAAAATTGTAATTTATTTGTTTTATTTTAATATTTAGATAACATTAAAGCTACATTTAATTAAAATCAATGAAATAGGTAAAGTAAAACTTATTAATAACAGAGTTTTACTTACGATTTCACAATTCAATTATACACAACACTTTACGGGTTAACACTGCAACAGAAAATCTACGTTGTTTGTGAATCAAAATATATGACACCGGCTAGTCGAGTTAAAATCTTGCCTCCCCAAAACACTATTAAACTGCACTTATTACTTCGCTTTGTACTTTTGTGCTTATTTCTTTCTGTTGACAGTTCACTTAAATTAAAACCGAACTATCGGTCGCTGCGGTTAGAGTGACTTTTATACCGCGCATAAGACTCTGGAAGCTTCGTGTATCTACCTACGCGAGCAATCGGGAATTTGGGCTTATTGCTATCTCGCTTGCTCACATCGCACTTGAAAATTCTTGATTTCTCTACTATCTTGAACTTTATATAAAGGCGGCAAGCGATGTTACTTGACTTAATATTTTTGGGGGCTAGATTCAAATAGCGCGCGCGCGAGATTCAAATTACTTTTCGAACAAATTGAATGAATTCGAATCGAAACATGAATCACATGTTTTGACAGAATGCTCCAAGCAAACAAATTTATTACAAGTAACGCATATATAAAAAGATTTGCGGTCCTTACTCTACTTAGAAATGAAGCATCTTCTACCTTTTTTTTAATTTCTTTCCAGGATTTTCACCGTCCCTCTCATGCAAAGGCTATAGAGCCTTCACCTCTGACTTCTAAAATTTTCCTTTTAACATATACCGGAAGCCTCGGATTTAACTGTCTATTTTTAAGATATGGAAGATGCAAATCTTTTCCGAATCTTTTTATGAATTCCTTACGTTTCACTGACTTTTCAGTATTGGAATTAAAGACAACAAAGGAATTCACTGAAGCTGTATTCAATAGTGAAAAAAAGACTGTTAGTGACCACCTGCGACTTTTACGTGACACATTATAGTTGCCTGAGAGTTCATCAACTACATCGACTCCCCCTTTTGTAGAATTATAAAAGGTTACAATTTCTGGTTTGCGTTTATCACCCGTGGAATCATCAATTCGATCAGAATGGTGTAGTGTCGATAAAAATAATATCTCTTTCACTTGTAGTATAGGTGCCAAATACTTTTCCTTTGTCAAAATATTAAAATGAGTTCCTTTTTCATCCTCAGATCTTAAAACCTCTACCAAGAATTTTTCCCGCCACTCTTTTTGACCTACGTGTCCACGTGTCCACTTGATGAAGGCTCATCCATAATAACTAGCTACATACACTTCGAACTTTAGATCGATAAACAACACAAAATATTTCAAAATGTCTAGCTTAAGACACACGCACAATACCCAACGATTCTGCAATAATACGATCGCCCTATAACAGTCAACGTACACGTGCAAACTAAATCATTATGATCTGCGAACCAAAGAAACGGAGCAGCTACCTTTTAACGAGTTCCGACTAGTTAAATCGCGGTCCGAAGTAGTTTTGACTAGGACAAATCAGTTTTTCCTAATCATACTTAGTTTATTTCAGGAAAAACTAGTCTAGGCTAGGATAAATTACTTCATTCTATCGCTCTTCGGATAAACTGATTTGGCCTAGGAAAAACTAGTTTATCCTAAAATCGGGTTTGTCCGGTAACATATGCACCAAGATTCCTACTCATGTTTTGAAATGAAACTGGTTCAATATTGATGTGCAACTGAGTGTGACTAAGAAGGTTTTGTCTTAAAGTGTATTTAGTAAATAGCATAGCGACAGACTTCTTCGGATTTAGCTGCAAGCAATGCCTTAAGGATTGGTTATAAAGCTATTGTAGGTCTTTATTTGACCTTTGTTATATGTTTTAGATTTATCACAGGAATTTCACCCAATCTAGCTGAATTTTTTTTTTGGCAGGTTTCCATAAGGTCAATAATTGGTGTTAAGAAGATAATTAACAATTTCACTTAGTGCTAGAAGGGTAATAAACACTGCACCTAGAATTCACCATTATTCTTCGTACTCTTCCACCGTTATTCCCAGTCAAGTTGAAATTGGCACCATTATCCCTTTAATTTTTTTCTAGATTTAAATCTCAAAAATTGCTCGAATCAGTTTAAATTTTATTTTTAGAAATAGGTATTTTATTTTTATTTATAAAGTTATCTAAGATACATCTTTCTTTGAGTTTTATTTATACTGCTGATATAATATTAGGCTTCTTGTCTGTATCAGACATAAGAGATCTTTTATATATTGCGAGTAGTTCTTATAATCTGGGTTAATCCACTTTTTGGTATTACTTCTAACTCTAGTGGTCAGACAGGGAATTAAATATTAAAAAAAATGAAGCAATGTATGGTCCTTTATACAACTTATCTACACCTCTTATCCAATACAATTCATATCATATTTCATCCTGAAGGAATTCTTTAGATCAAAAATATTTGTGTCAGTAAAGAATCTCCTTTTTGTAAATGATCCTTTGCTATAACAATTGTGATTAAACTCTAGGAAATTATCAAAATAGTCTGAGATATTTGTAACAATCACTTGCCCCACAAGTGACTCTGAAATGATATTACGGCAAATATTATCGAATTGTTTGTTGATTCGAGTAATTTCAGTGACATATGCCTTCAAACTGTAGCTAGACGAAAGCACAATTGAAGTTAGCACAAATAACTAAAAATTTGTGAGGTGTGAATACTACATTGAAAATTCACAAATTTTTCTAACTTGTCACTTCTACAAAAGTATTAATTATACATATTTATTGTTGGGCAGTTAATTAACTTATTTCACGTAAGAGCCAGTTGAACTACCCAACTGTTTAACAATCAAAATCTATCATTCTATCGCAAAAATATTTTGAACTTGAAATTATAAAAATTCCGGAAATCAAGGTTAGTAATGTCTCAGCTAACGAAAAACGTGAAATCGAAAATGCTGTAGTAATTGAAGCTACAGAAGTAGCGACTTAGAACATTGAAAGGCTAGAATTAGCATTGCCGTAGAACTATGGGCAGTTTATTTGCTTGCAACATCTCTGATGCAATGATGTCAAATGCTTATGTAGAAATGGCAAAAAAACACACTCTATAATATCATAAAAATGTGTCTTTTCTATTTGTCTTATTGCGACAGGCACAAAACAATACTATTCCTCTTTAGTTAAATATGAAAAGCATTTTTTTTCATAAAATATAATAGATAAGATATTCTATAAAGAAGTCAACATTCATAGTTAAATGAATTTAGATAACGTGTATTAGAGAAAAAAGCAACAACATCGCAACGCCGCTTGATCGAATTGTTGATTCCACCGACACAAGTAATGTTTACCAGTGACGTCGTCCAAAAATATTTACATGATAAATATTTATTAGAGTAAAGGTACTTATTCCATAAAAAGCATTTTTATGGAAAGTAAATATTTTATAAAAATGATTTTTTAATAAGTTTCTCTTTCTTTTCGTCTTTCTTATTCTACGTTTATGACGATGGTTGCCTTGATATGATGTTATGACAATATCGGTATTTACTTGTGAAAAGATCGGCTTAAGTCGCCTTTATCCCTTATTATGTTGTACGGCACAAACAGCACAAGTTTTTACTATCGTAACGGTTCACAAAAATACTGAAATAACTCAATCTTTTTTCTTTTTTAACTAAAAACTAAAGAACATACACAGAACTTCACAAATGGCGAATGTAAACACACAGCCGTTTGTCAAGATGACATTAGCTTTTGCCCACGGTGTTGCCATTTCAGATCTCTTAGAAGCTGTTTTAGGAATAGGAATGTTAATTTTTTTTGGCTCTAAAGATGGCATTTTCCCGTTTTCAATAATATATTTTTATTTCTACTTTTTATTTTTAATCCAAAATCTAACATCAATAAGTTATATTAACATTATTATATGTGTTGATATATAGCTGAAAATTTTCTGTTTTAAAAATACGTGTAAACTTGACAATAGAGAATCGATGAATACATTTGTTAACAAAACAGTCCCTTGCCTCTGTACACATGCTGAATTCAAACAAAGTTGTTGCTTAATAATTCTAGATTTTTAATATTCTAAAAGTGGTGATTTCATGACATAATATTGGAAAATCCAGTTTTATTTTTATAAAATAGGTACAAGAATTTAACGAAGGCAATTTTAATAGATGATTAGAATTATATAGAATTATGACTGAACGAGCAATTTAGCATATAGCATTTTTTTTACCAAATCTGTTTTTCTAACGAGTGCACTTTTTTTGTAAATGGTACGATACAATCACAACTATCGTTATTGTCAGTGGCGAAGCGTACGAGTAGACAAGGTAGACACTGTCTACCCAAAATTATTCAGTTATTTCTCATTAATTTATTATGTAATTATTTCATGTAATTGTTGAATTCAAATTAAAAAAAAAAATAACACAGAATGTAGTCGCTCTCCTTACTATTATTATATAGTATCTAAACGGCTATAATATCTATCTATCTATAATATCGAAGGCGCGCCCCGCCTGACGTACCAATTAAAATAAAAATGCAGAGCTGACACCTAATTAATGTATACGAGCCCCAGGAAGACACATTGATATTTGTCTTCCGAAATTTGGATCATCTAATCAAACCATATACGCATCAAGCAGGTGACAGAGGTCCAGCCGCATCAGTATTCAGCCTAAATTTACTCGAGGGAAAGACATTTGAGCTTTTGTCTATCGAAGTCGACCAGCTATTTTATTATGCTCTTGAGGGTTATTATTTATGGACACGCTTGATCTGGTCGGCCGCTATACATCTTCAGTTTTGTTCTTTGATGAATCTGCATTTGGAATTTGGTGCGGGCGCGTGCTATTGTAATTTAATAATTAGTATTTTTATTTTTGGGTGTATAGAAAAGATTTTTTTAGTGGATATTTTAGGGGTTATTTATGAACGACTGTTTGATATTGGCAATTGTATTTTAGTTGTGTTTTTTTGTAAGTAGTATTTATTTTTATCTATCTTTTCATGCTAGTAGTAATAATTTTTTTCTTTTTTATTACACTACATATTTGTCTCTTTGAGTTAATATTTCATGCGCTTTCATTCTCTATTTCATTAAAGTGAATAATATTGAATCCTTTTTTTTTTCTAATTAACAATTTTTATTGTTTGTCTACCCGAAAGAAAAGTTCACGCTTCGCCACTGGATAACGTCTATTTAAATCCCAGCCCAAGTCGAAGCAACATACGCAATATCTGAAAAAATTGAATGTTAAAGCTTTAACAAAGTTACTATGTTCTGGGTCTGCTCATACTCTCTGCCTGTTCTCAATGTTCTGCTCATGCTAGTTTAGTTATATATATGACGGTCTAGATGTTCGTACTAACTATCTGCATAAAGCTATTATATTATTTAAGAAAAAAATTAAATGTGCATTACAAACAGTACAGTACAAAGATTATTCTATAATTAAAATTGTACATTTAAGTGCCACCGTAAAAGTACCTCCGCTCTGATATGATTCGTTCTTCTAGTCCCATAGCAAGTTTTAAATACAGTGATAGCGACGAACTGGAGGAGAGTATCCGCAGTCTCTGTTTTATAAAAGTGAGAACTTAGGTGTATTGGTCTTAACAGAAAAAAACAATTGAAATAATTAACTATTAATTTAACAGTAGAAATGTATCTAAAATTATTAGAAAATACCACTTATACAGCACTAGTAGACTTGATTGAGAATGGTCAGTACATATTTTAGTATTCCAGCAACCCAACCTAATAAGTAATATATAATATATTCAGCAGATAATATATTCATATATTATAATATTATAAAATAACAACTACTTAACTGCTAAGAATACCCAATGCACAATGGTGTTTTAAAAATACTGTGTGTGCTATTTTTAAGAAAATAATATATAAACAAAAGTGATTTAAAAAATAAAATAGAATTAAATTAAAATAGGGGAAAGAAGGGGAAAAAACATGCTAGCTATGTGTATGATACTAAGTGACGTTATCATCTAATATCTAGTCGTGGATTCTACGTTTAATTTTTTATAGGGTTTATTTATTTGTAAGTTCTACGTGAAGTTGATAATAAATTTTTGCTGAGGTATATGTTAAAGTTTTTTGACATTTAGTTTTTGTGGTCTTTGGGATAGTTACTTTTTATTTAAAGCTTGTCTAGTGTTCTGATTGTGAGATATTAAATACAAGTAGTACGGATTCTTACACAGAAGCTTAACCACTGCTTTCAAGTAAATTTGATTTACTTGCAACAATCTAGCTTCTCTAAATAAAATATCCAATTTTAGTTTGTTAAACATTACCTTCAGAACCTATTTTTGAGTAATCATAAGAGGTTTCAGGATGGTCTTACTTGTTCTGCCCTATGCTGTTATGCAATAGTTTATAATTAATTCAACCAGAACTTAAAGCTTGTCTAGTGTTCTGATTGTGAGATATTAAATGCAAGTAGTACGGATTCTTACACAGAAGCTTAACCACTGCTTTCAAGTAAATCTGATTTACTTGCAACAATCTAGCTTCTCTAAATAAAATATCCAATTTTAGTTTGTTAAACATTACCTTCAGAACATATTTTTGGGTAATCATAAGAGGTTTCAGGATGGTCTTACTTGTTCTGCCCTATGCTGTTATGCAATAGTTTATAATTAATTCAACCAGAGCATTTAACAGTTATACAGTAACAGTTATACACATAGATACACATTATAAGTAAGTTTCCGAACTCGAGTGGAAATTTTCTCAACATGGTGGCGCTACTTTAGATTTTCATCCAAAATAATACCTCAATATTTAATCTTGGTCTGCCTTTTTATTTGCAAGGTGCAAGAACATTCAATTATGCCACAGTCGTTTTTATGTAATGTGATCTCTTTTAATGTGCTAGATGTTCTTGAATCTACGGAAAAGCATAAAAAGCTTGATTTTTCTGAGTTTAGTATTAAATAATTTAAACCAAGCTGAGTTTTGATTTTTTTCATGGAAGACTCCGCAACAGTCTTTACATCCTCCCAAGACTTTTCTTTAATCATTATTGCGGTTCTGTACTTTTATTTTGTTTAAATCCAAATTGAAATTGTGACTAAAAATATTTTTTTTATCTAAAAACTCTTTAAGTCTATGTTTCATGCATTTCTCTATGATTTTTGAAAGATACTAATAATTTTGGTATCTGCCGAATTATGCAACGGGGTTACAGTGGCATGTTTGAAAATTGAGGGAAAAGCACCAGTCTCAAATAATAAATTTACAAGATGTAGAATTGGTTTATTAAGGTGTTTATGATACTTTTTCAAAAATAGTGCAGGTATTTCGTTAGGCCCGGATGCTGCATTAGTCTTAAGAGTGCTTATTAATTGAATTAGTTCATTTTGCGTTATAGGATTAAAATACATAGAGTTTCTACTTGGATTATTTTTTGGGTTTAAGCTATTATTTTTAATTATTATTTTTAAGCTCATTTTTCCAATTGTGATGAAATAGGAATTAAAAGCATATGCAGTATTATCATCTCCTACAATTTCACTACTGTAGCTGCTGGAGTGAAATCCAACACAATCTAATTATGTACTGACTTTTCGTCAGTATTTGAATCAAACTTTTTTATGAGGTATTGAGAGGCCTCCACATTTTTCGGATCTAAGCTGGTTGGATATTTTATGGGGCCACTTAAAAACTAAAATTCATTCCACCCAGCCAATATCACTAGAAGATCTGCGATAGTGGATAATTATTAATTCACCCCATAGATCCTTTAGACTATTTATTAAAAACTCATGGAACAAAATCTCTTCTGTTGAATGGAAGTCCCAGGCAGCATTTTCAGCACTTACTTGACTAACTGCTGAGAATTAAAAGAAAATAAGAATCATTACAAGATTATCGCTAGTAGAAAAATTTATATGCGGGTTTATAATCGAGAGAAAAGCCGTATTTCCATTTAAGAGGAAAAACCGCAATTTTTTTTTTACTTTCCCAATTTTCAAGAAATTTAAGATTAAAGCCAATCGATTTATTTTAGCTCAGAGAATTTAAAAATCGTAATAAAAAAGTAATTGACCACTGTATATTGTATTATATTTATAGATTCTATGGTTCAATTTTAAGTGTTGTATGCTGCACAAAATTGTTCCTGAATAAAAAACTATGATAAGCTAATAGTTTAGTCACCTTTCAAATAAATCTGTTCACTTTGATTTTTTTTTCGTTTACTTTACGTATAGTATATATGGATTTTAATGATATATCTCATAATAGAAAGAATATTTTGAGAGTATTTATTACTGTGAATTGTATCTTATACTTTCTCATTTTCAAGACATTTAATGACACGTGACGCAAAATATTTGAAAATTGCTTAAACGCTAAGTATATGACTATCGAATTTGCGGCTACGATAGGAGCTCGGACAAAAATTCTTAAGTTGCCAAGAGGTTAATTACAAAGGTATTAATTTCAGTGGCGAAGCTTGAACTTTTTTTTCGGGTAGACAAACAATAAAAATCGTTAATTAGAAAAATCTTGTATTTAATATTATTTACTTTAATGAAATATAGAATGAAAGCGCATGAAATATTAACTCAAAGAGAAAAATTATCTAGTGATATAAAAAAGAAATAAATAATTACTACTAGCATAAAAAGATAGATAGATAGAAATGAATACTACTTACAAAAAAACACAACTAAAATATAATTGCCAATATCAAACAGTCGTTCATAAATAACTACTAAAAAAACCTTTTCTATACACCCAAAAATAAAAATCCTAATTATTAAATTACTATAGCACGCGCCCCCACCAAATGCAGACAAAACTGAAGATGTATTGCGGCCGACCAGATCAAGCGTGTCCATAAACAATAACCCTCAACAGCGTAATAAAATAGCTGGTCGACTTCGATAGACAAAAGCTCGAATGTCTTCCCCGCGAGTTAATTTTGCATACGTAATAGGCTGAATGCGGCCGGACCTCTGTAGCCTGCTTGATGCGTATTTGGTTCGATATGGTCCAAATTTTGGAAGACAAATATCAATGTGTTTTCCTGGGGCTCGTATACATTAATTGGGTATCAGCCCTGTATTTTTATCTTAATCGGTGCAGCAGGCGGGGCGCGCCTTCGGATTAATCATGTTTAGATACTATATAATAATAGTAAGGATAGCGACTAGGTTCTGTGTTATTTTTTTAAAATTTTAATTCAACAATTACATGAAATAATTACGTGATAAATTAATGACAAATAACTGGATAATTTTGGGTAGACAGTGTCTACCTTGTCTACTCATACGCTTCGCCACTGATTAATTTTAAGTTATCTGTGGATTTCTATAACTTATATACTACTATAATACTGGATATAATTTAAAGTTAACGAATAATTTTGCGAAAGATCTTATCCTTATCGATCAAACTGGCAACGTCACGCAAAAAAGGTGTGACGATATGGTTTAAGTCGCATTTAATTGGTTCCTATGGTTGCATTCGACTCGCAATTGGACATAGGTTTTACGTGTTCCCAAATGGTATATGGTTGTGTCAAGTATTGACTAATATTGAGTAGGAGGAGTTTCAGTTTTCTTATAAGTTTGTTTTACATTTCATGATAATAAATACATGAAAATAGACGCGGCGGGGCATTTAATGGATGAAATGAGCCATGTTTTATCAACAATTGCATCCCCCTTACCGATATGCTCTAGCGGCAGCTTAAATTACCAGATAAAAAAGATTTAAGAAAGCCGGAAATGTTTTGACTTCAGCTGTTTTGGATTCCGTATAAAACCCGTATATTCCCAAAGTATCATCAAGCAAAGATCATAATAATATATCAAATAATATTACTTACCATTACAATAATATTTTCATAATTAAAAAATTGTAAAAAAAAACATTCTTATTCAAATTAAAGAAAGAGCTACTCTTACCCTTTACTTTTAGGATGTAAAGTAACCGGAGAAAAAGTAAAATCTTTTTTGGCTTCAGGATGTTCAGGATCTTCGAAGGCGCCAACTGTTCCAGTAGAAGCACAGTTAGCTGTGTAACCCGCAAAGAAAATTTGCAGATCTGGATCATTACCTCTTGGATCTGCATACGGAGAGTTAATTCTGGCAGTAACCTAATATAGAAAATATAATAGTATGAAAAATTGTTACATAAACTTATTTATGTTTATTTTTTAAGGTCATTAATTCTACTAGAATTTTCAAATATCGAAATATTATACTATACTGATGAACGAGTATTGAATTCTTCTGAAAATGTGTTTAATACGGTAATAAATCTTTGTCGATAGTGTCTTGATATGTAAAACAATACTACCAAAAAAAAGTATATACACGTTTAGGTACCAGGTTATGGTGTGAGCATTAACAACCATTTTTAAGCCGTAAAACTCGATTGATTTAGGCAGAAAATGTGTTTGGAGTGCTGTTTGTCAAAATTTGTTGTTGTTGAAAGAGCTTTAACTTCTAAAACTCTCATAGATTGTAATAGCTGCGTTTTCAATTTGAGAACCGCTATATGCTGCGTATGGGACCCTCGGATTCCCGCTCTTCTTTTTCACACATCAAAATGCAATGTCGGTAAAATAAATATTAAAAATATATATAAAATATCTACCCGAGACCTATTACATATAAATTGGATCCATATTAACTATGCTAGACTTACTGACAGCAAAGTTTCAAAGGAGAAAAGCTTATAATATATTCCTATTTTTTGTGTGGGACTAGTGCTAGGCAAATAAAGCTCCAAATTACCTATTATTTTAAACACTTCTTTTAAAGGGCCTGAATATTAAGTTTACTCTAGCAGATTTGCGCTATATATTATACAGGGTCAAATTAAATGTTCTCAATTGGAGCATTTTGTATACTATTAAATATTTGCATAAAGAAAAAATGCTTTTAAATTATAATTATAAAAAGCAATTTACTATAAAGATTCGTATACAGTGCTTTCATTTCAAAACGATCCACCCTTAATAACTTTCTTAAAAAAAAAAAAAAAAAAAAAACACGTCAAATTAGATATACAGGGGGACGTTTAAGTCTGTCAATCACCTCCTCACCTCCAGCTAACCTCACTTTAATATGTCAAATGGGAACCCCCATCGTGTGATACATCATAGTAAGCAGCGTAAATTTCTCTATTCAACGGTACCAAAAAAAATGAAATCTAAACTTTGGTATGTCAAATGGCTACCCCATGGTGTGATACATTATTTTAAAGGGCATTCATTATGCTATCAATGGTTGTAAAAAAAAATAACATTGATTGACCAAGAAGCAATTAAAGTGTAAATCGGTAGGGTAGAAAAACAAATTTAATTAGTTTAACAAATTTATTTTATTAAATGTTCAAAATGCGCGCCGTTATTAGCAAGACAATAAAAAAGCCTATTTTCAATCTCCTTACGAACATTGGCAAGGGTCTGCCCGCTAATTTCTCTGCATTCTTGAAATATTCTATTTTTTAAATTCTCAATACTTTCATGTGGGGTCTTATAAACTTTGCTTTTTAAGTAGCCCCAAAGAAAAAAGTCTAGTGGGGTTAGGTCCGGAGACCGCGCAGGCCATTCGATTGCACCACGTCTGCCAATCCACTTTTCTCGAAAATTTTCATCAAGCCACGAACTACCAAAGTGTAGTGCGCGGGAGCATCATTCTAACTCCATTTTAACTTCTAAATTGCTTGTATTTTTTTTGATGATCTATTATAAAAAATGTAAGAATTTTAAAATGATGTAGGTACCACACTAAATTCATTTAAAATACCAAAGTTTGGCGTAAATAAAATATTTATTATTTTTGCTAACTATTTGCTTACACATTTACCGATTTCATTTTTTTGGTACCGCTGAATAGAGAATTTTACGCTGTTTACTATGATGTATCACACGAAAGCACTGTATATATATTATTTAATTCATAGATAAACCAGGTGCTCATAAAATACCATAATAATTATTACGTGACATTGACAGTTTTATAATACATATAAACATTACTATGTGCAGTTACTATAATATCGCTTTCTGAACATGCAGAAAATTATTACCAAAATGAAATCTCGGTTTCTTCAAGCACCATTTCAATGATGAAATAATAAGAGAATTGCTTAAAATTTTGCATTGTGCTCTTTAGAGGTTTTGCCAGTCATTTTTTTTGTTTACATCACCTAGATCAACAGCGATGAACTGATGGTGCCGTCCAAATTCTATAGGACTATACCCTGGGTTCTCTTTTGTTTATTATATAAAAACTTAAAAGTCTTCTTATTCTCTGCAAATCACACAGCTATGCGGATGTTTAGCTAACTATATCTATCCTTTTTTCCTGAAAAGAGCTCTTAAGCAATTGATGCAATTAATTATGATTTGTCGACATTTTATCCAATTTCCTTAAATCATAATTTAATATTAATTAAAAAAAATCTCTTTCTCATGGAAAAAATAATGACAGAGAACGAGTAGTAGAACAAGTTTTAAATTCTATGATTTTAAATAATTTTCAGAGTTACCGAGCATATTAGCAAGTCCATTTAAAAAGCCTACATAAACTTAAAACTAATTTTGTAGCACCGACATTACCCTAATAAAAAAATTACTTATAATACTACTTGGTGTTAAGCTTTTATCCTTCCTCAAATTAATTTTTGTAATGTCGTCGAAGAAAGTTGCGTTACCCTGCAGGTGACTGGTTGTATACAAAGACAACAAAACTCATGTGAAAGTTTCATGTTTGGCATTAGGAAATATGATCAAATCAGTCATGTATTTTGGGAATCTTGATGGCTTAATATGACTTATCCTGATAAGTTCACATTGTCTTATTGTTGTATAGAATTATTAATGAAAAAGACCTATCTTTACAATATTTTTTACAAGACAGACGATCACAATGTGAGTATAAAGTTTAAGGGCCAACTTACTATTTCGGCCTGTTATACCTCCTTGTTTAAAGGAGCTTTTTCCTATCCAATAGCAAAGTATTTGATGGCATAATTGATTTGTCTTAAGCCATATTTCAAAATTGTGCGTAGAATCTTATTATGGCATAACAAGATATTTTTATTTGTATACAATATCTTTTATCTTTTATTTATTCTTTGCCTATTTGTTTTATTCGTTGTTCTCTTCATACTCTCACTTTTAATTATACACAATTGCAGTTACTTAGCTATTTGCTTGTTTTATACATAAATTAACTATAGCTTATTTTAAGAACTCACCTTTTTGTATATTATATATTAGGTTTATATTGTTAATATTAGTGGTTGTTTAAATTTTATAACCTTTATAATATACAAGAAAAGACCTTTATTATTATCATTAATTTTATCAAATAAACTAATACAGTTCACTAGAACATTTTATCAGCACAATTAAGCAATTGTATCTCTTTCTATTTGGAAAACAAGCCAGGCAGCAGTTCTCCCGGGAATGGTTACTTTAATGATAACTGCACATAGTTATATAAAAGCTGCAAATTTCACTTAACAACCATTATGACATTTTATAGCCACTTGGTTTACGGTTACGTTTTTTGAAATATACCAATTCCTATAGTAATTGCTTTTATTTTAAAAATGCGACTAGCTATAGAAATATAGCACACCCATTTAAAGGAAGTTATATTATGATATTAAAATTAATTGCCAATATAATTCTTGGATATTTTAGAAATATACAGGGTGTTTCCTAACTACGGTACAAAACTATTCAGGGAGAATCGTTAGATCATTTTATGAAAAAAAGTTCCTATGAACGTATGTCGGTAGTTGCTTTGCTTCTGTTGAAGGTTCAAAAAAATAACGGTATTTTAAAAATACTATAACTATCGTTAAACCGATTTGGTTGAAATTTGGTGCAGTTATTTGAAGTTATGAGACCCTGATTTAGCTGTAACTAGATTGAAATTATTAGGTCCAGTGGCCTGTCAGTGGGCATGCTTATTTTTAAGAAAAAAAACGGCGCATAACTGTTTTGCAGCTTTTTATTTATTTTTGTATTCAAAAATACAAAAATGCAACTAAAAATACAATTTTTTCGTATCTTATATTATCTTCATATCTAGCTTTGTTTTCGAAAAAAAAATTAAAGTATCTTTAACTCATTCTAAAAATTATCCATGGACGACAACATGAAATAAAAACCAATTAATTCGATAAACAATTTTGACCTTAAAGTAAATGAGCAAAATGCCCATCTTCTGATAAAATACACGATTGCAAACGATTTGTCATTGAGTGTCTGACACGCTCAAAAATACCTGGAGTATCCCTTATGATATTGCAATTGACAATTATCCGATTCCTCAAGTCATTCACATCTAGAACAGGAGTTTTATAAACAAGATCCTTCAGATGGCCCCATAAATAGTAATACAGGGGATGGGGATTCATATCAGGACTGCGAGCCGGCCAATTTTGAGGTCCTGCACGTCCAATCCAGCAATTAGGGTAGATGATGCCGAGATGCTGACGAGCAAGAACACTGAAATGAGCTGGAGCCCCGTCGTGCATAAACCACATGTTGACTCTTACTTGTAGGGGTACTTCTTCTAATAAAGTGGGTAAATGTGTTGCCAGAAATCCGTGTAGGATTCATCTATTAATCTTGCCGGTAAAAAAAATGGGCCAATTAGGTAGTCACCAATAATTCCTATACAAACGTTCAGCGAAAGTTGTTGGTGAAAATGAGTTTCTCTAATAACGTGGGGATTTTCGTCGGCCCAAAAATGATCATTGTGAAAGTTCATAATAGCATCTCTTGAAAAATTTGCCTTGTCCGTAAATAAAATATTGGTAGGAAATTATTATTGTGTGCCATCGTATGAATCAACCACCTGCAAAACATTAATCTTGGATGAAAATCCTGAGGCAGTAGAGCTTGTATACGCTGTATGTGATATGGATGCAGGAGGTTTCTTTTTAGAACTTTCCAAACGGTTTTTGAACTGACTTCAAACTACAGTGCAATCTTCCTGATACTATTGGAAGGATCTTCTTCTATCGCATCAAGTATAGCTTCTTCCAGTTCAGGCGTTGTTATAGTTTCTGGTCTTCCACCACCCATATTTTTATTAAAACTCCCAGTTTCACATAATCTTGCATGTAGTTTTCTAAATGTTTTCGCACATGGAATTACTCTGTTAGGATATCTGTCCTGGTAAATTCTTCGTACTTCTTCCGCATTTCCATTTGCTAATCCATAAATAAAGTGCATGTCGGTCATTTCATAATTAGTAAAATTATTCATGATGGAGTAATGAATCACTGCTAATTGACAGCTGAATTTTACTTATAGCAATTCTATCACTATCAGCTGGTTTCCAAAGCAGGTAGGTATAAAGGAGGTACTTGAATGGACTTGCCAATTATTTGTCATAAGAAGCAATGTATTTGTTATTTTGTTGTATTTCAAAAATCTGATAATATATATGTAGAAGTTGAATGTTTATTATCATAGTAAACAAGACACAAGAGACCAAAAAGTCGTACATTGGAGGGTGGACATTTTGCTCATGTACTTTAAGGTCGAAATTGTTTATCGAATTAATTGGTTTTTATTTCATGTTGTCGTCCATGGATAATTTTTAGAATGAGTTAAAGATACTTAAATTTTTTTTTTTCGAAAACAAACCAGATATGAAGATACGAAAAAGTTGTATTTTTAGTTGCTTAAATACAAAAATAAAATAATTATTGGCCTTGTTTTTTTCTCAACAATAAGCATGTGGTGCTCACTGACACGCCATTGGACCTAATAATTTCAATCTAGTTACAGCTAAATAAGTCTTATAACTTCAAATAACTGCACCAAATTTCAACCAAATCGGTTTAAGGATAGTTATAGTATTTTTAAAATACCGTTATTCTTTTGAACTTTCATCGCCCTGTATCTCAGAAACAAAGCAACTCCCGGTATACGTTTATAGGAACTTTTTTTCATAAAACGACCTAACGATTCACTTTGTATAGTTTCGTACCGTAGTTAGGAAACACCCTGTATATAAAAAATTAAACTTTTGGTATTTAAATATTAATAATTAGTTTTAGAGGATCCTGTATAATATAGAACCATTTTTCTTAAGGATAACTAACATGTTTTAATAGCAATCTCGTTAAAAAATTTAAACAAATGCTCTTTCATTTAAATAGATTATTACAAAATATGCTAATATAGGAAGTATTCCTTTAAAAAAGTCAAGGTTGCTTCTATTTCTATTTTTCAAAATAAGTGGAACGTTGCATTCATTGAAAATATTTTAGGTTAATAAAGTGTAGCGTTTTTACCATTCATTAAGGTGTGAATAAGAATACTCTCAAAAATAGTAAACCTATTTATTTACACAATTACACTACTAAGTCGGCAGTCAGTCGGTGAATGAGTGGAGCTTTATCCTTCAGCGATTGTTTTAAAGTTTCTTTGACAAAACCTTCCGTCTTTTAGGATCATAAAGCCAAAGTCAGCTACCGGCGTAGTTCTTCCGAGCAATATCGAATTCAATGGCGCGTTTTAGTGCATCTACTAGCTTAGGTGGATGTGGATGTAGCCGAAGACGAACTACCTCATTTCACCATCGCAGGGTCCATTTAGGAATGCTTTGGCTACCAAATGTTTCACATGCCAGTTTAACAAAATCTGCAATTTCAGCTCCTACTATTTCTCTTCAACTTGTATCCCATATTCCTGGCAGATATTTCAGTGCATATGTGAGGCGACGGTATTGTAGCGATCCATATACAGCTTTTTTGCCAGAATAGTGCATCCTGATACTACATGATGGACAGTTTCATTCTATTCATGGCAGAGTCTATATATAGGGCCTATGCCGGTTTTCATAATTGTATGTAGTTACTTGCAATTTCTTTTGACACGCCGTTATCAATGCTTCTGTACTTCACTTCTAAATAATGTGTTTTTTAGTCTCTTTTATTAATTATTTCTCAATGTAATTGTTTTTTTCTCAATAGAGTCATTTGCTCTTGTTTCTTTTTGTTTTTTGAATTTTCTCTAAACGATTTAACCATTTTTATTTCAAATTCAATGGTATTAGTTAAGTTTCAATCTGTCTGTATGATAACCTTTTTAGCTTCAGATATTGCTGAATTCCTTGAATAGAAATAGATAGACAATAGACTGGTCTCCTTACTAGGTATGCTACCTGGTATGCTTACTAGCTTTTTTCCTCCATCCTTTTGTTGATAGAATTGATCAATCAATGTCAGTCCTAGAGTGTAAAGTGCCATACATATTCAGTAATTTCCTTCTTTGTCCATCAAGTTTTCTATTGTCAGATTATGTCCATTTAATAATACCAAAACTGTATTAGATGACGTGTACAGCAAGTCATGTAAAGGCTTGAAATTTAATTTTTTGCGTTAAGTTGGTTTTTAAGGTGCCTCTAATTCTTCTGCAGTAGTCTATATGAAGTTTATTCTTTATATTTTTGTGTTCGATTTAGGCATTTTCAACAATATCAACATTTTTATACATTCCTTCAAGGACTTATCTGATTATTATCACCGATTTTTTATCTGCATCTAGTAGACATCTCCAGGTGTGATGGGCCTTAACGTATGTTTAAATTCCTCACTAGGTGGTCTTACACTTCTTGTTCTTCTTATTTGTTTTACGAAGGTCTACAGGGCAAATCATTGATAGTGTTAATTGACTTTTTTAATTGGCATTATTATTTTCGAAAATCGTTTTTTCCAATCTGACATAATTCTCTCTCAGCTTTTCCTCAAGTTCACTTTTTAAATAGTGAGTGTGACAAAGTTTTTATGCAGTTTTGTAAAATTTTGTTCCATCTTTGCAGGATTTTCAAGCAACTTTGTAACCACCTTTTATTAGATTTCTGTTTTTTATAAAATTTGAATTATATTAAAAGTCTTTAATAGAGTGGCACATATGCTAATGGCAGCTTATCAGTCTGGAGAACACTAATTGGTGGTGGGTTGGCATGAATTATTCTAGAGATTCCTACCTTTTAAATTGTTAGAGACATCCAGTTTGATGTGTTTATTTAAAGTGCAGTTGAAAGAACCATTAACTGGCAAATTGTCGTCATGAACAAGCAATAAATCATGATAAAGCTCTAATTTATGATGGCAAATAGGAACAACAACTGGATGGCTCAAGATGGTCTTGGGATGGCCCTAAAGACTTAATACTTCGCTAAAGATCTGGCTTAAGATCTAGCTTAAGTCCCTGCATAAGATCTTACTTAATACCTAAAATTAACACAACTTCAAAATGACAGCCTTGAAAACCATGAGAAAAAGTTTTACAAAAAATAGGAATTAAGCTTACCTCAAGATTTTGGAGAGTCTTTTATAAAGTATATTAAAGTAATTTTTCTTATTACATGGCTAGTGTCGCCATGTCGAGCAATTGAACTTGTTAAACTAAAGACCACATCAATTGAAAAGAAAGCTAAGACGCAATTTCTGGGTACCTCTTTAATGGATAATCTTACGTAGGCCCAGTTTTACAAGAATTGGCAAGACAATGTTGCCTTGCTTAGCAGCGAGTACGGAAATCAATCTAATCCCAAAAAGAAATGTATTCAAATTATAGGAAAAACAATGGCAACAACAGCCCAGTATAGAAAATGCCAATACGTAAAAAGTTCATCCTTGAGCATGGCGTACGTGACCAATGACTAAGACAGACAGACAAAAAATCACGTTAGTCAAAGAGAGAGAAAGAAAAACAACCTGATTCCAGTAAATTGCTCAAAATTAAATCAAAGCGAACAATAGCTAACGTCATCTAGGAGTTCTTATTTTTTTTACAGTGCCATTAATCTAGTTTACACTAGATGTGATCAGTGATACTCATACAATATTAAATAATTACAAGCAAAAAAAAAACGCTACAATAGCTTCCCGGTTGGCAGAATTTTGATATTTAGAGTGTTTTCTTTTTATTGCGACAAAATTCAGGGGTGTGATCATAGGACGAAATCAAGCAAAAAAGCTTTTATCAACATATGTCCTAAACATCTTAATTCCGTAATAAAGTTAAAATAAAAAAAAACTTTTATTTTTCGAGTTATAAAAGTAATACTTGATTAAGGCGTTATGGCAATCCGCAATAAAGCTTTTTATTTTTTTATGCGAAAACCGTGCATCGCGTGAAAAATTACTCAGAGACCAGATATGCTCTAAAAGAAATAAATAATTTAAAAATATGTTTACGTATAGGAAAAACCAGTGGCGTACATATAAATAAATTTATTTCAAAGTTTCTAGTGTCTCTGCAGCGGACTCACCGCCGAAATAATTTGCCGAAGCCTAGGGATGTGCGATACTGAGGAAAGTACCAGTATTTCGGATCGTATCGTATCGTTTTAAAAGTACCGGTTGGTTACAATATCGACAAGTTCAGTACCGATATTCCAAGTACCGGTACGATTTAACTAAATATAAATTTTTTTAAAACTGTTAAATTAGCGCGGACTGGTATGGCCATTACTGATGTTTTTAGTATTATTTATTAACAGCATTTATTTCGAAATAACTACAAGTGAAAATTTGACATTTGTCGTCACTTAAATTAAAACCGAACAACAGAAAACATTAAAACATAAGACAAAAATAATTATTCTAGAAAATGAAAAATAATTACAAATTCCAGTAACTTAATTCTAACGAATTTAAAAATAATAGCCTTGAAAGTCTATCTCCAAGAAGTCTGTTACGGCATTCATCCATTATCGCATCAGACTTTGAAAATAGGCGTTCAGAAAATGGGTTGCATCTGCCAACACTACGGATAAACATAGACAGAAGGAAACAGGAGTAAATCCGTGCTTCACTGCTTCATTCAAATTAATTTATGTGGTATCTTTTTGATTAAATTAAATTTATTTCATAGCATTCTTTGATACGGGATACGATAGGTACTGCATAAAACTCAAACGAATCGGACCGTATCGTACGTTAAAGTACCGGTACAAAATATCGAGTATCGGAAGAAAAAATACCGGTACTTGAGAAAATCGTATCGTATCGCACATCCTAAGCCGAAGCAGTTAGGCGCCATTTTATTCTAATACATGCGATTGAATGCATGTTTTTTCGACAGGTGCGCGGTGGCAGTTTGTTTATCTTATTATAATCGATATTTTATAATAATGGCGGGTAAGTTTTAACGTCATTTGTTACTTTGGGCATTTTATTATACATTTTAAATATTGTAAATTAATAAATACAAATTAAAATGTGGGTTTTTGTGGAAAATGGGTGGTGGCTTTGTCATGAAGACATTAGGAACTTAAGTGCTTTATTTTTTTGTAGAGAATAAGCGCAATATTTATGCACAATTATTTGACAAAAATCCAAATGATGTGTTTGATATAATTGAGGAGCTTCCTGATGACAATGTCAGTGAATTAGGGGATTCTGATAATGATGATATCGAAGAAGAACAATAATTCGAAATGTTTGACATCGAGTCAATGCCCATTATTTTTGCAAATGAGAACAATAGCAATAAGCTCAAAACGACAATAACGAAAATTTTGGATAAGATACCGATGACGAAATACCTCTTTCAGTTATTCGAGTCAAAGAGATTGCAAAAAAAACTTCTGTTACCAATTGTCTGCAAAATTTAAAACATTTCGATGAAGCATCCGGACCAGTAGTTAATATCAATGTACAAATTCCCACCGACATGTTTTTATATGTCTTTCCCGAAAGTATTTGTGAGAACCTAGTATTCATACAGATCTGTATGCCTTGCAAAAAGCTGGTGGTGGAAACGTCTGTTCATTTATACCTATAAATTTGAAGGAAATGAAGGTATTTATAGCAATAAATTTATTATTGAGCATAAAGAAATTACCTAGCTATAAAGACTACTAGTCATCCAGACCAGAACTAAAAGACTCATATATAAGTTCATCAAGAGATCGATTTACCTGGTTGTTAGCCTATGTCCACATAAATAATAATTCGTTGCAGCCAGGCAGAGATTCACAAGAATATGATAAATTATTATATAAGTTGCGATCTTTCCTAGATAAACTATCTCGAACTTTTCTAACTTCTTTGAAACCTGATGAAAATCAGGCTATAGACGAATCAATGATTCGTTTCAAGGGTCAAAGCTATTTGAAGCAATATATGCCAAACAAACCAATAAAAAGGGTATATAAAGTTTGGATACGTGCTGACGCGTCCGGCTTTGTACGTGAATTCCAGATTTACACCGAAAAGGTCAAAGAAATCGTCGAAAAAAATTTTGGCCACAGCGTAGTTGTTGATCTAACAAGGTCTATTGTTTTACTACAGTCTTCATTTTGTCTATTTTGACAACTTTTTCCATAGTTTTCTAGAAAAAATTACAATCCGAATATATTTACGCATGTGGAACTGTAAGAAACAGGGAGGATTTATCTATAGATCTAACTGGTGACAAAGTAATGAAAAGAGGAGAATCTGATCGGCGAGTAAGTACTGACGGACTGGTTTTTGTAAAATGGATTGACAATAGACCTGTATATTTTTTGAGCATCTACCTGGATCCCACCATTGTGGAAACTGCAACCAGATAAAAGAGAGATGGAACCAATCAGGAAATTGCTTGTCTCGCAAATACATGGGATATGTCGACAAGGTGGACATGTTGAAAAGCTTGTACGAAGTTGACAGGAAATCGAAGAAATAGTGGCATCGAATATTTTTTAATATTATTGCTTTGTCAACCGTTAATACATTTATCTTTTTCAAGATAAGAAATCCAAATTCAAATGCTCAATTGAACTTGAAACAGTTTCGACATTTTGTGGCATTAGAATTGACTGGAGCAGAAGAAATAAGTACCAAACGAGGTCGTCTAATAACATCTATAGTAAATCATTTCAAGCGGACTGTGCCTTACGAAATTAGGTACGATTCATATGCACACATGCTGCAGCATATTGACAAGCCAAGAAGATGTGCATTTTGCAGCAGCAAATCGGAATCCCACAAGTCAAAATGGATTTGCACAAAGTAATATATATGTGTTTTCAGATGCGATGTTGGGTTATGCCTCATGGATAAAAAGAACTCTTTTTTAGAATTTAACAAAAAATAATAATATAATTGTAATTTATTAGTTATTAAAGATCTTTAAAGATATACAATTTGTAAAAAATACTATTTAGTTGTTATTGACAATCATATAGGCCTGGTGTCTTTATAGTGATGACACATAATTAACAATTAATTAAAAACTCATATTAAAAATAAATAGTAAATGTGCACTCCTGACATCAATATTAAGTAAGTTTTTACGGTTTTCATTTAATTTTCGATAAAAAATAATTCCATCCTGAAAGCATTAAAAAAAAAATATTCAATTCAAAGTCCGCATAAACGCCAATGGCGAATATACAAATCTAAATTGTATATAGGAAAAACGCTATGGATGCTTAGAAACTACAGAAGTACTAGTAAAAAAAATCTACAGAAGTATCACATTTTTCGAAAAAAGTAATTTTTTTTCTTTTAACTTTACCACCCTGTAGGGTAAAATCTTAAACGTTTAGAACATATGTTCATATGAACTTTTTTGCTTAATTTCGTCCAAGGAATACGCCTCTGAATTTTGTCCGCATACACCCTGTCTCCTCGCGAGATTGTGGTTCTGGAAAATTTGCTAACCTTCCATACATCTCCAGTATTGTCGTGTGGTGTATCCGCTAGTATCACCACGATAATTCCGAAATGACGAAGCACATCTGATGTTTGCGACGTTGCCAATATCAATACAATAGCAAGGTCTGTTTCCATAGTAAACTAATTTTCATCTCTTATTTATGTATGTACCATGGGTCATCAATCACTTCGTAAATGTTAATTGCACAACCTACTACTTATATGGAATCACCTAGTAATTTTGAGCAATAGAAATTAATTTGAAAGAAAATCTTTGAGGAATAAAGAGCAGTCTTTCCAAACCAAGTAAATAATAAAACTAGATTATTACGAATTTCCTAATAATAGAATGAATGAAAACAAAATATAGTTTTCTATTTACAAACATAATTTTCCTGAAAATGTCAATTTAACAAAAAATAATTGTATGTAAGTAATATTAGTAATCTGTATTGCTACCCCTAGCATCGATGCCTCGTCGACTTTATGAAGGCTATGCTAATCTATTAAATTATTAACTTCTTATTGGGGAACATTTACGCATTCTTCCAAAGCTTTTAGCATTCCAAAGCATTCCTCCAATTACCGCCCGATTGCACTAGTTCCAGTAATATCGAAGATTATGGAGAAAGCAGTCAAACAACAACTGTTAAGATATCTGGAATCATCTAGACTAATCAGCGATCATCAATACGGCTTCCGAAAGCTTAGATCCACCGGCGATCTTCTGGCTTACGTCACACACTTGTGAACGGAGGCCATGGAGAAGCACGGCGAGTCCCGCTCAGTCGCTCTTGACATTTCCAAGGCATTTGACAGAGTGTGGCATGAGAGACTACTAACCAAGCTCTCCTCAATCGGCATACAAAACTCATTATTGAATTGGATTAAAAGTTTTCTTGAACAACGAACAATCCAAGTAGCCGTCGATGGACACCTCTCCGACAAATTTAACATTAACGCTGGAGTCCCTCAAGGATGCATTCTATCCCCCACCCTTTTCTTGATATATATCAACGATTTGCTAGGAACCACTGTCAATCCAATCTACAGCTTTGCGGACGATAGCACACTTATTTCCACATTCAAGTCCACCAAACCAACGACAGCCGCAACTTCTCAGAATCTTAGGCAGCAATAAGTAGCTTCAACCAACAACGATATTAGAGCAATCTTGGAATGGGGCGGTAACAATCTGGTCAATTTTAACGCCAAAAAAACGCAGGCTGCAGTATTTACGATGAAGACTAACGTTGATGGCCCGGAGCTGGGTATGGCAGGGAAAACATTGCCAATGAAATCATCTTTACATCTTCTAGGAGTCGAAGTCACCAACAGTGTGTCTTGGCATGACCACGTTGCCGAGATCGCCAGGGCAGCTTCCAAAAAACTCGGAGTGCTTTTCAAAACGAAAAAACTGTATACACCAGAACAGCTACTGACTCTTTATAAGGCTCAAATACGCCCTTCCCTCGAGTATTGCTCGCATGTCTGGAGCTCTGCACCCAAGCATAGTTTAAAGCTGCTAGATTCTATCTAGAACAGAGCTATTCGTCTTATCGACAAACCAGATCTGACAAAGAGTCTGGATAGTTTGAAGCACAGGAGAAAGGTGGCTGATCTCTGTTTATTCTACCGTTATTATCACAGTAAGTGCTCCTCTGAGCTGGCAGGCCTGATTCCACCCAGGACTGTTCCGGCAAGAAGGACGCGTCTAGCAGTTACGGTTCATCAACATCGAGTCTACCTGCCTACCCCAAGGACGTCGCTGTATCGAGACTCATTCATCTGGAGAACATCTTTTTTGTGGATCGGGCTTCCACCTCACATATTTCCCGACACATACAACCTGCAGCGATTCAAGATAAAAGCCAACAAATATCTTCGATCAAGCACCACTCCAAGAGTGACATAGGACTTTCCTCTTGTGCTTGTGTTTACCATAAAAAAAAAAAAAAAAAAAAAAAAAAAAAGCTGTCTGTTTAAGTTATTTTATTTTACTATGGTTATTTTGACGAGCTCTAGTCCTTTTTTGATCTTATTCCTTAAGAGTTCTGTATGATTAAAATCTAGTGAGCAAGAAGGCCACTCCAAAACTGTAGCAGATTCTAAGAAGTATTTTGCAACTCTGCTGGTATGTGAAGGTACATTAACTTGCATAAATATAAAAAAATCGTCAAAAGCTCTCCAAAGCCTGACTACGGGTTGCAAAACTAATTCAACATACCTTTGATCTGTTATCGTGTAATGGGAATTAAATGAGTTCTTTCACTAATCATAATTCTATCCCGAAACATTACAGCACCTCCTTTGTATTTCGGGATAGGTTTGGAAGCACGGTGTCTTGTCCGCTTGTCTCCCTCTACCTCTTAAAATGAGGATTAGCCGGTCATCGGATCGTAGGCGGATTTTGGTTTCATCCGAAAATAAGACGTTTTTCCAATTTTTATTAGTACAATTTTCCTGTTGCAAACAAAAATTTAAACGGTCAGTTTAATATTTTCCTTAAAACTTCTGAATCTCTTAATTATCTTCAGGTAAATAATTCCCGAGTACGAAGTTTTCTTCTGATAGTTTTGACAGAAACACTAATACCTGTAGCTTGCAAAAATTACATTTAAAGATGTAAATATTATCCACAGATATTATTGGATTTTTTCTTGTTATTCGAGCTACAAAGCGATCTCGCCTCTCTGTAGTGATTTTTTCACGACTTCTCCTTGGTCTATTCTTTTTCATTAAGTGTTCTCAGTTTAAGAAACCTTGAATAGATTTTTAAAACAACCCCTTGTGTAACCTCCACTGTTCTTCAGCCACGCCTTATTCTGTCAGAGCAATAATTCTTACCCTCTAGACTAAATGTGCGAAAATAAAGAAATTATAAACTCGATGCCACTTGCAAGTGGAACAGTAAAATAAAAACTACCAACAAACAAGAAACAAACAGACACACAAACTTTTTTAACGTTTGTAACAAAAAACAATTAAACGAATATTTCATAATAATACTGGCTGATTCCATATAAGTATGATCGTCTATATGTAACTAAATATAAAAAAGTTGGCAATATTCATTATGGAAATTTTAAACTTACTTGAGAAAGCCCAGTGGAACTCATTGGACCCGTTTGATATAATATATAATCCAAAGCAGTCGCCCAGTCTAAATCATTCACAGCCGGTATCTTATTCAATTTATATCCCATATAAAAAGCCACGTGGTTCTGTAGACTTCTTCCAACGCCAGGCAATTCATGAGTCACTTTAATATTAAACTTGTCCAGTTCTTCTTTAGGGCCTATTCCAGAAAGAAGAAGAATTTGTGGTGTGTTTAAAGCTCCTGCAGATAAAATAACTTCACGTCGAACCCTCACAGAATATGTAATGTCTTTATAAATAAACTCTACACCGACAGCGGTTTTCTCATTGTTTCTATTTTGAAGTATAATTTTAGAAGCCGTAGAGTTAAGCATAACATGGAAATTCGGATTATTACGTTGAGGGCGGACATATGCTCTGGCACTACTTAATCTCACCCCATCTCTGTAAAAACCAATAAATAATAATAGTTTGACCATAAAATATTAAATTACCTCGTGTTTGATTGCGCAATAGCAAATCCAGTATATTTTTCACCATTTAAGTCGTCTGACACATTTTCTCCAATTTGTTGAGCAGCTTTTAATATATCAAATGCCATCTCAGGTTGATGTCGAAAGCGGGACGTCGTTAAAGGACCGTTTACGCCATGATACTTTGCATCCACTAACGTGCCTACATCTTTATTATCTTCGAATCTCTTAAATACTGGTAAGACCTCTTCATAGCTCCAGCCTGGGTTCCCTGCTTCAACCTAGTAAATGTTGAATTAAGGTAATAAATATTTTAATTATTTCTTACTAATTCTCGTTAATTTAGTTAACTGGCTACTTTGTTTGCAACTTACCCATTTCTCGTAGTCTCTGGGCGTTCCTCTTGTATACATCATGCCATTTATAACACTACATCCTCCTAAAACTTTTCCTCTTGGCCAAGTACATCTTTTATCTGGATATCCTTGACAAGCTTCTGGTTCTGGTTCGGTACGGTAGTTCCAGTCCATATACGGGTTTCCAAAGTAGTTTACTACCATTGCCGGTACCTGAAAAATCAGTAAATTTTATGCAATTCTTATCTTTTCGCCAACTGAAATAATTGCACTTTACAACTCTTTAGTCTTAGTTTCTACATCAGCCCCTAGGCTTCCAAGCATTTCTCTACAAAATACGTCAAAAGAATTTAAGGACACTAGATATGGTATGAGTGGAATAACTTTTTACATAAAATGTATGCAACTTGGGTTCTGAGTATGACCACATTAAGTAAAGCCAATGTCTTATGCGAGTAAAATTTAGAAAATTAGTTGATTTATTTTAGTTATTCCTTCTTGGCATAGTTCTTCTGAAATAAAACCTTAAAAGTACGTATTGTGTATGCACATATAAATTTATTGATTTATCGTTTTTATTGCCTACCTCTTACATAAAGACTTAAACAACATTTCATCATTTCCATTGCACTGCATGATTTGTACATTCAATCCTTCTGGTTGATGTAAATTCTAGGCATTCTTGTAGGAGCTCAGTGGAGTCAAAACTTACTTTCAAATTAATTATGTTACTTTTTGTTTTTTAACTGATTTTGACTTAAGATATAAGAACTCGACCAAACACATGCCGATATAGCTCCATCGAAAGCAAGGTTGACGTGCAAAGATATAAGGAAATTAAAAGATTTATGCTTGCGATTTAATAATAAGTATATGTTATGTAACGTATATGTTTTTTGTAATGTTCTGTATCTGATGATGGCTGTTTACACAGCCGAAATGCATAATACATTTACCTAAGTGTCCTACATGCATTTTTCTTGGAGATAAAGACTTCCCCTATTTGTAATCTTTATATACGCATTCTCCTACAAAATATGGACTTCTATTCAACTAATAATAAGTAGTAAATATTTAAAAACACTTATGCAGGATGATGGCTTAGAATGAATATCTCCATCACCATAATCGGGTACTCGATTATGGTAGCTTATCAAGTCATTTAAAGACTGGCAGACTCGCCAAGCTCGAAATAAAGCAAAAAGCCCAGAAGATACTTTATTACAAGTTTGAACCATTTCTGTCGTACAGGACGACCGGTACGTAATCTACCGCATCACAGATCGAACTATTCTGTTCAATTAATTTTTTTTACGAAAAACACTAGCACAAAAGGGTAAACCCTATAGTATTCACGAGTACCATACTGGATATTTTTTTAAAATTTCTGCAAGTTGTAATATTCGGGAAAAACGTGTTTTGGCAGTTGATTCCACAGACTTGCACTTCTCCGTAAAAAAAGAGTCTCGATATAGCGATGTTCTAGGCGTCTGCCAATGCACTCAATAATAATAAGTAGCATATGCCTGTCGAGTAGATCTTGCCTGTATACCTCTAGGTGGAATGATATACGCCAGTTTGGAAGAGAATTTACCATGATGGTATCGATAAAATAAATAGGTCCGCCACCATTCTTCTATGTGCCAAACTACCCTACTTCTAGTTATTTAGGCGGAGAGCGTTATATGTAAGTATCTTGTTAAGCGTTAAAAGCTGTTGCGCTGTATACAGCTTTTCGTTTTAAAGAGAGCCCCAAGTTTTTGAGTACCCGATTTAGCTATTTCCGTTACATGATCATGCCAAGATATTTTGCTTCCAATCTTCATACCTAACAAACAAACTAACGAAGACAGCGGCAAACTAAGTCCGAACATAATAAGGTTTGGGATGCCAGAGGCAGCCTTCTTTGTAAATACAGCAGCTACTTGTGTCTGAGCTGCATTTAACTCAATCAGATTGCACTCATGCCACACCAAAATCATATTAAGGTCGCATATGGCACTAGGTTTCGGCTGACGTAATTTAATTAAGCGACTTTAAAGAAGACACTAATGTATGTACTGTCATCAGCAAAGTTGTAAATTGGATTAGCAGTCTTATCGAAAAGGTCGTTGAGATGTAACAGGAAAAGGGTAAGGAACAAAATATATTCCTAAGAGCCACTTACGTTAATTTGAAACCTCTACAAGGAGTCTCCATCAACGAAAACTTAGATGGCTTAATTCTCGAGGAAGGTTCTAAACCAAGCAACGAGAGTTGGTGGTAAACCGTACGAATACCATTTGTTTAAAAGGTTTTCATGCTAGGCCCTATACCTTTGAAATATCCAGAGCTATTGCACGGGATTCACCACAATTCTCGATAGGCTTGGTCTAAACATGCGTGATATAGGCTCACCATAAATCACCAGTAGACCTGTGTTTTCAAAAACCATACTGACGGTCGCTAATGATGTTGATGGAGTCCAGGTTTTTCAAAATTTGGTTGTTAACAAGTGTCTTTATTATCTTGGTGATTGCCGGGACTAAAGGCATCGGACGGTAATTGATAAGCACCGTCTATTTTCTTTTTTTCATTAATTTGAAATAGTTGCTATGGATTGAAGGCTAGAAATAGTTGTGTGAGATACAATCAAAACTTAAAATATACGAGTATTTACTATAATCATAAGAATAAACGCACATATGCTAGCGTGGCAGATAAAGTAGAAAAGATGTATATTGGGAAGAAAATAACAATATAATAATACTATAAATCTAATACTATAATCTTAATATAAATTAAAATCATTCCAAAGAAAGCTTGTTAAAGGAGTTAGAGAAACTTAAACATTTGCAATAATTTCTCGAGTAAAAACCCAACCCTTTGCCGGCACTAGATGGTACTAAAACAGGAAATCCAGATTCAGATAATGACGTGGAATAGTAAATTCTTGTATGAAATTTGCTGAAACCGAAGCGACAGAAAGACCAACTATGACCAAGGGAGCGGCAGCACAAAAGTTGGTGTTCTGGAAAATTTACTAGACTAAAATTTTAAAGATTTACACATAGCCGTAAATGCAATTGCATGAATAGCTGTAAGTAAAGCGCACGTACTTCAGCCAACAGATGACTTGATCACTAATGTATCCACTACCATGGATGGCCTCACCATATCCCTCTTGAGTAAGCATCCACAGGTCTTCAAAGAACACCGTACTAATTAAATCAACTTTTCCTAACTCGTTGCTTCTTTGAAATATATATAATAATACTTTTAAATTTTTATATCTTTTTTCATAATCATAATCATATCCTCATATTCCTTTTTTTATAGTTTTGAATAAGCCTGTTTATTAAATCTGATGTTCAGCAAGGCAACACAATGTCACTAAAACTATTAGAGTTTTGGAGAGTGCATTCAAACAATTGAACTGGAGTGATATAAACATAGTTGGCAAAACCTAAGCAACTTACGTTTTGTAGATGATATAGTGCTATTCTTGGACAATCTAGAAGAAATGTGACTGATGTTGCAGGACCTGCAAGAGGTGTATGGAAAATTCCGCCTTAATATCAGTAATTTAGAAACACAATTTATGACAAACCTTATTCTCGGCTTGAAGATTGGCGGAGCTGAAATTCAAATAGTCGATAGATGTGTAGCTTGGCCATGAGGTCAGCATATTTAGGGATAACCAGACATGCGAACTAAAGAGAAAGTTTAGTCTCTCATGCACAGCTTTTGGAAGATTTAAAACGTTTTCAAGAGTGACATTTTCATCAATTTAAAAAGAAGTATTTTTGATCAGTGCGTGCTACTAGTAATGACATATGGCTCATAAATCCTAATACTAACAACAGCAACAGCTAAAAAACTTAGAGTTACACAAAAGAAGATGAAGAGATACTTGCTTGGTGTGACCTTAATGGACCACATAAAGGAAGATCTGCGCAAAAGAACCGGTGTCGGAAATGTCGTTGAAGCTATTGCAAAGCTTAAGTGGAACTGAGCTGGTCACGTTGCACCGATGTGGATGATCGATATCGCGTGGAGACCTAGAACGGACAACTGAAGTAGAGAAAGACAGCTATGCGTTTGTTGGATGATATTAAGAGGATCGGCTGGATAGAACCAGCACAAAATCGATTGGAATAGAAAATGATTGGAGAGGCCTATGCTCAATAATGGACACAGATGCTTTAATTTATGATGATGAATGAAGTTGGGGCTCAAATGAAACCAAGCTAAACTACTGAAAACCTGGATACAAAAATTGAAACGCGTGTTTCATCTTGTAAATGTAAGGTACAGACTTAAAGCAGTACAGACGTTATTAAAAATATGTTCTTTTGTTACACTCGTACCTGCAGCATTTTTGTCAATACCAAGCGAAAAACCTGTTGTTTTCCCAACAACCTTTAATATTTAAATAAGAGCATTTTAGGTGAGGGAATCGTTACCATGACTGGGATTTACTTCTCAACTGTGTATACACGTACTAGTCTTAATGTTTCTGCCCATGAAATATCTATTTAATTATTTTATGATTTCAGGCATATTCAGTAAGCTCTGTTCTCTAAACACCAATAAAGGCTATCCAGGATCAGATATAATATCTACATTATTTCTAAAAGTTTGTATACTATGTATACTATTGCATCTTATCTTCAATCTCTGTATTTAGACAAGGGATTTTCCAGATTTTTTAATGAGAGTTTTATTAGGGCTTCTTAAAGTCAAATGATAGAGCCTCTATTACTAACTATCCCATTTGCATACTCAGCGTAATTCTAAAGGTTTTTTAAAATTTGATCTCATTTTCTTACAATTTCATAACGCCTTATTTAGCATTTAAGTTTATTGTTTTTTGGTACATCATCTTTATTTGAAAATAAACACCTGCTTGCTATAAAACGAAGATAACTTAAGTTCATCATCGATCTACTTATATATACCAATATTTGTTTCGATATTTTTTGTTATTATTTTTCTTAATTGTTTAATAATCTCAAAGAAATGAATTTATACATTTTATCATTGGTGAGACATATATTTATACAAAGATTCAATTTTCTTTTAAATATTGTATGAAAATAGCACTGATCGCGACATCTAGTCTAAAGTGTGTTAATGACCTTGTAAGAAAAATAAGAACTCCTAGATGGCGTTAGCTGTTCTTCGTTTTGAATTTTAGGCAATTTATTGGAATCACGTTGTTTTTCTCTCTGACTAACGTGTTTCGCCTATTTGTATATCCTTTTTTCATTAGTCACGTACGCGTCACATGCTCAAGGATCAACTTTTTAGGTATTGACATTTTTGATAGCGGGCTGTTGTGGCTATTGTAATGGCTGTAATTTGAATTATTTACCTTTTGGTATTAGATTAATGGCCGTACTCGCTGCCAGAGACAACCAAAGAGACGCGCAACTGTGCCGTAAAAAAATATCCGATTATTTTCCATCTTTGTCTCTCTTCGTGAAAGGTGGACGTAGATGGCGCAGATAGCTTTTGCCGCCATAATTCAAACCTCGGCTATTAAGCATTTAATTATTTATTTTAATTAAAATTAGTTGTTATGTCTCAGAAGTCAGAACATCATAATTATGTTCTGAGACAGAACGGCTGATTTTAATTAAAACAAATAAAAAGTTATTGATATGTTTTTAATTATGTTAAACTTATTATTAAAGTTATGATTAGTATTGTGGCGCCACCTTAGCTCACCTTTTATAAGGGAAGAGAAAGACAACGAGAAACCATATATACAGATTAAAGAGAGCAACAACAATAGGGTAAATTTCTATCTAGTTGCACGTCTCTTTGGTTGTCTCTGCTCATTGCAACTTAAATCTAAGCGGAGTAACATTGTATTGTCAATTCTTGTAAAGCTGGGTCTGCGTGGGATTATCCATCGAAGAGGTACCCAGAATTTGCATTTTGGTTTTCTTTCTAAATGATGTACGCTTCAAGTTAACAAGTTCAATTGCTCGAGGTGTGGATTCGACCTCATGGTTATTTCATAGCAACACTACCCATGAAATGTGAAAGATTACTTTAATTAAATTAATATAAAAAACCCTCCAACATCATGAAGTTTCACGTGGTAATTTTAAAGTCTTATGCAGCATTTTATGCAGGGTCTTAAGCCAGATCCTAAGCCAAGAATTAATTAATTTTAGTTGATCTAGTACATGCATGTTGTACACTGTACAGTGTACTGTGTGCTAGGTTACTGACTTTGGCCAAAGGGTAGCTAGATACTAGCAGGTTATTGATTTTTTTAATGTTTTATAACTGTGGTGCATAGAGTTTTGATTTCAGAGGTTATACCTTTTAAGAAAATTTTATTTTATAATTTTTAACAATGATTTATTTGAGTAAAAGATTAAACAACGAATATTAACCAGTAATTGCTTATTTTTTTATAATATAGTGTTGGTAATAATTGAAGCTTATTTTAAGTCTTACTATGTGTTATATTTTTTTACATCCCTTTGTTTATATGAGAACCGATTTGCCAGATAAAGGTTCTTTTAACTGCACTTTAAATAAACACATCAAACTTGGATGGCGCCCACAATTTAAAAGGTAAGCATCTCTAGAATAATTCATGCCAACCTACCACCAATTAATGTCCTCCAGACTGATAAGCTGTCGTTAGCATATGTGCCACTATATTAAAGACTTTTAACATCAGTTAATTTTTATTAAAAGCAAAAATCTAATAAAAAGTGGTTACAAAATAATAAAAAAAATAACAAAGAATAATGATAAAAATTTCGCCTTTATTGTAAAAAAAAAAATTCACAGCTTCTTTTGTTACGGGTAAGAAACGGTGAATATAAATTTTTTTCTCGCAATAAAGAAAAGGGTTGCAAAAGCCCGTTGCTAATTAAACCTGGGGGAGATGAAACATCTTAACGTATTTAAGGTGATTTTGTTCATTATTCCGTTTTAAAATAAAATTTACTTATATTAAATTTTGCGTCGCTGGTCTTGAATATTAAAGAGGTTCATCTGCCGGCCGAAATCTTGAGTAGGAAGATAATGCCATTTGTACGATGCAGGGGAAATAAAATTATAAAGGTTATGGCAATCTGATGAATATTTGATGCAGGGTATTAAAAATTTACAAGGCTTATGCTAAGAAATTTACATTTTTTATGGACTGTTTTGTTCTGCAAAACCTGATAAATAAAAACTACTTTTGAAATTTCTTTTTTCGCTTTATTTTTTTTACCTTATCTTTATCATAATAAAATCATTTTTCATAACGTTGCTCTAATCTTAATTCGAATCGTCAAAGTCCCTTAAAATATTAATTTGCGGCATTGATGACTCCTTTGTTTTTCTTAAATTTTTCACCTCCAAGTTATATTTTTTAACTTCTGAAATTTGAAAAATAGTCACTGTGGGCTGCAAATAGGAATTATTAGAGAAACTTTCGAGTTTGAATTCGTTGATTTTAGCCATTGCATCCACCGACAAATAGACAAGGCTAATGTCATAGCAAAACAAGAATATTTTTTTTGTCAAATAGGATCTCTGATTTTTGACCTCATCTTTCGAAACCTGCGTAATATTGACTAGTAATAGTTATACCTTTCTCCAGAAATCAATAAACCTAACGATAATTTTCTTTTTGCCTTCTTTGTGAGCCTCAATTTAGTGTTTAGACTGAGTGTAATGCAAGTTTCGTTAACAGTTCTCATTGCAAAAATTTATTGGGTTCTGCTTATATAGCGCAAAATTTTCCTCTTGGTCAACTTTTGATTGAACATGAGCAATCACGCTCACGGTCACCTTGCACAGAGCTTCTTTATGTGCAAATGTTGATATAAAATATAACGTATATTCAATCGCCATCCTAGCAGACTCAGCTATCTCACTTATTTTGATTGTGTTGTCCTTCATCACCATTTTATGGTATGATGATTTTTAATGATTTCAAATGTGACTTATACGGGGGTCCTCAACGTGATTTATCGGAAGTGCTCGTACAACTCTTTTCAAATTTAGAGACTCACTGTTTAACCATTAAATATGAGAGAGAGGAGTGAGGAGTTTAGCCTTTTTTTAATTTGAAATAATTCTTTTAAATCTTTTTTTCATTCTCATCCAAACAATTGAGGTTTCTTATTCCAACGACTTTCAAATATGTACTTACAAAGCAATCGATTTGAAAATATACAGGATGGGGAATTAAAGATTACGCATTATTAAAATATTGACAGCACCGCTTCATGTCGTCAATAAGCGGCCCTCTCCGGTCGTCTGACAGATATTTGCTGTTTTTATTTTTTACAGAATATCGGCATGCGTCATTTTCTTATGACTGCACACTGCACTGTTGAATTTTAAAGCGCTATAATTTTTTTCTTAACGTATTATAGCTGTTTATATTCCTTCTTAAAGAGTTTGAATTATTAAATGGTTTAATGGAGACAGTTCGGCATTTCAATGTAGAGATTTGTTTTCAAATGTATTTGACCAAATGCCACCACATAATACAAATGCCATACAAGTGAATTAAACACTATTAAGTAGAACTGTTGAAGAGTAAGTAGTCACGGTTAAGTAGAACTGAATATGGACCATAAAGCAGACTATTCACACGGCTGCAGCAGGGGCAACCTAGGGCATATGGCAAATGGGGCAATTTAGGAAGCTCTACTACCCACGTTCCTGGATGTTTTTTAATTTGACTGTTCAGGTTAAGTGTGCAAGTGCGTGTGAGTTGTACCGCACTAATTAAGAAGCCGGCGCCGATATTGTCATTACAGCAAAAAGTTGATGTAGCATTAACTCTTTCCGTTATTCTACTAAAAAAAAAGAAAAAAAAGGAGATATTGAGTGAAGGGGTGGCTATAGAAAAGAAAAGATTTGTGCCACATGAACGTCAGGCAATTATTGGAAGTAGATGATCCTAAAAACTTTTTGCGAATGGACATATGTAGATTCCTTTGAAGAGCTCCTTGATATGGTGACACCAATAATAAAAAAACAAGATTCATTGATGCGGAAAACTATAAGTGCTCGACAACGTCTAACTGCTACTCTATGATTTTTATTTAGCGGACAAAGCTATGAAGATTTAAAATTAAGAACTATTATATCACCTTAATTAATGTCAATAATGATTCCTGGGACATGTTGGGCTATCTACAAATCTCTTAAACACTACATAAAGGTAAGAAATAAAAATAGTAATATTTATGAAATGGTTTATTTCTTTCTAGTTACACAGAATTTGGATATATTCGTAGTAACTGTTGTTTTTGTCTGGTGTTATTTTTAAGCTTTATTAAATATTAGTTATAGGAACTCTGTTATACCATATCGCAATTTTTATTTTGTATGATCTCGATATGTGGTGAATTCCTACCCGCACATTGTGATTCAGAAGCTGGAATTTCGTGAGAAGATGTCTGAAAAAAAGAGGGGTTGCGCTTGATACTAAAGGGAAGGCGTGGGAGATTGTATTTAGTATTGACGGGATGAACAATACCACGCGCTTCGTTGGTTATGTACGAACTGATTCAAATTGTGCTCAAATTGGCCCGCATGTATAATGTGATTTTATACATGTGCGAAGTGGATTTACGAAAATTGTCCTGCTTGCCTACACACAGCACATTTAGGGAAGCAACTAAGGGCCATAACTCTATGTTGTTCCTGCGACAGGCGTGTAAGTAGCTGGCTTAAAACTGTTACCGGTATTTGGAATAAACTCTGGAGATATTTCCTGAAGATCAGAGTCAAAGAATAGAATTTTGTCAAACCATGATGTAATTTTTTTACGAAATATTTTATTTTCAGTTGAATCTTCTTTTCGATTACATGGGAAACACAATTCCCTTATTGTGCGATATTGATCTCGGGCAACCAAATGAGCACAAAAACTTTTAATTCCTTACCGAGTATTTTAAAAAATTGAATGGTATTTTGGGAAACCATAATATAGGGTTATTTTTTATTAATGATACTTTAAGCGCTCAACAATACGTTAACTTACTGCAAAACCAAAGTCATCTTAAAATTAAAAAAGAATTTATATAATTAATAAATACTTTTCCTAACCTTCTCATTAGTGGGACTGGTAAAATTAAATAACCTCCTAGATCCACAGATTTGTCTCCAAATTACTTTTATTTTAACTTATTATTCAGCCGAAGAATATTAGTACCCCTATCAAAAACAGATGCTTACTCATGTCGTACTGAAAGACAATGACGAAACAGGCGAGTAGTGTAGTACACGAAATGCATGCGTGCGCGTTACTTTATTTCGTCTTTAAGCACCTGTCTATGCGTAATGATCGATTCCCTAACCAATCAACCAATCAATCAAATGCTTTATTGTCAGAAAATTTATATTTTATCGACAAAGCTAAAGGAAAAAAAACTTGTATATACAATCTAGTGAGATATCCTATCATATGAAGCGTATAAAAGCAAAACCAGACATTTGACATATAAGCCATTTTGAGTAAAATGAGAAAAACCTGCAAAAATCATAATTTTTACCTAATTAACTTTAACCGGTTTTGAATAAAATATTTGAAATGTTGATAGCTAATAATCGCTATATAAAAAAATAGCTTATCAATAAAAAGATATCTTGAGAAAAAAAATGGATATGTCTGGTTTTGCACCTTAGACCAGCAAATATCTGCTTTTGCATCTTATTTTTTATAAGTGTTGTGATTATTTTCTTAATGAGACTAGAGAATAAAAAAAGTTTCATTATTATTATAAAATTTATAATAAAAAAAAATTAAGCCTTTGCAATAAAACAAAAACGAACTTTAAAGGTAATGTTTTTATTAAACAAAATATCAAAAATTAAATTCTTAAATCTTCATCCTCATTATCAGAGATAATCTCCTCTTCAGGGTCCTCTAGATGATCTACATCATAAGGGTTTTCAAAATCAAATGCCTGTTTGAAAAAATTAAGGTGTTAGTCAGTCGCCCAATCTTCTTCATAGTGCTTAACTAATAAAGTAGATATGCTTTAGCCAATGGTAGTTAGCCCCTTTCCACCACAAATCACCCAGCAAGTTCATAGTCCATTTGTTTGTATGTCCATAAAAAACTGTCGCGACTTAAATTTAAATTTGTTGATATTAAAAGTTTCCAAATTATCCGGTATTAAATTGTATATGCTGATAACGTTATATACAGTGCATCGCAAAAGTGATGTCTAAATTCATTTAAAATTCAGGGGTATGTTCGAAAAAAAAAACGCTCGAACCCGTCGATTTTTATTTCAAGTTGCGCATTTTTGTACGTAAAGTTTGTATATACAAGGTTGCTCAAAAATTAATTACGATCATCAACTTAATTTTTTCAAATGAAAGCACCTTTGCAAGTCAATAGTTATCGAAAAAAAGACGGTTCATGTAACAAATAAAAAAAGAACAAAAATTAAGTTAAATGTTCAAAATGGTTGCCATTCACGGCTTGACCTTGGATATTAGGCAATCATCTCGTTGTACATTTTCAATCATTTCCGGAGTTATGGCGCGCACTTCTCTGCGAATTCTCTCTTTCAAGTCGTCTAGATTATTTGACCTATTAACAAATACCTTCGACTTGAAGTATCCCCACAAAAAAAAAGTCCATTGTTGTTAGGTCAGGCGATCCAGCAGGCCATTCGATGGGTCCTCTCCTTTCTATCCACCGATTGGGAAAGGTTTTATCCAAAAATCTACGCGCAGTGGCAGCATAGTGCAGAGGAGCGCCATCTTGCTTGAAAATTAGTTCTTCATCAGGATAGTCTGGGTCCAATGGATTCGGAAATAAAGCTAGTAATGCTGGAACTAATTCAAATTGGAGAAAATCGAGATACACTTGTCCCGTTAAAGTCTGTTCAAAGAAAAAGGGACCTATTGCTCTTTCGCGCACTATTCCACACCACACATTTAGTTTTTGAGTACGTGAGTGTTTAGCTCCATCATCCAATGCGGATTTTCTGTTGCCCAATATCGACAATTTTGTCTGTTCACACTACCATTTAAACAGAACGTAGCTTCATCGGAAAAAATAATATTTGTTACTAAATTATTATTTAGATTGCACATGTTTTGTAAGCTTTCACAAAACTCATTTCGCCTATCGAAATAGTCATCAAATAACTCATAACTCTTGCACAGAAATAACTTTATAGGGGTGATATATGTGCTTTTTATTTGTGATTTCGCCATGTGTAAATTTGCCCCAATCTGCGATAGAAGAGTGCATGGATTTTCTTCCAAAGAAAGCAAAACGTCAAGTTGTTCATTTTCATCTCAAGCAGGACGACCAGATTTCGGCAGATCTCTAACATGACCGAATTCTCTAAATTTAGCCTCTATTCTACTCACCACCTTTTGACATATCAGAGGACGATCAAGATGAATTTCATTGGATAATTGAGCAGCTTCTTTTTGAGTACGTGTTCTATCACCAAACCCAACCATGCACAGAATTTCTATTTTTTCTGGTTCCGTTAACTTTACCATTGTGAAAACCGCAACTTTGCTCGTACACTTCACACTTGACAATATCTGTTTGGCGTACAACTGTCATACAGTTTTAAGAAAATACACGGTCACCAGCCAACAAAAAACACGAATGAATGGAATTTTGCTCTGTATAAAAATTCTCAGAGATAAGGTGACTCGTAAGGTGAACTTCAATAATAAGGTTTGGTCGTCTTTTTTTCGATAACTGTTGACTTTAGGTATAGGACATAATGCATGAAACATACGTAGAATTCCACGCGAAACTCAAAAATTAAATAAAAAAAAGGTGCTTTTATTTGAAAAAATTAAGTTGATGATCGTAATTTATTTTTGAGCAACCCTGTATATACAAACTTCACGTACAAAAATGCGCAACTTGAAATAAAAATCGACGGGTCCGAGCGTTTTTTTTTTCGAACACACCCACGAATTTTAAATGAATTTAGACATAACTTTTGGGATGCACTGTATAAATGATCTTTCAAAAATAGCAGTTTTATGTTGTGTTATAGCATATCGATGCCAATATCTTACATTTCTATTATGTATAGCTGTCCTAGGTGAAAATTTAAATTTTAAGGTTTTTGAGGATTCAGGGGCATTAAGCAACCTATCAACAAAATTTTAATAGGGTTTAATAGGGTGCCTTATTTTATTTTCTAATTAAAAATTAATATTTTTATATTAGTAATAAAAGAATTCGTGGTATATTATTCAGAAGATAAGTAAAGAAGACTAATTTGCACCTTCCTGCTACATTTAGTACCATGATTACATAAATTTTATTATAAATAATAATATAGCTTCAAAAATTCCGGTAAATATGTGGTTTTGAGTATTAAACAACAGAAAAAATCTTAGATTGTGTAATAAAAAATGTAATACTTAAAGATGGCAATAGGCTATAATATGCAGAGTGTTTGAAATATCTTTTATAGAAAGTTCTCTAAACTTTGTTGAGGCTTTAATAAAAAAATATTATTATGTAACGATTTAAAAAGCGTACTTCTGAAGGAAAACCATCCGACGGAAAAAAAGAAGAAGATTAAGGAATAGAATAAGGGAGGAGGTATAAAGGAAATTATGCTAAAATTAAAAGAGGAAAGATAAAAAATTAAGCGCATAAGTAAACATCCTTATAATTTTATTCATATTTACGAAGTAAACATTTTCTAAAAATACAAATTAATAAAAAAACACGTAATGTCATGTAATTTTAACAAGGAGAAGAAAATTATTTGATAAAGTCTAATTAAAATAAAACGGTTGCTTGATCTTTATCTAAATCCAACAATATACAGAGTAATCATTGAAATCGTGTAAAAAAGTTTAGAGGGAGATAGTACTTCTAAAAATATTAAAAAAAGTTCCTACAAATATAGGGCAGAACATGCTTATCAAGGGAGTTAGGGGCACTGAAAGGGTGAATTCAAGAAACGGGTTTTTTAAGTTGTAGGCTTGTTATTGTATGTTGGTATTTGGTTTATTTCATTTTCTAAAGCTATAAGAAGTTTTAAAAAATCAGGAAATTTTAATTATTCAATTAAGTATTTAATAATTAAATAATTACTTTTGAAGCGCCATAACTTTTATCAGCTTATGTTGAGTTACCAGGTAGCAATCCATCATCGCCAATCCATTTCTCGAAAACCATCTCTCTAGGCGATTTTTAACAGAAGTATCTTTATCTTTTTTGTAAGAAGAAAATACGTTGTTTTTAAAAAATTTACCTTTTTTCCAACAAAAATAATCTCAAAAAAGGTATTCATGCAAAAACCCTCTACCTTCGCAAAAACTATCCTTTCGACTTTTTCAAATAATTTTTCAGTATCACCATTTGATTTATGGTTAAAATTTATGGCAGAGGATTTTTTTTCGAAATCTTATCTCGTTTTTTAAACCTACAATTAAAAAAAAAACATGTTTTTAATTCACCCTTTCGGTATCACTCATATTTCTTTAATATGTACTTTCCTATACAGGGTGTTCCGTTGATCATGTTACAAACTTCTAGGGCAGATAGAAAACGTCAAAAGAAAAACAAAAGTTCATATAAACATGGTTTCGGAAAAGCTTCCTCAGGGAGCTAGAGCTCTTTGAAAATAACCTTTAAAAACTAGTTTTTTTTAATAGCTCCGGAACTACTTTAGCTACCGCAACCAATTTTGGGAGGTAAATTATTGTTAGTACGTTTATTCTTTTGAACCTACTAAATAAAAAAAATATTTACCAGGGGTTTCAGAATCAGGGGGGTATTTGGTAAATTTAGGCCCATTTCTTTAAGATTTTAATTTCTGCCCGTTTGGGCATTAGATTATGATGTTCCTATGCTTTTTACATAAAAAAGGTGCTCTTAGTAAAAGTCGGTAATTGGTAAATATCACCGTTCTTGTAAAAATTGACGAAAAGCAAGTTATGAGATATAAAAATGAATTACCTATTATTATTAATAAATAATTTAAAAAAAATCTGGCGTAAATAAAAATAAATGTTTAAAAAAAGTTAAGGTAGCCACTTTATTAAATTGGTACTCAAATTAATTAACTGTCACTTTAATTACCTTGAGGCATAGATGGGCAGAAGATCCTTTGAGAAATGCTATAAGTTTCAACTAAATCAAGGAGTCTATCTGTTTTATTATCTCTTAGCAAAAAGTTAATATTAAAATCGCCATTTAGTATAAGGTGGTATTTTGAAGTGTCCAAAATCTGCAATGCATTTTCTAGTCTCTGTATAAATTGGTCAAAGTCACCAGATGGTGGCCTATAACAAGTCATTATCACCAATTTGTATTTATCAGATTTTACAGCACACATTTCATTGTGGATTTCTAGAGATAGATTAGAGATATCATTTCGAGGTATAAAATTACCAAGAAATTTATTATTATCCAAAATTGCCACTCCACCATGAAAGTGAGTAACTCTACAAAAATATGCAATACAGCTGTAACCATGTAATTTAAAGGAATCAGCTTCATGAGGCTTAAGCCAATGTTCACTAAAATATATTATATTGTATTTAAGGCTTAAAGCCTCAATTTCTAAAAATTTATGTCTCATACATTAAATATTTAGGTGCATTACTGAAAAAACCTCTGTATTATTAGCATAGCTTTAACTCTAAAGTAAATTAGATATTACTTCTAACTTACAATAGTATTTTATCATGTTAATGATATATGAATCAATAATAATTTATTTTGTCGATCTTTGTATGATTAATTGTAGTTACCATCGTTTAGTATAAGAAAAAGTGGTTATGAGGTAATGTAATCTGCTTTGTAACATGAAATAACGTTACAAAAATATTTTTCGTTTTTTTTTCGGATTTTTCCGAAAATTACACAATCTTTTAAAGATACTTTTTTAAACTCTTAGAAACAATAAATATAACAATATTTCGTAGTCTATTGGAGGCCATATAATTAAGGAAATACTTTTAAAGGAGACCACTTCCCGTACACAACGTGTGCCACAATTAACATATTATTATCCAAAGACCCTATAACTTTTTCTTACCCTACCTTGAGCACTAAGATAAAACTCATAAAGCAAAATACAAATTTGCGGCGATCAAATTAATTTTCAAAATTCTATTTTCCTTTCATAACCAAAAATTCTTAACCACTTAAAATTTTAATTAGTATCCCAGGCAAACAAAATCTAATATAAATAAATTTATCTTAAGCTGTTGTAATAAAATTACCTGAGAGATCTTGGCGGCTGGCTCCCCCATTTTCAATTAACCAGGCTTTACAGCTTTTTGTCAGGGAAAAAGGCTTCCATTTAAGCTAAACGTTTAAGGAGCGCGATTTGTTGTTTTGCGTTTTTACAATTTATACACTTATTATAAAAAGTTTTAACGGTGTGTTTATAGCCTATTTAATTTCGGTATAGTCCAAAGAATTTCCATGTCATGATGGTATAAACTATACGTCAATAAAGCAATAGCATATAGTCTTTTAAGGTCTATAACCCAAACGGCTTCTTTTCGGACATATTTATCTTTAATACGAGTAAAAAAATCTGTTTTGATGTTACACCTTGTCATACCCTAATGATTCTCGAATTTTAGCACTCATATTTGTGGAAAATAATATTAAATCAAGATGCAATATTTATCAAATAAACAGTGCTTTTCTTTATACTTATATATAAATTCAATATCTTTACTTACTACAAAATGGTGGCACATTTAATAATTACCTGAATACCAAAACACTGACATCCTCTACTCTACAAATAATGGTTATTCTGCCGTATCCACAGCGACAGCGATAATTTCGATAAAAATTGGTATTGGTTCTTTTTTTGTTGATAATAACAAAAACATCAGTACGAAAGCAAATATCATTGTGCAGTTAAAATATCCTCATTTAGTTTTCGGTTTTAGTGGTAGTAGTTTAAAATGGTCAATTCTCGTCCATTGGAAGAAAAAATCTAAGCAATTTCTATTTACGGTGCGACAGGTAACTTTCACGATATTCAACGATCGTTTCCCTAATCGTCCTATTTGTAGAAAATATTTACGGGAACTTGTATCTAAATTTACAACTACTGTTAGTGTAAACAACAAAAAGCCGCCGGTATATCCGTTCATTTTGAAAGAAAATCAACTTCAAATAATTGGTGAGATGATCCCTAATGATGTTAATCCCTAACAATCAACTTCCTCCTTCGCGAATGAACATGAGGTTTGTCCTTCTACTGTATGAAGACTTTTGAAAAGGAATAAGGATCATCCATACAAAATCCAAATAGGACACCAGTTAACTGAAGATGACCCTGATCAAAGAACAAAATTCTGCGAAATTATGACGGAAACCATTGCACGGCATCCTACCATATCTCCATAATATTTGCTCTAGTGATAAATGTTTATTTTCTTCAAAGGTAATGTTCATCGACAAAATTGTCATTATTGGACTGACACTAATCCACACGTCTTTCTGAAGACTCATATTGGGAAATCATATTATGGAGCCTCTGCATCAAACAAAATTTAACAGGGGAACTGTATTTGGATATGCTGGAAAATACTATTGACTCTCTAGTCACCGAAATTGTCGAAACGAATCCAAATGAATTCGATATGGATATTGCTTTTCCGCAAGATGGAGCTCCACAACACTACTCCAGACAAGTTTAGAACTATTTAGAAAGCAATTTCCCCGGTCGTTGGATTGGCTGTCAAGGAGCTGTGGAATGGCCAGCTCGCTCGCTAGATTTGATACCTCTAGACTTTTTTTTGTGGGAATATTTGAATCAAAAGGTGTATGAAACTGAATGTGTTTCAGAATTGGATTTACGACAGACAATAACGAATATTTGTAGAAATATCGATGTTAGTGTATTTGACAATGTTCGGTGTGGAATTTCGGACCGACTGTTCTTGTGTCAAGAAGTTCAAGGCAACCATTTCCAGCACCTTCTTAATTGAACTCAATGTATTTATTCGATATATTAAGTTAAATGTTAACGAATTCAGGTAATTATTAAATGTACCACCATTTTGTAGTAGGTAAAGATATTGAATTTATATTCTAGGGTTATAAAGTACTCGTCAGGAGCTTTAAAATGATGTGCTTTAAGACCACCCTTTCTAATTAATTTTTTTTCCAAGATGGCGCCCAGCAACCATCTTGAAATTTTCATCTGTCAATTTTGCTTTAAAACATAACATTTATTCATCAATTGCATTACCTCAAGTTTCAATATTTTGAATTGATTCAAAAAATAAAGAGAGGGGAGAGATATTAAAGAAAAGTATATTTTTTTAATCTTTATATCTCCTTATTTCTCGTTTTTCTTCATACTATAGAAAAGTATATATGTGACGTCAATAAGTCGTTGTCTCAGCAACCTAGCCTATAAATGCCTATATTTATGATAAGGGTAATTATATTCTAGAAATGATGATATCGCTGTGCAATTTAAAAATACTTTAAACTTTCGAATTTTACACAGAGAATCTGCAGCTTTTCGTAAACAAATTTGGATAAAGCTAAAAATAAATGACTATAGGCTAATTTATCGTTAAATTAATTTTCAAGTTTCTGAAGCTAGAAGCTTTATTTTAACTTAAATAATTCTACATACTATTGAAAATTTGCTTTTTTAGTCTGATCTAAAGTCGATATCATAACGCACTATGTATCTAAGAAATTGACTTACGTCACAAAGAAGGTTTTTTTTACTCAAGCCCATATATATATATCATCCCTCCGAATTCGGTTTTAAAGCTGTGTGTCTTCCCTGTGTCATGGCAACGATATAATCTTACCAGAGAATAACATGCATGGTGCGGTGAACTAGAAAAGTTTGTTCTATTAAAGGATCTGTGAGAGACAAACTAAGTTCTCTCTCATAAAGTAGGGAATATTTCCAATTCTTGTAGATGAAATTTAGAAAGTCTTCATTTAATTGAATAATTGAATATTATTCAAACGTTTATTAAAGAAATTTCTTAAAAATCCTTTAAAAAAAAAAGGAGAAGGTATTTGAGTTTTTTTTAGGAGTACCTGTAAGGAACGAAAGACTTTGTCTCTTATTAGCAAGTGAATATCTTGGATTCGAATGGTCCAAATTTAAAAATTATGATCTATGAATTACTTTGAAGTCTTTAAAAAAAAATTACTAAAATCCATTTAAAACAAAGTCAAGGTAATAAATTTCCTGTTCCAGAGTGTTTATAAGGATCAAAAGATTTTGTCTCTTATTGCAAAATGTATATCTCAAGTTCAATAATATTTTATATTTTAGATAAACATGGGTCAACATAAAGAGTTAATAATAAAAAAAAATTTACAGCTCATGGACAACCCTTAAGCTGATTCTAGCGCCTCGTAATAGGGCTCTTATAAAGTTTAGGAGTAGTTTAGGAGGCCTGAAATACGTATAACCAGCATAGAAATAATATAACTACTGCGATTCGAGCAGAGAAAAATGCCTATTTAATCTAAAAACTTGACATTGTAGCACTAAAGAAATTTGGAGTGAATTAAAAAAAACTAGTCTTTGTAAATAACTTACTGTACAGCATCATATATAAAAATACATCCCAAAGTATCTGTATAATTTATTATTGTCTCTGTAAAAAAGTCTCTCTATCCTGTAACAACCTTTAAGCAGTTAAAATAATTATTATTCTAGGTTAAATAAATGTTTAGTTCTTGCTCATTTTATATACTCTTGGTGTATTGTATACAGGGTGTTTTAAAATTCACTACATATATTTTAAGGGCGTATTCCTAAGGTCAAAATAAGAATTTTTTTTTCCTATAAACATGGGTCCTAAAATGCACCCCCTTCAAGCTACAGCCATCGCAAGAAGTGTAAAAAAAATCGATTTTTTAAAACTGTGTCTACAGTTTTGCATCAAATTTAACGAAATTTGGAATATCCCCGTTATTTTAGGCGGTCTATTTACTCTTTATCTTAGAAAAGGCGTAAAACTTATTTTAAGGGGTAAACTGAGGAAGTGCATACTTTTGACGGCCAAAATTTTATGTGTACATACATTTTTTTAAAAATTAAGCTACACCAAAAAATAGACCATACAAAAATTTAAATTTTTGGTCTCTTGCATTTTTTTCATACAAGGAACAATGCAGGCAGACCGCAACAAGCACGAAACCCAGTGACAGAGGAGCAAATTTTGAATGCAATCGACGACGATCCTGGCCTAAGCACCCGACAAATAGCTCGGAATTTGGATGTTTCTCATGCAACTGTCTGGCGGGTTTTGCACGAAAATAGCTTGTATCCATACCATATTCAAAGAGTTCAAGCTTTGCTACCTCAAGATTTCCCAAGGCGCTTACAGTTTGCAAGGTGTTTACTTCAGAGATGCGCGAGAGATAATAATTTTTTATCAAGTATTCTATTCACAGACGAAGCTCATTTTTCGCGGGAAGGGGTGGTGAATTTTTACAATGTGCATGTTTGGGCAGCAGAGAATCCGCACGAAATTAGGCAGTCTCACCACCAGGAGCACTTTAGCCTTAATGTATGGGCAGGTTTAGTGGGAGATGAGTTAATTGGTCCTTTCTTTTTTTCTAGAATTTTAGTTGGCGACACTTATTTAGACTTTCTACAGCACCATTTAAATGGTTTACTAGACAATATACCTTTAAATGTGCGAGCGAACATGTGGTTTATGCATGACGGTGCCCCCCCTCATTTCCATATAACAGTGCGTGACTATTTGAACTTTGTGTTTCCTGAGAGATGGATTGGTAGAGCAGGCCCAATACCATGGCCTCCACGCTCCCCAGACCGCAATCCTCTGGATTTCTTTTTTCGGGGATATGTAAAAAGCCTCGTCTATAATCCTGGTCAAGTGCCTTCACTCGAGGTCCTAAGGCAAAGAATTATTGATGCCTTTGAAACAATAAGAAATACTCCCGGAATTTTAGAGCGAGTAACACAATCTATGAGAAGACGAATGAAGGCTTGTATTGCAGCGGGGGGTGCGCATTTCGAGCACTTTTTATAAAAAAAATATTTGTTTCTCAGAAGTTTATTGTTTATTTAAAAAATAATTAATTATTATGTTAATAAATGTTAAATAATTTTTTAACCAATTTTTGTATTTTTATAAACCGTAATTCTCTAATGTAAATAATTATTCATCAATTTATTAAAAAAACCTCAAAAACAAAGTTTCAACAATAACAAAACCAGTCTACCTATTTATTGTTAAATGTCGTGCCGCTTAAAAAATGTCCTAAAACAAATAGTCACAGCCTACTACTTAATATTATCTGTTTAAATTTTAATTATTACGTTATTGGTAGCCTTTTATTAATCGGAGATTTTCTCAAAAACTATTTGTATTATCAAAAAAATGCAAGAGATATAAAATTTAGATTTTTGTATGGCCCATATTCTGGTGTAGCTTAATTTTTAAAAAAATGTATGCGTACATAAAATTTTGGCCGTCAAAAGTGTGCATCCCCTCAGTTTACCTCTTAAAATTAGTTTTACGCCTTTTCTAAGATAAAAAGTAAATATACCGCCTAAAATAACAGGGGTATTCCAAATTTCGTTAAATTTAATGCAAAACTGTAGACACAGTTTTAAAAAATCGATTTTTTTACACTTCTTGCGATGGCTGTAGCTTGAAGGGGGTGCATTTTAGGACCCATGTTTATAGGAAAAAAAAGTCTTATTTTGACCTCAGGAATACGCCCTTAAAATATATGTAGTGAATTTTGAAACACCCTGTATATTAATTAGATTTCCTATTTACTCTATAATTTATCAATAATTTGCTAGTTTTAATTAGTATGGTTAGCTTGATAGATTAACCCTAGGCTAGATCTTGCCATGACGTTGATAAATGTTTATATTGTATATATTTTGGAGGAAAATAAAAAGACGCTCGGCCTAATAACGATTTCATTATACTTTTTAAGGAATATTAATTTTTTTTAGACATTTATGATTTAAGGTTTTCTTTTACTGAGTAAATTTTAGTAGTAAACATTTTTGAATCTATAAAAAGAAAAGTTTTAGGAGCTGACAATTTAAATAATACTATTTGATTTGTTATATTGATATTTGACCGTTATTATAAATTGCTGCCTGTAATTTTTTTTTCTGAAAAGTGAAAGGAGGCCCAAATTGTTTCGTAGCGTAAAATTAGAGATTCTACAGAATTTAAGAATCTATTTTTTTGTTTGCTTCTATTCCTCTCAAATTTATAGGTAAAATTATATCATTATTAAATAGATAAATTCATGACAGCTAAACAAATTGTATACTTTATAAAGATTTTTAAAAAAGTACTTTTATGTCTAAAATGGAATTATTATTAATTTTGCTGCTTTTATATTATTGTAGCGTCTATAAATAGTTTTAAATAATAATTAAAAAGAAAAAACTTTTAACTGTATTAATAAGTAATTAATTTACAATTTAACAAAAAATCACACCCGCATTAAGAAAATTCCTGATGATGGTTATTAATACAACGGAATGTTGAGAAACATATGAATGAGATACATCATTTTAAAGGGAATAAAAAATGCTTTTAAAGTAAGTTATAAAAAATAAAAAAAATTAAAGGTGAACTTTTGTAGAGCACAAAAAATTATAAAACTTTGTATTTAAAAGAAAGTTTTTAAAATCAATAATTTTGGAAATAACAATAAAAATAAAATTTGGCGCTTTTTATAAATCACCCTTTAATTTAGGAACTAATAAACATTTTGCAACACTGTAAAAGGATTTAGAATAAACATCAAAATTCGCACAATTTTTCTAATTTAACCGCCCTCGTATCTCCTATAGTTTCGGAAGTAGCAATAGTCACACATGGCAAATAGGACACCCTGTATAGGGCGTTTATTTAAAATAAAAAAATTTAATAACTTTTTTGTGGCCCACCCTGTATACGTACAAATATTTTCAGTTTGTGGATTTTTGGCAACCCTACAACTTTGCTGTAGAACCTTTTACATAATGTCCTATAGCTTAGACGCTATTTTTGCCGTACGCCTTGTTCAGGCACCCTAAAAAGCGTGAAAATAAAAACTATTTGATGACTTCTGCCTTAATGTCAATTTATTCTTTTTTTGTTTTATGTATTTTATTCTTTTCCACCTTATTATAAAATTTTTTTATTTTTAATATTTTGTTTCATGTTTATGTAAATAAATTGAGATTTAGATCAAGATTTCAGTATACCAATTTCTTTTTTTTTTTTTATATGCGAATATTAATTAGATTTAAGACCATTTGCGTTTTGTCGTAACAAATTAAAGTCGATTATTAAGTTTTTATTCTAAAAATTTTCATATATTTTTCTAGGATCCTAATAATACTTTTGTAATGAATTTTCATTCTAAGTCATGGATTCCTTCAAAATTTAATATTACTCTAATAATCCGTTAAATTAAATAATAAATAGTAGTACTTATTATTTATTTTATTCTTTAAATCATAATAAAAATAAATAAAATACTCAATCATTTTAATTTATCGTGTAATCTATTCTGGTTTAAAGTATAAAGATAATTTTTTTAAACCCTTTAAAATAATTAAAATATTTTCTGGTTTTGTACAGGTAAGAAGATGAAACAAATTAATAATAACTTCATATAATATCATATAGTAAAAAAAAATCAAAAATTACCTGAGATCCCGGAGGTTCATCTCCACCAGCTTCGATCAATAGCACCCTCCACCCCTTTTCCTGCGCTAACTTTCCCGCGGCAGTCGCTCCCCCACTTCCTCCACCAATAACCACAAAATCATACTCCATATCCGGTCTTAATCGAGGCGTAATTCTCTCACAGATTTCTGAAATCTCGCATCTTCTTTTGATAAATGTGTCCAAAAGGGCCATGAACATCACGAAGGTACCACCCCCACACGTATTGGTGAGGGGCGGTCCAATGTACGTCTCAGCACAACCACAGTTCATTTTCAACTGACTCTTTTTCGTTTACGGTTCACTATCTTACGCTCGCGACCGGATAAATGTATTAAAAAAAATACTGTTAATCGTTGGATAATTATGATGACTGGTAAAGCATCTTCGCGGGATCATCATTTTATATGGAAGGCAGACTTTTAACAGGATCTTATAGAATAGCAATGAAATGATTAGTGTATGTTGTTATTAAAACAATAGGCTATTAAAGTGTATCTATACAGGGTGTCCCATAAGTTATTTGGCGTAGAACAACAGCATATCCTTTGCTTGAATATTACAATTTGACCAAATTTTTCTAGTCCAAAAATTGACAATAAACGAGACACAAGATATTAAGTTTTTTTAGCAGATAAACTTTTGATTAAAAATGTGCAATAACAGAATAACCCACTAATAGCTAAAATTCATTAACTGAGTATGTCTAATTTAACTAATAAATATTGGTTGAATAAAAACAGTCCTCCATTGGCTGAAGCTTATACTGAAACAAAAAACCTCCATAAATTCATTAATGAAACGCATATACTAGGGATGTACCAGTTACCTTTTGGGGTTAATTTTTTTGACCCCACAATAATATTTCCTACATTTACGAACTATCACAAACTATTCTTAACCCTGGAACAGCACAGTTATTTTATCTTACGTACACTGCACAGTGGGGTCTCGAAAACCTTACTTGTTTTTTACGTTTAAATAACTATTATTCAATGTTTTTTTTATGTGTGGATTACAGAACAAAGAACATTGTTTTATTATCAACAAATGTTTATTAAAAGAAAATTCATAGAAGTACAAAAATAAAAATAAAAAATATATGTAGGCAAGTGCCTTCTCTTGCATTTTTTACAAATATGAAGCTATAACAAAAAAATATAAATAAAATATCAACAAAATGTAACTAGTCTCTCAAAAAACCTTAAAACTAAAAGAAAATCTAAATTTTTTAACGAGAAAAGTATTTTGTTTTCTTAGCCAGGCACTTCAATTTTTGTTCTGACACTCACAACATAGTTCAGCCCTATGCTCCAAACAGTATGGTTTGTGGCACATTGCATAGGCCAAATTTGTTTTTCGATCTTTACCACGTGGACAAAAGCAGCATTTGACCTTTTTAGGCAAATTAACATCGAAACGTTCCCTTTGAGGTTCATCTACTCCTAATATTTCGCTTATTTTTAGACGTAGCGTTTGCAAATTGGTAACTTGTAAGCGTTCTTTTAGGTGCGGTTCGATTAGTGCCATTGAAAGTTCTTTTAGAAATGTTTTTCTATTGTTTTTTATTTCTTCTTTCCATTGAGGATTTGCAAATGAAAATAGTATATAGCATTTATTCTGCTAGCATCCAATATATTAAAAAACTTCTAAGAGGCCAGCGTCTGATTTTCCGAGAAGTGGTGTAAGAGTGACACATCTGATCAAAGGTGTCTGTACCACCTTTGGTTTCATTATAGGAATGTATAAGGTTTGGTTTTCCAGTTAAGTGACGAATCAGGATGCAAAGTTAATAAAAGCAGTACCGTTTTATTTTTCTTTAGTGTGTATGAAACTAAGGTTTTGTTTCTGTCAAAAGCAAATAAGGATGTGCCTACATCTTTTTTCTGTATAAACTTCAGAGGTATTTCTCTTTTATTTTTTCGCAAAGTTCCAAGGATTGTTAGCTGATACTGTTCCAACATTTGTTCACTTAGAGGTATTGACGTGAACCAATTATCAATCGTAATGTTACGGTGAGTACCGTGTATTGGTTAAGAAAGTTTTCTACACTTTTCTTTCACTCTCAACATTAACTTTTTCAACGTATGAATCAGCATTTAGCACATAAAATGTTTTTGAATCGTTAATCATCATCACTTTCATTCCGTATTTATCTGGCTTGCTTGCCATATATATGCGGAATGGACATTTTACTCGAAAACTCACAAGCTGTTCATCAATGGTGCAGTTCATAGGGCGTATAGTATGATTTGCAGTTATTTATAAAAATATCCCATATTTGTCGAATGACTGAACTTGTCTACCAGTTTTCTAGCATTTCTGTCCATTTTATCATCAAATCTTAGACAAGAGCTATAAACTGAAATCTTTGCTGGGGCATGGTTGCCCGAAATAGTCCATTGCCGTACTTTATTGACCAAAGTTCATCTAAATTATAATTTGAGACACGTAACGCACCAGCAAGATACAGTAGACCAATGAATGCCTTCAATTCTGTCGTATTAGTTATTTTTTTGTAACTCTGAGGCAAGCCGCTTTGACATTTCCTACGAATTTCCTGATTGGTATGCAGTACAATTATGTCCAAAATCTCCTCGGTGAACAGTAAATTCCATGATTCGACAGGGCTGTGAATATTTCTTGCCTCTTTCTTTGGGCCGGGTAAATGTAAAACAATGTTGTCTCGTCTTGGACGTCCTTGGCGTGCTGGCGCCTGTGTGGTCGAACGAGGCCCAAGTATACTGGTGACATTTCTTTGTGACGTACTAGGGCCTCCTTGTTCTTCATCTTCACTTTGTTCATTATCGGTGTCAGACTGTTGTTCAAGAACATCGTTTTCTTCTTCATCTGATAAGTCATCAAAAATATCTTCAATGATCTCAGGTTGTTCTTCATTTGTCCACAGATTTTCAGCTTCAAACTCTAACTCTTTTTCCGTTAACTTACGACGATTGCCTCTCTTAGAATTATCCATATTAGGAAATGACAAAAAAATCACCTCGAAACATTAAAAGTCGTTAACTGCACACTGGGGTCTGACGTACCCACAGATCCACTAATATCGTAATTGCAAAGTAATGGATTAACGTATTCGGCGCAGCGACTGGCTCTTAACGCGGTCAGCTCTCGACTAAATTTACGTGAAACGGTTGGTCAAAAACGCACGCCTGCGCGAGTTACATTGAACAACTTGAGTGCCTAGGTTTTTTAGACCCCACTGTGCAGTTCTAGGGTTAAGGATACTTTAAATAAATTTCAAAATTACTTAGAAATATACACAGATGGATCAAAGACTGCTGATGGTACAGGTTGTGGATTTATTATTCCGAAAATTAATATTAAAAGAAAATACAAGTGTCAGGATCATGCTTCTATTTTTACTGCAAAGGCATTAGCAATATTAAAAGGCCTCGAATTTATTAGTGATGCTAATATAATTTCAAACGTTTTAATACTTTCTGATTCATAATCAGTTTTGCAATCACTGAAAAACGGACATAATTTTAGACACCCAGATATTTTTAAGATTCGAGAGCCTATCAGTAATCTTGATAAACTTAATACTAAGGTAGCTTTCATTTGGTTAAAAGGACACACAGAATTCCTAGGAAATGAATTAGCAGATAAAGAGGCCAAGGAAGCAATTAATACAGATAGGATTGTTTCCAAAGTACACTTTAGTAACATAGTTCCAATTATCCGAAAGAAGTCTTTAGAAACTTGGAAAAGAAAATATCTTGCATATTTAGCAAATACTTTAAATACATACACTTTAATAAAACCATCCCTTAGCAGTTATGGGTAACGGGAATAGTTGTTGGCCGGCCACTAGTGATTGGCCACTTTTACAAAATTCCGAAATAATAGGGTTTTTAAAAATTAAAAGGAAATGTTATTATTTGCATTGCAATCTGGCAACATTGATATTTATTTTCTCTAACTGTCATCTGTCTCAGTCAAGATTTTTTTGTTGTTACTGCATGTGTTGTTCGAAGCCTAACAGGTGCATCCAGTTTTAAGGATTTTACAAGGAATTTGTTAAGGGAAGCTATAAATAAGGTTAGTTATCCTGGGTAATAGTATTGTTCTATATTTATATATTACACTTTTATAGCGATTTAGAAGGGTATTTCTTAGATTATTGGCGGTTTTAAAAGTAAGGTTATATATTTTGGCGGTAATATTTAGTGGCCAGCGACTGTGTTTAAAAAAATGTCCGTGTTATAATGATTGGCCTGCCGGCCAATTACTGTACTTACTTTAAATTAAAATATTTATTATAATTTGGGTTTTTTAGAAAAAACGACCCTTGGCCCCAATCCTACTCTTTCTTTGGAGGAAGAGAATCGTTTAAAAAATTGAATTAAAACATGCTAAGACAAATGTTTTCCGGTAAGAGTGGAAGATATACAAGATTCAGTTAAAGGTTTTCTGGACGCAAATCCACGTGCCAATTCTTACTGACAATCGGCCCGGTAGAGGTTGGTATAGATCCTTTTTAAAGTGACACCCAGATTTAAGCAAGAGAACTCCAGAGGCAGTTACAGGAGCAAGTTCAGTTGTGCCAAAAAAAGATATAAAAAAATGGTTCACCAGTGTTCAAGAATACTTGGATCGTAAAGGCTACAGTGAAGTTCTTCAAGACCCTTCACGTGTTTTAAATGGGGATGAAACCTGCTTTCTCTTGTGCCCCAAGAATAAACGAGTGTTAGCTGTCAAGGGAAGCAAAAATGTATAACAAATAGATCATCACTTAAAAGTAAATTTGACAGTTATGTTTACTTTTGCAGCATCCAGAGAAGTAACAACCCCAATGGTTATTTACCCTTATAAACGGATTCCTAGCAATGTCGTAAATTCAGTTCCACGAGAATGGGGCGTAGGATGTAGCGATACGGGGTGGATGAAAAATGAAATCTTCTATGAATACATAGGAAACGTCTTATACAAATACTTAGTTGCCAAAAACACAAAATTTCCTGTTATGGACATAAAATTCATTTAACCATTCAAACTAATGAATTATGTTTAAAGTTACAAATCATTTTAGTGGCATTGTATCCCAATGCTACCAGAATTATGCAGCCAACAGATGTTGCTGCATTTAAACCATTAAAGGTGAATTGGAATCGGGCAGTGTTAAAGTTTTTACGAGATAATCCAAACTCAGTAGTTACCAAGGAGAATTTTGCATTGGAACTAAATACAGCCATGAATCCCGAAGCAATCGATTATTCCAAATGTTTAGGAAAGATTAACGACCCCAGTAAAGGTATTAATCGAAATATTTCTGCAACAAAAATCAATAACATATGAAGATTTTGTAAACACAGTTGGAGCCGCAAAAATTTTAGAATTTGAAAGTCTAGAATATTCCGAAGAAATAATTGGAGATTCAAAATTGCTCTTCAGAATATTTAATTTATTTCAAACTAACCAACCCACAACACAGCTTACAGAAACCAATGGAATTAGAAATGATAAACAAGATATCTCTATTACCAGAGAAAACCATATAGCTTCAGATATTTCACTTGAGCCGTCAGAGAGCAATGAAATCATATGCAACGTACAAGATATCCCTGTTATCACGGAAGACGATCTACTTTTGGATTTTAGAGTACAACTTCCAGAAAACGGTGATATCACCGTCATAAAAGATAGTACTAGTATCACAGAAGATAATATAATGGCTTTAGATATTCCATCGACATCCAATATTCCTTTACATAATCAATCCTTTGGAGATGCTTCTGAACAACAATTACCACAGGACAATTCATTGTCTAAAGAAACTGACACCTTAATAGAAAAATATAAAAAAGAAAGGGTAAAAAACAAACAGAAAGGTTGGCTTTTGTGCTCACTTCTTCGTTTCGTTAAAATGCAGAGAGGCGTAAAATTGAAGAAAAAGCAGAGCACGAAAAAATAAAATTAGAACGGAAAGAAAAGCGAATTGATGCAAAAGCTAACAAACGAACAAGTCAAAAAAATAAAAACACCAAGATTAAAGTAATTAAAAAAAAATGCAACAAAAGACAATGCTGAGAGCAAAAAAAGTCAAACTGTTCTAAAGAAAAAAGAAATTGTTGCTCTATCTACTGACAAACGAGTAGACCAAATTGGAAGTAGCAGCAAGGAAAAGTTTTATTATGATCTAAATAATAGTTCCCGAGATCTGAACGTTGATGCAGGTGATACTGTAGACGTAGATATTTTAAAGGCAGATACAGTTTCCAGTCACACAATTAAAAGCATGACTTTAAAAAGTGGAGTTAGAGTGCACATACCAGAAGTAATTCGCCCCAAAGATGATAGCCAAGAATTATTCACAGAACAGAACCAATTTTCTGATTCTGTAGAGGAAAATATTAATTCCACAATTGATGACACATTTTTTGATGTTTTCAGTAGCAAATATGCTAATTTGGAAACCAGGATAGAAAAACATGCTGGTGAGTCGGCTAAAAGAAAGTTATTTTTTGAAACTGATAGGTATCCAGAACAGGAAAAAATTCGTATTCTCTCAGATACAACAGTGAAACACTCAGAAGATACCAAACCATCTGTAAAGAATCTCTTGTATACTGGATGATGTTATTCTTGTTCGTATAATATGACTAGATCCAAAGTTGGAATAAGATGTCAATTTTGTGTTAGAAGTTATCATATCGGCACTTGTGCAAATAAACAACAAGACATTGACAAACTTAGAAGATTTTGTGTGCTCTACATGCTATAACAAAAAAAACATAATACAATAAAAAAATTTATAATGGCCAATAACTGTATTTGTATGGCCATTAACTGTGAAGTCTTATAAGTTTTTAAATTTGTGTTTATTTTTTATACCCAATGTTATTTTACTTAAAATAAATTGATTTTTTTTTGTAAAATTTGGCGTTTTCTTATTACTAAAACATCCATTAAAAATGTTTTATTTAGAAACATTCCCATTTACAAGATTAATATAATTCGAAATCCCTTAAGTGGCCAATGACTGTACCCGTTACCCGAGTATGGTTTCCAAATGTATCTTTCCAAGATATTTGACAACACGTTTCTTAAGATTTCTAGTGGGTCATGGTAATTAAATATTTAGATAAATTAGGAATAAATAACTCATATATATGTAATTGTGACAACCAGTCAATTGATGCTTTGAACCATATTTTATTTGAATGTAAAAATATTATTGACGCAGTGATGTTTCTGCATAATAAATTGAAAGAGCTAGGCTTGCTTTCTACGTGTCATAGTTCACTTATGGCAAACGTAGTTATTGCGGACGATAGAATGTAGTCTATTTTCCTAAAATTTTTGAAATTGTGCAAAAGGAAAATATAACTTGAACGTATATGCACTAGTTAATAATTTTAGTTACTTGGAGATCCCTTTGTTTTTTCCCTATTGTTTACCTACATATCCGAGCCCTCCTATGTTTTGTCTTAAAAAATATCCTTAAAAAATATCTTAAAAAATATCCTGCATTGGCTCCAGGACGAAAAGCGTGTGACCCTGTCTATGATCCCTAGTAGAAATCTTTCTTGCACTATTCCTTTCTTTATACTTTTTTTATTATATATAATGTCATACTACCCAATAGTATAATTTTTTAAATACTATATTAGCAACCTGTTCTATTATGAATGAGTTCCTATATTGGAACACGTGGCTAAATTATTAAATTAAATAGGCTCATTATTTCTTAATACTTCATACTATTCAGGACAGAACTGCTGCCTGGCTTCTTTCCCAAATAGAGGGGGACACAATTGTTTAATTGTGCCATTGAAGAGTACTAATGGACTGTACTTATTTATTTTGTATGTTTATCGAAGGACCACAGCTCATATGGCGCTGAACCAATTAACTTAATAAATGAAGCAAAACTTTTACAATGCAAAATATGCTAATTTATTAGATCCGAAGACAGAACAATGGAACAGGTATTTATTAATGCAGTTGTAAATTATGGAATGTCTTTGCTGTGTTTCTGCATACTTAAATTGACTTTATTTACACTTACTTTGCTTCTTAGCAGGTAATTTCATGCACTTCTTACTAACTACTAAACTAGCGACAATAATACAGGTAGTTTTAACTGGGCTTAGAGTATAAGGGTGCTTACGGACCTTCCTAGGTCACTAAAAGTGTAAAGAGAGAGAGAGAGAGAGAAAGAGAAAAACCCGTCTTGGGTATTAGGGATAATAGGGAAAACTTCCGTGAGCAACTTCTCACTCCGATCGCGACTACGACTCGCGTCTCGACTCACACACTACTTCTCGACGACAGTGCCTCAATTTGACTATAACACTAACTCAACTCGACTGTGTACTACAACTCTTGGACCAGTATTTGGCCATCAAGGGTCTGGAGAGAGAGAGGGACTCAATGTTAGGGTTTAAAGAGTAAAGGAAAGAGGAGTAAGTCGTGAGTAACTTCTGACTCCGATCGCGACTACAACTCGCGACTCCACATCACATACAACAACTGAGATCGACTGTAATAACTAAACTTTGACCTTGTGACTTTTTTATCAGCTTGTTTTACTTAGTGGGTATAAAGATACTCAATAAGTGCATCTTTCATCAACAAGTGAGGTAAAAAAAGGCTTAAGGCCTAAGAGCCTGACAGTTTCATGGCAATTTATGGGTTATATTTGTTGTTTTTTAAAGTTTAAAGCGTTTAAAAGGAACCACTTCAAAATGATATTTTTCTGACCCGTAGGAACCTTCTAGGGATTGATGAAGTCCTTAAAATTATGAATGTAAACCAAATAAAAACACCTCGATGATAGAAAATGGTGTTGTTGGGTTATTTCTCAACACATACAAAAAGAAGCGTATCAGAACATAATTTGGTAATAGAAGATTTTTGGTACCGATAAATTCCAATTCATAATATATATAAAAACGTGTACAACTTTTTTGCGATTTAGTGTATATGGATTTTTCATAGAAATAAAATTTCCATCAATTATACTTAAGAAGGTATACCTTTGTCGAGTCACTTAGAGTAACTGTTTTTGAGATAATTCCATTTAAAATTTTTAATGCGTCAATTTTTTATTTTGTTCACTTAATGAATAGTATGCAAATAAGAACTCCAGCAAAGTAATGTGTTTTGTAAAGATATGATATCTTAATTCAATTGTTAAATATATGTATAATTTGGTTGAAAGAGTCGAGTTTTTGTTCAGCAACTTTTGTTCCTTATTTGAGACACTTGCCTCATTTACTACCTTAAGGCTTTCTAATCCTTATTCTTCATGGATTACGGAAAGCGTTAAACTCTTTATAAAAGAAAAAAAAAGCCTTATCGAGGTTTAAACTTCGAAGCTCGGTGGTGGGGATGATTAGGCGGGAAAAGAAAGCACAATTAAAACTTCATAAAATAACCCAAACAGCTCAGATACGGACTAAAGATACATTTTGTACGTACTCCACGACATAATGGGTCGTATGAATAAAAATGAGCATTTAGTGTCTACTCAGGAATTTGGAGCAAATACTCTATGTCATATGAATAAAAATACGGAGCAGATGCTCCACTTAAGTAGGTACTAAATAAGTATCTAAGATCAGTGCGACCTTAGCTAAAGTGCGACCAGTAATTTCAAAATCATTATTCCAGTAATTTCACAAATTTTAGAGAAGTTTATTCCACCACAGGTTTATGATTTCTTTATCAGAAATAACATAATTTCGCAGGGCCAGTCTGGCTTCCAAAAGCAGCACAGTACCACATCTGCCTTGCTAAAAGTTACTTAAAAAATCATTGAGGCTTTGGATAAGGGTGATACTACAGCACATAATTGCTTAACTTTTCTAAAGCTTTATAATTCATTAAACTTCTTTAGGTCTCATCTTTCTGAAAGAAAGCAGCTGGTATTAGAAAATCAAACTTAGTCAAATAGCTCTTATATAAGTTTTAGGCTACCTTAAGGATCCGTCTTGGGTCTTATCTTATTTTTAATGTGCATAGCAGACATTAATACATAAATAATAATAAGGTTACTAAATGTTGCAATATCCAGGTCTTTGCGGATGATACGCAAGTTTATTATTCTTTTAAAGCTGATGATGTATTGGGGAGTTGTAGTAAAATAAATGAATATTTATCATACGTTTCAACTTTCTCGTCGAGTAACAATTTGAAATTAAATCCTAGCAAGTGTTCTGCAATGTGTTTCTCTTTAAAAAATTTAAGAAAAATTGTCTCTCATTCCCACCCAGTTAAAAATAGTTTAAAATATTTTATTTTGTGCCCAAAGGATTGTAGACTACTAGAAGTAATAACTACAAAGGTACAAAGTAAGAAAGAAATTATGTGAGTCTTTAGTACTTCCTATTATGAAATACTGTAATGTTGTTTATATTCCTAGTTTAAATAAAGTCACCCTGCATTCTTTGTAAAAGCTTAAAAATCAATGCTATAGATTCATTTTTAACTTAAAAATATGAGTTTCAGAAAAAATGTATACTCTTGGATGATAGTATGTAGAGAATCTTTATTTTTATTAGTTGGCTGTTTTTGTGCATCTATTCTCTGGTACATCCTCCCCTGCTTACCTTCGGGAAAAATCAGTTTTCGATGAGATGTGCACGACGACAATCTACAGGGTGTCCCCTGTCCCCATTCAAATGATCAAAAATGCTAGAGTATATACAGGAGCCATAAAGAAATAATTTGAGATAGGACACCGATGGTCGAAAAAGCGCTGTTTCCAAAATACAGGGTAATGAAATATTTCAAAAAAGTCGATATTTTTTCTCTGTATTAAAACACTGATAGCGATTTAAATGAAACTTTTAAATTTTAAATGGTAAGTGGTGAGGCAAATTTTTAAGACATTGCAGGTGATTTGACCTGTCCAGGAACGAAATTGCATGTGTTTATTTTTTTTAAATAAAAATACGTCACGTTAAAAAAATTCAAATTATTTTGTCCATTTTTAATAAAACAAATCCCTTGAATTGTGCGCTCCGATGCACCGTTTTCGTGCAAAAAAAATAGAATCCACACAAGGATTCTTCAAATTTTCGTTGTGATCCTTTTTGTCACAACGAAAATTTGAATATCATTACAATAAAAAATAAATAATTTAACTAAACAAAAAACAATTTAAATAAAACAATTTAAACCAAATCCTCAAAGTGTCCTCCATGCATTTCCACACATTTTCTGTACCTGTTGACCCAAGATGTACGCGAGCAAAGACACTGGATCATTTCTCAGAAAGCCCGCAGCCACCACAACTCTAGCAAGCAGGTCTTCTCTGTTGGTTATAGGTGTTGCGTAGATAAGCTGTTCCATAGCGCCCCAGACAAAAAAGTCTAGAGGTGTCAGATCAGGTGACCTTGCTGGCCAAGGGACTGAATCACCTCTACTAATCCACCTGTTGTTGTAGTTCTGATCTAAGAAAGGCCTTACAGTACGAGCAAAATGCATTGGACAACCATCCTGCTAAAACCAGTGTTCTCTCTGATCTCTAATATTCTGTCTGACAATATTATTTGCAATTGGGTATGAAATCTCGATCTTTTGTAAAAATTGACTTCCGATCCGATCTCCTAAAAAAGTGATTTCTATAACGTGAAAATACGATAGTAGGTATGCACCGACGCTAAACATAACAAAAACATGCTCCGTTGTCATTATTATTTATTTTATGGAGATTACCATGAAAAACTGCCCGAAATAAAAAATACTGATAAAATAAAGAACTCTGAAATGGATTTAATTTTTTTGCACAAAAACAGTGTGTCGGGCTGCAAAAATGCAAGGGTTATGCTTTGTTAGAAATAAACAAAAATTCAAAGTAATATTTTTTTCTTTTAAAAAGAGTGGCTTACCTTTTTTTATAACAAATTTAACGTGCATGTACTGCAAGTTCGTCCCTGAACAAGTCAAATTACTTGCAATTTCTCAAAAAGCGGCCTTACCACTTATCATTTAAAAGTAGGTTTCCTATTATCTTTTGTGTTTGTAAGTGCTTTCTATGTAACTTGGTAGATATTTTTGTTCAAGTAATTATTAGTTAAGTTAATTAGCCCTAGGCTAGACTTCGCAATTGCCTCAATTATTTTATTTATAAATATGTGTTAGATACAATAATATATTACAAAATAAATTATCTCAATTGTAATATGATTATATAAAAAAAATATGGAACAAGAACAAAACGGTATATCAATAGCAATAAAAATTTCCTTTTCTTTATCTTAAAACATATGCTTAAAGTGGTCGTTGTTAAGTTCAATACACTTGGCTACCCGTTTATCAAAAGACCTGCCTAATATTAATTAATATGTTATTGCCTCGAAATTATTCTGCTGAATTCTGGATTTTTTCCCAGGGCTGTTCCCGAGTATTAATTGCGCCTTGATAAACAACTGGTATTTGATGTATGGTACATATCCATAAGGCAGAGCCAAGAGGGTTGAAATCATGGCTTTGAGGCGGCCAAAGTATTTGGCTGTCATGACCGATCCAGCGGTTAGGATATTCCTTGATAGGTCGGGAAAAATAAACAGGGGCACTATCGTGTATGAAGATCATGCATCTCCGTAATTGCAATGAAAGATCATCTTAAAGTTCAATCAGAATGTTTGGTAAAAAATTTAGATAGAGTTCGCTATTTAAATTCGTTGTTAACTCTGTTAGTACCAGAGAGTAATTACCAATAATAGTAACCAACAGTACTATTAATACGAATAAGTATTTGTTTTGAAATCTTGCAGGAAGTGACGTTCCTTTTTTAAATAAGGGTTTTCAATAACCCAAACATGTTTATTTCTGAAGTTAACAACTCCCCTTCTAGTAAAAGTCAATTTGTCACTGAACAAGATCTTGATTTTTCAAAATTGAAGAAAAATGGGTCAGAAGTTTGCCTGTTATGAGAGAAACGAGTAAATTTAAGTCTTTTCTGTAGGTTGGGGAGTAGACAATTTGAAACACGAGTGAAATGGTAAGTGCAGTTTTTCTTTATGGAATATTCAAGAAATTGTTGATTTACTAACCGCAGTATGGTGAGCCATACGCCTCTCGCTGATTTTTAGCGAAAGAAACTAGAATTTCTTGGTTTTGCTCAGGTGTTATAGTTTTTTGGAGCTCTCCAAAGTTTCGTGAAAGATCAGAGGAACCGTTTCAAGTCTGTTGTATGCATATCATTTCCTGCACTTCTAGGCTAGAAAAAACCATCGTATCGTGGCATTATTGACTTCAATTTTTGCTTATCAACCTAAGAGCTTAAACGGTTCTAATTAAGCACCAAAATTTAGATATCACTATAATGCGGCCTCAACATTAATTCGTTTCTATCAAAGCTTACTATAAAAATATTGTAAATTTACGTATATCCAAAAAACACGGTATCGATAATGCAAGATGTGGCGCTTTAATATTATTATTTTTATTTGGGTTAGTTTTGATAAGCACTGCTAAGCTTTGTATGACTTTTAAAATAATTTACTCCACAATAAATAAAAAAGAGAATTTCCCTAAAAAAAAATACAAATCGTAGTAAACTTTTTAATAAACTTTTTATTAAGGCCACATTAGAAATGGAAAGCTCAATTATCTTGAAAACGGTTGCTCTAAGCAACTCGACAAAGGTATATTTTTTAGAGTAGTTTTATTTGAGAAGCTGAGATTTCTATGAAAAACACATATACACTGAGGTATAAAAAAGTTGTACACGTTTTTATTACCTCGGAGTATTGTTGACAGCGCCCTCTAAAACGTACACAAATATTAGCATTAAATTCGAATTTTCCAAAAACTTCCTACTACCAAATTTTGTGGTGACTTTTTGAAAAAAAAAAAGAAAAAAAATTCAAACTTTAACGTCCTGTATCTTGGTTATTATCGGTTTTCGAATTAAAAGAACTTACCCAAATCATAATATTTTTAAGCAAGTAATATGCTGCTGCTCTATGTTCACTAAATTATGAGACACTCTGTATATACAGGGACTTATTTTAAATACTTTCAACGCAACTCTGTGGAATAGAAATAGAAAAAGCGCAATTTGATATAAATATTATACAGGTAGGGGGAAACAACACCATATTTTGGTTATAGGGTGAGTCACTTCTTTAAGCCCGATGCACCCCAATACAAAAATTTTAAATTGAACCACCTCTTTAATTATACCTTAAATTAAAGGGCTTTTGGAGTAGTATTCACCTGCTAACATCAGCAAGAATTTTTCCTTAATTTTATGCAATATCAAAGAAAGGTACAAGTTAAATAAAACAAACACTATTTTTATGAAGTGCTATCTTATTAGATTAATTATTCAAAATGCATTTTGGGCTAAAAAAAAGTATAATCTAATTTCAAACTTATTTATCACATTTTAAAATACTTCTCTCGAAATAGATGTACATTCTGTAATAATGCGTTGCTGAATATCATAGAGAGAAGCTGGTTGCGTTGTAAACATAACAGTTTTTAAGTAACCTCAGAGAAAAAAGTCTAGGGGTGTTAGCTCTGGTGATCTGGCCATTCCATTGGACCTCTTCCCCCAATCGACTGAACTGGAAACGCATCATGTAAAAAATGCCTTACAGGAAAAACATAGTGGGGTAACGCTCCATCTTATTAGAAAAGTAATGAATCTTCGTTAAGGTTTCTACCTCAATGTATATATCCAACTCATTTTCAATTTTTCCAAGTTTAATGGTGGTTTCTAATTTTTCCAAGTAAGTTTCACCATTATGGATACCCTTTGTAAATAGAGGCCCAACAGTAGAATCACATAATATTCTCGCCCACACATTTATTTTTTCTGGATACTATGTGTATACTTTCTTGAAAACATGCGGATTTTCATCACTCCACTATCTATAGTTGTGTTAATTTACAAAATAATTTTAAAAAATATTTAAAAAAATAATAAGTTCTAGCACCACAGGTGTAATACAAATTTTTTCATCCCTCGTAAAATTCTATTCTTTGTTCAGGGTTATATTCACCCTATTTTTAAAGAATTTGTACTTTGTATGGATAGGAATGACTTAGTTTAAGCACGTAACGTATGACAAATTCCTGCTACCGAGGAAGCTTGGCGTAGAGATAATGTAGAATTCGTAGCAAAATATCCTAATACTTCTACTTGTCCCGCTTTATCAAGTACTCTACGCTAAACTCTTTTTTTTTGTTTTCTGCCGATCCTGTTTCTTTAAATTTAAAAACTAGTTACCTCATGTAAGTATGACTTATTTTTTTCCAAATTTCTTTCGTTAAATAATGCCGCTGTCCTTAAAATACAACGATTTTAAGAACCATAAATATTCAATTCTTTCAGCCATATTGCAAACCATTGTGTGAAGTGAGTGAATTTAGGTAAGTCAGTGAAAAGTCACAAGACGATGTACAATGTAAAATATTTTTTTAAACTAGGTCCAAGCATCTGCTTTGCGGTACGACCTAAAACTTGCATTGCAACATTAGCATTCCAGCTTGGTAAACAAACTTTTTTATCGGATTAAAAAAATTATTGCTACTTTTTACTTTTTTGACTGTGAAGTACAATCTGACACTTGACTTAAATTGGAGTAATCAGTTGCAAACATAAAAAACAGTTAGCGTAGATTAGTTGATCTTCTTTGGCAACGGATTTATTACAAAGTGTGCATCTATTCCAACGGAAGGCTTTCAGAATGTTAGAAATGAGTTTAAAAAATATTATTTTTATTTACTCTAAAATGGAAAGCATTTTGAGCATCTAGTTAAATAAAATAGCACTTTATAAAATAGTGTTTATTTTATTTAACTCATACCTTTCTTTCACCCTATATAAAATTTAGGAAAAATTTAAATGCAGGTGAATACTGCTTAAAAATATACAAAAGACTTTTAATTTAAGGTATCATAAAAGGGGTAGTACTCTGTATGATTGCTGTATATACTCTAAGATTTTGACCAGTTGAATGGAGACACCCAGTCTGTATACATCAAATTATGGCGATCGAACTGGGAATTACTTATGATGAGAAATTAAGTTTCGCCAAGCATGTAGCAAAAATAGTTTTTGACTCTGCCAAATTGTTGAGTTTTATTTATCGAAACTGTTGGCATTTTGAAGAGATTAATACTTTAAAACTACTTTTCTTCTCTTACATATGCTTAAAATTAGAATACGGATCTGTAATTTGGTACCCAATTTCTAGCTGATAGATGATATTGAGCGCATTCAGCGCAAGTTTATGAGGTATCTCTGGTTTAGAGAGGAAGATGTCTTTCCGGCAAGAGGTTTGGATAGTCAATTATACTTAAATAAATTTAATATTATACCCTGAGCAAAAAGAAGAGAAATTCTTTACATAAAATTCTTATGTAAACCTCATAACAAGATTGATTGTCTCACCCTTTTGGCTAGATTAAATTTTCGGGTACCAAGAATAAACTCTGATCTGAAAAAGGTACTTTAGATTATTTTATTTAAATCGCGCTAGGACTAATATTTTGTTTAAATCCCCTATTATTATAATGTGTCGGAATTATATTATTAATAATTTACATGAATAGTGCGATATTTTTGTTGACAGTTTAAGGTCCATTATAGAAAGTATAAAGTAGATAGGTGATGCAGAGTCTTTCTAATATGTGTATAGATAGTCTGTTTAAGTACATAGAATGTTAAGCATTTTTATATATATTTTGTTATTTTCTTTTTTCTTTCTTGCTTTGCATCTGCTGAAGTACGAACATCAACATGTTTCTTCTTTTTTTAATCTTTCCTGTAATTGGGTAACAAACCTGTTTGAAATAAATTCCTTTTTTTACTATACGTGCCAGAGATGGTAGCAACTTAATGAAATAGATACTGATTATAAAGAGTGAAATAAGACCCAGAGGAAAAATCTTAAAAAAGGAATGTACATATTCTTAAGAAACAATATAGAAACCTCAAAGCGACTAACAGATAGTTGCTATGCTCAAATATATTTTGGTGAAACTAAGGGATTTATGCTCGCATATAGAATATGAAGTCATCTTAAACACAAATTATCAAAAATATATTATAAAAGAAATACTGGAAATGATTCTTATAGACTTCAACTCGCCACATCAAAATGCACTTCTGGTTAACCAGATGATTAAATCTTGCATGTACAGAGTGTTTCGGGAGGAAAGGAAATATTTTGGGAACATATTCAGAAGGTCAAAATAAGATAAATTAACCCATATGTTTGAATCCGATTCTTAACCGTTTCTGAAATAATCGGCTCTATTTTCTTTTGTATTTTTTGGAATAATTACGTTCTCTGAATTTCTAACTCACGTTGCAAGTATTTCATCATTGTTTGTTAATACCTATTTTAATTAAATGGTAGTTTTTACAAGCATGGTTGTCAGTTTGATTGATTCTGAGCGTTTCAATTTGAAAAGAGCAAAGTTTCCATTACATAATGCCTCACACATTCACCCATGCTGACATGATATTCGTGTATGGTTTCTGTAATGGTAACGCATTACGTGCTGTTGATGAATACCGACGTCGTTTTCTAAATCGAAGAATTCCTAATCAAAAAGTTTTTCAGACAGTTTTTGCAAATTCTCCGGAAACAGGAATGTTTCCAAGCATAAGAATTATAAGATATGGCTGAGTATGAGGCGAATTACAAAAGAACTTCGATTAGCATCACATGTGGACGTTTCGAAGACATTTAGGAAATACGGTTTTAAGCATTTCCATATTCAACCGGTTCAACATCTTCAAGAGGGTGATTATGGCTTAAGGCTTAACGGTTTAATTTTGCGAATGGATCCAATAAAATCAAGGTCTACAAAAATACATTTTATTTAGCGATGAAGCTCATTTTACCCGCAACGGAATTAATAACCGACACAATGAACATCGGTGGTCAAATGAAAATCCTCATGCCAAACTTTCAACATCGATTCAGTGTTAACGTGTGCTGTGGAATGCTGAACGACCAATTGCTTGGTACTTTTATATTAGATGAGCGTCTTACTGGAGAACGATCTTTACGCTTTTTGGAATACCATTTAATACACATGTTGGATGATGTTCCGCTAATTTTTCGACACCGAATGTATTTTCAACACGATGGAACGCTGCCTCATTTTAGTCGCCGAGTGCGTAATTTCTTAGACAGTCATTTTTCTGATCGTTGGATTGGCAGAGCAGGACCTCAAGTTTGGTCACCGAGGTCACCATACCTAAATCCACTGGATCATTGCCTCTGGGGTGGACAAAAGCTCTAGTGTACGGAACACTAGCAGAAACCGTAGAAGGACTCCATAATCAAATTTTAAATGCATCAAATATTATTAAAAATAATTTCCAAGCAATTAAACGTGCAACACGAGCGCTTAACCAACGTGCTGGAGCTTGCCTTGAAGTTGGTGGGGGTATTTTCGAAAACATTTTAATTTAGTAAAATTTTGTTTTCTTTTTTGATCCGGTTGAGAATCGGATTAAAACCTATGGGTTAATTTATCTTATTTTGACCTTCTGAAGATGTTCCCAAAATATTTCCCTTTCGTCCCGAAACACCCTGTATGTATATAAAATATAAAAAAAATTAAATGTGGTTCTAGATTTCTACTGTTATGAATATTCCATGTAGTCTAAGCGCCTTTCTTAAATGAAAATTAAATGCTCAGTTATGGAAAATATTACTAACCATGTATGAATTAAATAATAAAACGCATGGTCCTTCACCGTCTAGTAATTTGATAACAACGATAGACAATTCTACTAGAAAATCGCTTAAAAATGTAACATGTTTAAATAAATAATTAATAGCTCATTAATATTTATATACATTTTCCATTTTACTAGTTATAGTTATTTTTGGACCCGTCTACCGTTAGATGATTAGGTCAGTGTGAGAAATGAATAAGTTATCTGATAAACGTATAAATATTTCAATTTCTAAAAAATATTTTCAGATTTATTTTTCTATTTTGATAAGTAGTGTTATGCGTTTAAAGCATAATCAAACATAATGGAGGCCATGATTGATTTTAGCTAATAATAATATAAGTATATAACCTATAAGTTACACTTTTAATTCCAAGATTGCTTTATTTTCAATTCATAATATTATTTGTCTAATCTAATTTATTAAGCTATCCTAGGTTTATAGGTTATCGCAAGCATAAAAATTATTCCATGCAGCTCAAAACAGTCTTTTAACACAATGTATGTTATTTCTAATTTTTCTAGTGATAGGGTACAGGTAGGGTACAACTATGTGTACCAAAGATTAGACTGTAGATTTTCAATGGTTTTTTCAGCGCTTTTTTCATCAAATTTAAATAAATTATGTTGTTTCGGTGTTGGGTGATATTCATTATTATCCATGACCTCTCTACCATTAGCTAGTGCATTTTTATGTACAAAAAAAATGTATTAATTGAGTTTAAATAGCAGGGAAATAGATAGACAAATAGACTGACTTTTGCATTGATAACAGTTTTTATTACAAATGCCATCACATGATACTTACTAAATTCGATTATTTGATCCCTAAACTATACAAGTACAAACAACGCAAGTAATAATAATTTGTTATCCTATAGTTAATTTAAAGTATATGCATACTCATGCATGTAGTACATGAAGCATTTTGACTATTTGAAACCTAAAAATGGATTAACATAAGGAGTGTTTCAATTTAAAAAAAACTATATTTTGACTATTACTTCATAACACACCTTATAGACAAAAAATATTACAAAAAATCCATAACTGAAAATACCTGTTGAAGTGTTTGATCATTTTTTGAAAGCTTTTATATTTATTTTTTATCAAATTTATTCCACATCATCCATATCCTTTACAATGGTACGACAATAGTGATACCCGAGTTATATTTTTACACTAATATAATATAACCATGGTGACAATTTAAAACTTTGAAATGGCTTTTATGCTCTAGTAACTGTTGCGTTTTAAAAACTACAGATTTTAGCTGGCACAGAAAAAGAAGTCAAGAGGTGTTATACTTCGGTTACCGAACAGATGGAGTGGTCACGTGATCGTTCTGCGCCGGAGTTGTGGCCTAGAGCCTCGATAGGGTTCATGACTTGGGGTTTTATTTAATTTTATTAGTCGAGCGGCTTCAGATCGTTTTGGTTGAATTTTCTGCTATTCGAATATTTGAATCTTCGCAATATTGAAAAGTTGAGATTGTGTTTATTTTTTTGTTAATTTATTTGTTAACAAATAATGGCTGACGCGCCACGTACACCTCCATTGTCACCCCCCAAGAAAAGAGTACGAAAACATTTGACTATTGCTGAAAAGGAAGTAATTATGAACATATATAAAACATGTGATAACGAGCATCCAGCATACAACAAAGTGCAAAAAGTCCAGTTTACAGCAGAAGCAGCAGGTAATAAATATTTTTAATATACAGTGTGTCCCAGGATGAGCGAATTTAACTTCCAGCGCTCAGGTAGCGCTCGGTTCTGATGAACCTGACCAATTACACCCTAAATGTTTGACCTGGCACGATTACTTAAAAGGATTACCTATCCCTTTTCGGTAAACCCCAATATATTAACATAACTTTGCATAACAAAATACTTAAAAGGGATTATTATATCATTACCTGGCACAACCTCAAAATCGGTTTGGACCCATTTTACAGGCGACCGTATTATATTTAAAAAAAAGCTGCTTACAAAGCAAAGCTATACGGTAAAATAATTTAAAATAAGTAGGCATAATTCTCCTCGTCTAAATCTCCCAAGGTTGCATCGATGGGCGGGCCTATATTTCGCGCACATCATTTACTCCATCTGTTCGGTAATCCGACTATAGGTCTCGAGATCTAGGTGGCCATTCAATAGGACCTCTTCTTCCAATCCCCTCGATAGGATAATAATCATCTCCTATTGTTTAACAGGAACTACACAATGTGTAGGTGCTTCATCCTGTTGGAATTGTAGTAAGCGTTCTCCTTAACATACATTTCCGTGTATGTCCCTCTGATTTTCTAATTCCTGCACTATTAGTGGTTCGATAGATCTCTGAAGCATTTCAGCATAGATGTCGCCAATTAAATTACCTGCTATAAATATTGGGCCGATAATACCATTTCCCATATATTAATTTTCTAGGGGTACTGGGTATGCCATTCTATAAATACGCGTGGGTTCTCATCATTCCAGTAACGAAAGTTTTGCTTATTAACACGCACATTTAAATAAAAGACACTCATTATCAAAGCAAATATTTTTAACAAGTCGAAGCTCTGCCGTAATTCTATCTCATTATTTCACAAAACCGGATTTTTCTATCCGGGTCATCGTCACCAAGTTCTCGTAGTATTTACAGTTTATAGGTATAAAACATGTAAAATTCAAGTACCTTTCTTATTGATTCACGAGATAATCCAGTTGCTACAGCTTCCTGATGAGTTGACAAACTTGAATTCATTGCAACCTGACCTAAAATTTTAATTTGCGCTCTATCCTTGACTAATCTCGGTAGTCATGAAGAAATAGTCCATACTTGCAGTGGAATGATAGATTAAGATTAAATGAAAATCCTACAGTCTCCCACTACTTGCTTATTAAACATAATTCTGGTTTATAATTCCCGACTTGTTTCGGATAACATCATCAGGGGATAAAAAGTTTAAAATGGGTCCAAGTTGACTTGTATACACGTACTTTACGCTTCTGTTTCTTTGAAAGGCATTGGAGACTGTAGACCAAAATATGCTTCTACGTTTTGTTACGTAATTACGATTTAAATAGGAAATGTATTTATTTACCATTAAGCAAAGGTGTCTAACAGAGTCGCTTTCTTGAGTCGCCTATTATTTTCACTTTATGTTGCTGATATGTGTATAACACTTTAAATAATATGTCATTTTCCTAGCTGAATAAAGGATAACTCCAACAAACTTTATTGATGACTTAAACCCTATTATTGGTATAGTTCCAGAGGTGAAAAATGTGCGTAAAGCTTTGATTCTTAGCCTTTTTTTTAAATCGGATATAAAAAAGCCATCAGCCAGTTATCTATAATTAAGTATCTTTTATGTTAATCAATTCTATTTTTATTTTATAATTTCTCAGTCAATACAAAAAAAAATATAGCTCTTGTTTGCGCTTTTCATTCAATATTCCATTTAAATAGCATGTCTATTGTCAGAACTCCAACCTTAAAGCCTAATGGGATTTTATCTATGTCTACAGGCGTAAATGTCATTTAATTTTCAATGATAGAGAACGTATAGACTTTTATACAGATTAATGTATAGAATGTATGGAATCTATAGAATTTTATAGAGATGTATAGAAGTTTAAGCATTGGAAAGCCATTTTATCTTGTTTGATTATTGGATTATTTCTTGAAATGAAACCTACTTTGGTCGCTGTAACTCGTTTTTACTTTTTAAATTATATCATTTATTCAAAAGCGAAATCAAGGCCTGTTGACACAACGTGTTGGTTCTGTCACTGCCCGTCATTTACAGCCGATCCAACGTTGCCACGTCTAATACTAACTAAACATATGAATAAAACCAAATTCCAACTAGATAATAAAAGTATTAAACTAACTAACAGAACAAAAAACACTGTTTATTTCTGGTCAATATTTCCATTTGTCTAGAAGTAAAGACAAATTTATTATACAACACCACATTAGGCTCTTTTTAAAAAGGTTATAGATTTATTGCTATTTAAATGTGGAGCAACTTGCCAATGTTAGGGGTTAGGAGTTCTTTTATGGTCTTTGAGTTGAAACAGTGAAGGTGCTATTATTAGTGGGATGTTGATATACACGTTGGAGAAAATAATGGTAACACCACTTCCTCTCGTCGATAACCGGTTGTGTTCGGTCTGATTTTATCTTTTGCAGAATAACAATAATTATATCGAAATGCCTCATTTTCCTGTACGACTGCACCCTGCACTGTTGAACCTTAAAGTGGTATAATTTTTTTCTTAACATATTAGATCTATTTATGTTTCTTCCAAAAGAGGGCAAATTATTAAATAGTTTAATGAAAGCAATTCGGCGCAGCAGTACAATGTAAGGATTTTTTTTCAATTAGATTTAAAAAAAGGCCAATTTGCAGTTTCGGGTTTTGAGACATTCTCTTATCTTCTAAGTGCAAAGTGCAGCAGTACTCAACACAAAGGAGTGTTGGAAAGGAACTTGGTTTGGACTAAGCTTAAAACTGTTACGATTATTTCGAAATAACATAACTACAAATATTTCAAATATTCCAAAACTTTATATTTCCCGAAGACCTGGTGGTGAAAAATAGGATTTTGTGAAACCACGCTGGAAAAAACAAATGAAAATTAAAATTTTCTACAAAATATTCAATTTTTAAATGAATCTTCTTTTACATTACATGGGAATCACAATCCTTTTGTTGTTCAATAATAGTATCGAAAAATTGACCACAGAAGCTTTCAATTATGTTTGTATTTATAACACCATGACTTATAACGAGAGATGAATCGCTAACCAGTATTGGATCCAGTAAAGCGACTATTTTTTCAGTAATACTTGTTGATTCATTAATTACTTCGTTTAAATTATAGGAGTTAAAACAATCGCTTAAAGGATAACCGAGGTTTAGAAGATTGACTTTCCATTCCTTCACCTGTTACCACAACATGATCAAAAATCGGAGTAACCTCTGATAAAACAGAGTGGAATTGCGCAATTGATTCTATTACAGATGTATAGTACCATTTACCAGAGAAAGGAATATGGGCGAACTCTAGCGATTTGAGTTCTTGAGAGGTGAAACGATCCAATTTGCAATGAAGGTGAAATAACTTGGGTTAACGTTAGATAGAACGCTTAATTGGAACTCGTATTTTGACAAAACAATCAAAAAAGCAAAACTATCCTTATGGAACCGCAGGATATGCGGTAGAACCTAGAGAATGAACACCAAAACAGATGCAGTGGTAATATATACAGGATCTACGATATTCTACGGCTCTGTGGTGTGGTGGAGCAAAGCAACAAAACAACTGGCAAAAACAAAACTTAACAGCCTTCAAAAGCGGCTTACTTGTTCATTAAGGGGGCTATCAGAACAGCCGACAGCCGTCATAGAAGTACTACTTGAACTGACCCCTCTGCAGATATACCTGCATAGGGAAACCCTAAGAACTACTTACAGACTACAGCATATCATAAATGGCATCTCGGTAAAAAAGTCTGGATGGAATTAACTGAACTGGTTAAGAAGGTGTACAATCACAGGACACTTGGTATACCATGAGACCTAACGCCAAGAAAAACAGTGAACACAAGTCCATACTAGGTCAGCATACCAGACCGAGCGAACTGGGATCAAAAACGGATGGAACTAGAGAAAGTGGACACCCGACTTTATTTAATTTTGGAGTAATAGCTGGAATATACGGCACTAACCCAAGGATAGAAATATCTTTCTGCGCTGGGAAACACTGATCAACTTTTCAAGTTCAGTCGATGCCCAAAGACGCCTTCAAATTTTCCATTGGTTCATAGACCGATGGCGTAGCAGAAATTTCGAGAGACAAGTTATATGGCCGGACGAGGCATTTTTCTCAAGTAGTCGAATTTTAAATAGGCATAATTCACAAAACTGGGTGCAAGAAGATCCGCATAACATGTTTCCAAGAGAACGTCAGGGCAGATTTGGGTTGAGTGTCTCATGTTTTATTTTTGGAAGAAAAATTGCATATGTTATGTATGAAGGTAGCTTAACAGCTAATCGCTACTTGGAAATTCTTTACGCCAACCTATTCGAACTCTTGGATGATGTTCGTCTAGCTCAAGTTCAAAATATTGATTTCCAGCAAGATGGAGCTCCAGCGCACAATGCGCGAGATGTGACATACTGGTTTGATGAGCATTTCCCCAATCATTGGATCGGAACAAATGGACCTGTTCGGTGGCCACCTAGGTCCTCTGACCTTTTGATTTTGGATTTTTTTTATGGGGCAAAATAAGGTTTACAAAAGGCGATAAGATACAATTTAAATTATGCGTGCTATAGAAGATGCCTTTAGAGAATTGAGAAGTCACCTTATGATTATTCTGAAAGCCTTGGAAAGAATAAGCTATGCCGGCTATGTATTAAAGAAAATGGGTTACAATTTGAGCATTGTTTATAATTTTATATATGTAGTGGCATTTCCTTAATAATTGTTGGTCATTTATTTAATGTTTTATTCTTAAGTTACAAGTTTCCTTCTTTTTTATGTAGAATTAGCTATTTTTAAAACAAATCGGTGTAATTATAACTATAAGCACCTGTTTTTTATAAATTTTATTATTAATTCATGGCATACTACTCGTATATCAAAATTTGTATTCAAACTTCTAAAATCGTTATTTATTTACTTATTTTAAAAAAAGTTCAGAGTGTTATGGATTTTTGAAAAGGGTAAAATACGACCAATTTAAGTGTCTATAAATATACAGCGTGTTCCATTTAAGAAAACTATATTTTATTTTTATTTTCAAAAATAAAAAACTTACAATAAAATGAATGCCGGAATCAAATTCTACGGAAAAAATTCTATCAAAACAGATTTTTATTTTTTCAAAATGTTATACAGTAACAAAGATACCTACGAGGAGAGTGCGAAAATCTAAAGTTTAAAAAAAAACCCTGTAGATTAAAAACTATGACAGCTGTCAAAGTTTTGACAACGGCATATTAAGTTTCACAGAAAAGTAGCGCGAAAACCGCAAGTTTAAATAAGGACATAACTCATAAGCGAGATACCCCACATGAAAATGGGACACCCTGTACATAGGGCGGGCCGAAAAAAATTTTTTTTGAAAATGTATTTGGTATAGTAGTTAAAATTTAGGTATTAACGTATTAAGTATTCACAAAAAAAATTAAAGCGAAAAAATGATTTTTCACCACGCTCCATCCCTTAAGTATATAAAAGCAGCTCTTCGCTTGAGAATTTGATGAACTTTTCTAGAAAGGTTTTATTACAGGTGGCTTTATTTGGTAAAGTATACCATATTTCATCAATTACTCAAACCAGAACTCACTACGAGGAGGTGGCTGCTTAATCGAGTTCCACCCCCATCCCCCCCTCCTCCACACCACCGTGCCCTTTGGTTCTTTAATAATCTAAAAAAGATGTAATTTACTTAGTTAACTTTACTTTTCTTTGATTTGTAATACTTTTCCTGATTTTCATATGATGGAAGATCACTTCTACCTTCAAATTTTTTTCGAATGTAGCCATCTCTTTTGTCATGGCCACAAACTTTCCTTGATGCTTCAGTGATAATTTTAACACATCTCTCCACAGCTTGAGTGTGACATGGATATTTATTTAACATAATGACCGATTTTTGCTGTATTGCTTCCGTCAAATCCTCATTTGAAATGTCCATTAATAAAGGAGGTTCGGTCACAACGCATCTGTTCCAGTCTATAAGATCGGTGTAGTCTCTGGCATTCCAGTTGAGAGCAGGTATTTTAAAAACTCTTAGATTTTCTTGACCTTTAGCATTTCTTGACTTTAAAATTCGGCGAAGCCCCAGTTCTCGTATATGACTCCGCGAGTCAGTAATCATTCCTAACAGAATGTTCTCGGGGTGGGCAAAGTAAGCGTTAGTGCTTATGACATTATCAATTATTTTCTTTACGTTTTCGGGAAATTCTCGAGACAAAATTATAGATTGCCATAAATGTTGCGCTGGCACAATGATTTCGTTTTGATATGAAACCACATTGGTGCATAAACCTTCATAATAAACCTTGATAAAACGACCAAGGTGTCAGAAGGTTCACTGGTTGATATATATAAATGTAATACCCTGTTAGCCATTGTTAACCATCGAGCATGACTTAATTTTCCTGGATTTTTTTTTTGCTTAGAGTATCCGAATATAAGTTCCAGTTTTAATGGCACAACATATCTGATATAAGTACTGCTGATCAGTACTTAGATCTTCTTTATTTATTTCTGGTAAATCAGTTTCAATTGAATGAAATTTTTGAACAGGTCGTGACTCGCAAGTTGTCAAAAGTGATCCAATGGGTCCTGAAAGTGAATGTGGCCCTGTAGTTTTTCCTTCCAAAGCTTGCAACAAATGTCGAAGAGGTAACTCGTTGGCGTGAAGCAAACATATCAGCCAAATTTTCCAATCTGCTTTTCCATTAATCTAATCACACCACCTTTCCAGCCCGTGTTAACATTTGTACCATCACAACCGATTGCCCTAATGGAGTTTAAACTTATTGATTTGGCCTTTAAACAAGAAATCATACTTTTTATAATATTGGCAGAAGTTCCAGATCCTTTAATTGTTAAATGGTCAAGATACTTGCTTTTTGGTTTTTCTATAAGAGCTATGTGTTCTTCTTGTCTGATAACACGGCGTCCTTCACTTAAAACCATAGTCTGATCTTTTCTTTCATCAAAATAAATTCCTTGTATCTTAATTTCGATATCACAATTTGGTTTTTTGGTGGATTTTTTGGTTTTGATATTTTATTGGTGTTTTAAATATATTATTTATAAACTATTTACAGTTATACCAAATCCAAAATATTTTTTTTATTTTAAGGTCATTGAGGCGCGGTCAAATTTTATTTTAAAATCTTGAAAAAATACAACATTATTTTTAAACCATTCCACAACTTTTTTTCACTATACCAAATAAAATTTCGCAAAAAAAATTATTTTAGCCTTTTTCAGCCCGCCCTACGTGTACATGCTACTGAAATCTGCGCAAGAATGCTTAATTAATTGTAACTTCAAAACTGAATCATCAAAGGTTTAGCAAGTACATCTAGAGCAATATGGAGTTGCAAAAACGAGCTCATACTGCTTTCAAAAGGTAGCAAAATTACCCCAATATGGATTTTGGGTTATGGTGGGCTTACAGGAACGGCTGACAAGGCAGCCAAAAAAGGGGCAGAATCCAACCTGACAGGTCCAGAACCAACATTATGCATTGCCCACAATAAGATCAAACACACAATCACAAATGTGGTGCATATAAAGCAAAGCGCGACTGGAAGGGATTACCAAGAGTGAAGGCTTTTATACCGGACATAACAAGAAAGGTAACAGATGCCATAAGGGAATAACTACTAAGATAACTTCTACTTAACAGGAGGTACTTCTTGGACTAAAAGAACTAAGGTGAACGTATACCGGCTACTGCAGACTGCGTCACCACATGAATAATATTATTTTTTTGTCGGACATCGCCAAATGCAGACTATGCATGGAGGAAGACGAAACTGCAGTCAATATCTGCAAAACTATGTCTCGTATACAATTATACTTTACAAGATGGAATGGACTAAATGGATGGATGGAATATTTTGGAAATATTAATTACAAACTTAAATTTTTTCCAGTATCTCGTCAGTTTTACGTGATGAAAATCAAATCTTGATCAAGTTATAGATTAAAAACCCTGATAATTAGAAGTTAAGAGACCACTTTAAAACTCCGAAACAAAAAAAAATTATTCGCGTTCTAATTCTTGAGCTTATAGTAAAAGTCTTAAAAAAGTATTTGGCAAATTCAGTATGATCTCAAGAAAATAATAAATGAAAAAAAAAAGTTTACTCTTATATTAATTTTATTCTAGCTCATATTGATTATCGCAAATTAGTTATTTGCAAATATAATAAGTTATTATTATGAGACTTTTGTAAACAATAAAAATAGAAGGTAATTAAATGTATTTTAACCAAAATTATTCCAGTCCATAAGAAAGGAGCAACAGATGACCTAAACCATTCCCAATCTCTTTATTAGGTACTTTTATTAAGATACTAGAAAAAGTCATAGAGATTAGTATTGTAAATTTCATAGATACACACTTTCATTTTGACAAAAATTAATATGGTTTCCAAAAAAAAATAATAATACTCTTTGAGCACATGTTGAATTATTAGTCCGGATTACTGGTGAAATGGACAAAAATATAATAATTACTGTAAAGGCCTTGGTGCCGATTATTTTGCAACTGTTTTAAGGTCTAAAATAAACTTGTTAAAAAAAAGTTTTAGGATAATCTTGGAGTTTATTTTATTAGAAAAACAACTTATTTCATTTCCACTAAGTTGAGTAATAATCCTTTAATATATAGTCACTTCTATTTATTTGCGATATCTTATTCCACTGGGCTATGATTTTACGGTCATCCTTAGCAGAAATGGGCATCGCGGTCGTATTTTCATTTGATTAGAGATTCAGCTTTGGAAAAAGGCAAATCATAATTTCAAATAAACATTGATGCCGCCCGGACCACTTGCGCTAAGAAGATGAGATAACATTCCCTCAGGACCGGCGAACTCGATGAATAAGATGTGCAAACAAGCTTATATTCCTCCATGTGAAATCAGTCAGTCGGGCTGTAACGATAAGAAAAATATTTGTACTAATGGAACACGTTTTAGAAGTATTTTTAATAGGTTTTTTAATAAATAACATGTCTCGCTTGCCTAAAAAAAGTGTAAATAATATTTTTTTTTCCAAATTAAGTACCCCAAAAGTATGTTGGAAAAATAATAATAAAAAAAATGTTTGAATATATAAAAAGGCGAGTTTTAAAATAAGGCATATTTCGAGTTTATTATGCTTTTTCTGAAAACAGGTGTATAATTCTGTAAAACAAATTCACAATTCGATTTTACATAAGCACTCACAGTGCATAAATCTGGCCTCAAGAGTCGTAGAATATTCAACATTTTATTATTTTAAAACTTTTTATAAAAATAACATGTTAGATATAGAAACAGCAAATTAAAATAATGAAACTTTCTATATTTTACTTTCTCATAGCGAAGCTATACAACTAATTAGCATGAAGCTTGAGGGCTCCAAGAAAAATATAAAATTAAAAAAATAAGCTACCAAAAATTTTTGTAACTCCAATGTTACAAAAAATGAGTTGATAATCTTTAATTCTTGTTTTATAAGTTTTTCTAGATGGTTTAGTTAAAAAATATATTGGAAGTTGCACAAAACAGCGCAGTAGCAAAAATACACTTTTTTGTTCATAAGCTTTCTGCTTAGACCACTAATGTCTATTGAAAAACCACGATTGCATGGATTTTTTTCAACTTACAGACCTTTTTGGATGTATTATTAATAATATTATAGTTAAATAAGGGCCTAAAGCCTTAGGTCATGTAATTCAAAACTTCAAGAAAGTGCTCCTAGATAAAGTGATACACTTATATAAGAGATAAAATGTAGAATGCTTTGCTGACCGTCTTAAATAATAGTGCTCATGGATATTAACGGATATTACTAAACACCGAATCAACATAATGAACCTAATTTTCGCTGAAAACACTACTGAAAATCTACATCTCACTTTTTCTTACACATAGTTGATCATCCCTACAAAAAGTAGAATCAGCATCCGTTGTGTTGACTGACTGTCTTAAGCTTATTGGAATAATTTTTTGCCTACGCTAAGCTTAAGATAGTTTAATAAATTAAATAGGCAAATATTATGATCATATAAAAAGTATTATGAAATTGGACGTGTAATTTTTAAATTACATACTTATTTTAATATTAGCTTAAATCAATTATGGCCTCCATTATATTTGAATATACTTTAAAGGCATAACACAATTTATCAAAATAGAAGAATAAATCTGCAAACATTAAAGATATTATAGTACGTCTCCCACCTAAATATTCAAGGGAAATTGATGAAATACCGGCAACCACATTAAAAATAGTTCCTGACATAATATGTTATCCATTGGCTCAAATCTTGTGCCTGTTTCGAGCAAGCGGTGTTTCCTGATGCCTTAAAAATAGCCAAAGTTATCTCAATCTATAAAATCAAAGGCAATAAACAGCACTGCAATAATTATAGACCTATTTTTCTTTTATCTGTGTTCTCAAGAATATTATATACAGTGCGAACGTAAAGGTTGGAATAAATTCATTTAAAATTCAGGCGTATGTTCAAAAAAAAAAACGCTCGGACATGTCGATTTTTATTTTTAACTGCGGGTTTTCTTACTATAATTTTATGTATACAGGGTGGCCCAAAAATAAGTTACGTAATTTTGGCAAATACTTGGCATGATAAATTTCACAGACTTCCATCTGAGTGCGCATCCTGTTTCCATAACCAATCATCATCAAAATCTCTATTCGCTCTCGCTCACTAAGACGTACCATTTTTTGAAATTTTAATTTTATCTTTTGATAAATTTAACACAAGCAAAACTTTGCTTAAGCATCTAAATCAAACTAAATTCACTCAAAATTATTTGATGTCAACAAATTGTGACAAGTTAACAATCAAAAACACCAACCACAAATGTAAATAACCAAACAATAACTGATAGGTTGCTTGATATAAATAACTCTTCCAAAAATAGCCTTTTATTGTGTTCAATCGTCAACGGTCGAGTTTAGGTATAGGACATAGTACATGAAATGTACTTAGAATTTGATGTAGAACCTAAATCTAAAATAAAAAATAGGTATTTACATTTAAAAAAATTACGTTGATGACCGTAACTTATTTTTGGGCCACCCTGTATACATAAAATTATAGTAAGAAAACCCGCAGATAAAAATAAAAATCGACATGTCCGAGCGTTTTTTTTTTAACATACCCCTGAATTTTAAATGAATTTATTCCAACCTTTACGTTCGCACTGTATATATACAAATTCTCATCCGTAGCTAAAAGAAACGAATTTATTAATGCCGCTAAATTAAAAAGAAATCATGGGTTAAAGGAAACAGACTTAGGATTTAAACATAACCCAAAAATATTTGCTAACACTTTTCACCTTTCACTTACTATAAGCAACTTTACAAGAAAGCTAGGGAATTTTGTAAAAATTAAATAACTTCAAATTTTGCTGGGTAAAAGAAATGAAAGTTTTCATAAAGAGGGACAAGAACAGTAAAGCCATTAATATTATTAATGAGCACACTCTGTCTTCCATGCTAGCATTACTATAAACCATATCTTCTTATTAGTACTTTTGTAATTTCTTGTGGCATCAATATTATCATTACAATTTTTTTTCTTTTTTAATGACTTCGTCTCAGCAATTTTTTATTTACTACCAAAACACCAGAGGCCTTAGGACAAAGACAGTAAGTAGACTTTTATCAGTCTGCCAGCACCTGTCTATACGACTGTATCTCAATAACCGAGTCTTGGTTAAATCCCAACGTTCTGGACTCCGAGCTGTTTCCTAACAACTATAACGTTTTTAGACTTAACAGGAACGCTAACATTAGTGGCAAAAGTGATGGTGGCGGTGTCTTATTGGCAATTCGTAACATATACCACACGGAACTTGTCTCTAAGTTGTATAATTCTAACACAATAATCGAAGACATATGGGTGAGCGTTACTTTAGAGGAGGGCAGAAATTTATTTTCATGCACTGTTTATATTCCACCTCATGCGGCAGTAAATAACTATCTAAACTAGAAAATACTATAAGCACCAATATTAATAGTTATTTTTTAATAATGGGTCACCCATCATTAAAAAATAACTATCTAATTCAATATGGTCACAAAAACCGAATGTTAAGGATTTATTGCCTATCAACGCCACTGATCCTTACAGCAAAGCATTTTCTGATGCTTTTTACTTTAATAATGTGGATCTTATTATTTCTAATTCTACAAAAGTTATTGTAAATAAAACTATGGATCCATTTGTGCCTGAAGATAGCCATCACATGTTTGGATATGTTAATTTAATATCAGAGAAAAACATCTTACAATTCAAGAGAAAAACATTGTTAGTAATTCATATACCAAGTTAAAATTTAATAATGCCAATTACGATACTATCAATGAAATTATTATTTCTACTCATTGGGACAAATTATTATCATCTAAAGATGTAAATATTAATCTTGCATGTTTTTTAACAGTTTTAGATAACATTGTTATTAACCACATCCCTAGAATTAAGATCAATAAGGGACAATACCCTTTATGGTTTTCTAAACACACAATCAATCTGATTAAAAATAATTAAAAGGCGCATAAAATGTGGAAACTGTACCGAAGACAATCTGATTACGACAACTTTTCAAATTTACGCAAAACAGTAAAGATTAATATACGCAATGATTATAAAGATTATATTTATAAAACAGAAATAAATATTGTAAAAAGACGTTAAATATTTCTGGTCATTTTTTCACAACAAAAAAAAACACTAAAAGCTTACCAATAAAAATGAAATTTAATGATCAGGAAGCTTCAAATTATGTTGACATTAGTGAACTCTTTTCTAAGTATTTTAGTGGAGTATTTGAACCTTCTGATAAACCAACTTTAATTAAGGCTAGTCAATGTCAAGAATGTTTTGTAGTTAACAATATTGATATAAATTACTTTAAATCCGCACTAAAATCTATGGATCCTAAAAAGGGACCTAGCCCAGACGGTTTTCCCTCATTTTTTTTGAAGTCCTGTCCTAGCTTGTGCAAGCCTTTGCATATTTTGTATAATCAATGTTTATCCAGCGGCATTTTACCTAATATTTGAAAAACAGCTCAAATTGTGCTAGTATTTAAATCTAGAGAAAAAACTTATGTACGGAATTACAGGCCTATTTCCCTACTTAGTCACTTTGGAAAAACTTTTTAAATATTTGCTGTTAAAACAATTATTCTTTAAGGTCAAAGAAGCTATTGATGTTAACCAACATGGCTTTTTCCAAAAAAGATCGGTAATAACCAACTTAATACCATTTATTCAGAGTATAAACGAAAGTATGGATAGTGGTCTGGAAACTTGTGCCGTGTATACCGACTTTTCCAAGGCTTTTGATAAGGTACATCCTCCTACACTTTTCGTGAAGTTGGAGAATTTCGGTGTGCACGGAGCCCTACTCAAACTCATTAAAAGTTACCTAACAAATCGCTCTCAGTATGTTGTCATAAATGGAGTAAAGTCTTCTTGTACAACCGAACTTCAGGAGTACAGCAAGGTTCTCATTTAGGACCGATTTTGTTCTCAATTTTTTTAAATGACATTGGTCAATGTTTCTCTACCTGTAAATATCTTGCATATGCAGATGACCTAAAAATCTTTACAACAATTAAGAAGATATCAGATTTTCGTGCCCTGCAATCTGATCTTGCCAATTTTGAAAGGTACTGTACCTTAAATAAATTATTTATTAATGCAGAAAAATATAATTCTATACTTTTTAGCAAAAAACCATTTCAGACACAAAACAAACGCCATGTTTATCTCGGGGGCACTATCTTAAAGTATGTAGAGTTTATTAAGGATTTAGGTGTGACGTTGGATTCCAGACTGCTCATCGACGTTCATATAGAAAGCATTGTTCAGAACGCTCTAAAAAATCTCGGTTTTATATCTCGAATTACAAAGGGTTTTAGTAATCTAACATCATTAATATTACTATATAATGCACTCGTTAAACCTACTATAGAATGTGCGACAGTGGCTTGGAATCCGAAGTATTACAAATATATTGACCAAATTGAAAGAGATAGTTATATACCCCCTTTTGCTTATTCTATATATTTTAACTATATTATATTACTGCTTACAGTGCTTTGACAGCAATTGCTTATCTTTAAGTTAAGATTGTATATATAGGACCCAAGGAACAAAAACTAGTTAGATATATTTGTACTTCAGTCGAAATAAATTGTTTTTAAAAATAGTTTTTATTGTGGCCACCACGTAATTGGCGCAGTCGGTAGGATAGGCTAAAAGTACGTGTCGAGAGTAGGAATCTATACTGAAATCTTGAGTATAAGCCGAAAAAGTCGTCCGTTCGTTTGTTTCAACAATTTAACAAGCCTATCGAAAACGCGTAGTGTCCAGAAGACGTTTCGTCGAAGCCGAATGTATCTCAAGACTAGGGGACCGTGAACAGACATCGTCCAGAGCCCTATTAGTACGGACAACGGGACAAACATCGCCTTGAGTCCATAGCTTAAGACTGACCAGGGGACCGTGAACACGCATCGTCCAGAACCCTATTGGTACGGAAGAAGGACAGCATCGCCGAATCCCATAAGATAAGATAATGTATTTGAAGTCTACAGTACTACTGCTATCGTAAGTACTCCTTTTTATCAATATCCTTATTTAACCTATTGATATTTTTGATATTTTTCTGATTTGACTTATTTATATATTTTATTGCATATATTTATATTTTAATTCCAACCTGGAAGATTCAGATTATTTAGTTGAACTCTTTGATAACCTAAAGTTAAGACAAAAACCTAAAATGGCACAACCCAATTACCAATTGATACGTTATCAAGCTGATAACATCCCTTTATATGACGGCAATTCAAAAACTCTAAATAGATTTATCGCTTCATGCGAACATTTTCTTTCTAACCACCAAAATAGGACAGAACCTAATAACCCGATTAACATTTGTCTTTTCGATACGATAATTGGAAAATTAATAGGTCGAGCAGCAGAACTAATAGCTCCTCGAACAGAACTAGATTCTTGGCATAAAATTAAAGAAGTTTTAATAATAACATTCTCAGATCAAAGATCAGAAGATTGCTTAGTACAAGATATAGTCAGTATGAAATTAGAAAGACACGAAAATCCAGCTTCATTTGGTCAAAGAATTCAAGACGCGAGATCACTTCTTTTTACAAAAATAAACAGTTCAAATGCAACAGCAGATATTAAACTTTTAAAAATCACACAATACGACGATATTTGTTTAAAAACGTTTATTAACAATTTAAATTATCATATGCAATTAATTGTCCGATTAAAAAATCCTGATTCCCTCGAACAAGCGCTTTCCTTTGTAAGGGAAGAAGAGAACTTCTTACAATTCAAAAATAGAGCAAACTCTAGTAATAGTAGTAACTCTAATAACCAATCAAACCATAATAATTCAAATAAACATCATAACCAATCGAATTCACAAAATAAAAATCACAACAAACCTGTAGTATTACCTTTAAGTTATAACGATTCATTTAATCGCCTCGCTAATATACAGAGACAAAATCAGAACTTTAATAATAATAATTATCACAACCACTACCCTCAGAGGTTTAACCAACAAAACCCCAATTTTAGACAAAGTAATAATTCAGCCCAATTCAGACAAAATAGATTTGGATCAAACAATCAACCAAATCATAATAATAATAATAACTTTAGACCTTTTAATCAAAACAGAAATAACGATATTCCAGAACCTATGGATACTTCTTCATCTAATTCCAGAATTAGATCTATCCAAACAAGACCCCAACCAATTTTTAATAATAACCTTGATTCAACGAATAATTATTCTTCTGCGAATAATGCGGAAAATAACCCTTATGACCCATTTAACAACTATGACCCTGATTTTGATTATAACCAATTCTATTATGAACAATTCTGTCAAAATCCAGATGACAATAATGAGCCCTCAATCGAAGAAAATCCTAATAACGAAGAGGAAAATTTTCTCCTGACTCCAACACAAAACAATGTGACGTAGTATTTTTAAACACTTATGTAGCCACCAACTTACCAATCCTCTACATCCCTGAACTAAATGCTAAGTTTTTATTAGATACAGGAAGTGGTAAAAGTTTCATAAAACCATCTATAGCATATAATCTTTATCCAAATAACATCTTTAATGAATATTTTACAGTTAAAACTGCACATGGAACTTCTATACATAATGAAGTAATTGATATTCCTATTTTTCCCTGTTTTAACGTAAATAAAAACCATTCATTCTATTTATTCAATTTTTCGGATAAATTCGACGGTTTACTAGGAATTGACTTTTTTATGGATATTAATGCCATAATTAATTTCAAAAACTCCACTTTAGAAACACCCAGTGTAACATTGCCTTTAAAATTTGACACAGCAAAAACCTCAGACGATCAAAATTGCAACGCACGTGAGATCATACAAAAATGCAACACTGTTATCTTAGAACCGCGTATGTCTCAAAAGGTCAAAATACCTGTTAAATTAAAACACGGTGTAGGTATAATTAATTATACATATTTTAACGGAGCTGAAATGCCAGAAGCCCTTGTTACTATCGAAAATTTTTATGCTACCACAATAATAACCAATACTCGTGAAACCCCTATGAAATTAGAATTTTTTAACCCTTTTGACATTGAGTTAATTAATGAAATGGAAAATAATTTTATAGAAAAAATGGAAACAGACACTAATATAAATCAAGAAATTGACGATAAGTTAAAAGCCAATTTAAAAAATCTAAGACTCGAACATTGTAACAAAGAAGAATATAAAGCTATACGTAATCTTTGCTACCAATATCGAGATATCTTCTATTCTGAAGATATTCCCTTAACTTTCACTAATCAAATCAATCACAAAATTAACTTAACCGATGACTCACCTATTTTCACAAAAAGTTACCGATATCCTGAAGTACATAAAACCGAAGTAAAGTCTCAAATCAATAAGATGTTAAAAAATAACATCATACAACATCCAAACTCACCCTATTCTAGTCCAATATGGATAGTTCCAAAAAAATCAGATTCAAGCAAAAAAAAGAAATGGAGAATCGTAATCGATTACCGTAAATTAAATCTCAAAACGATTGACGATAAATTTCCACTCCCAAACATATCCGACATACTAGATAAACTAGGTAAAGCACAGTACTTCACCACCTTAGACTTGGCAAATGGATTTCATCAAATTGAAATGAACCCTAACGACATACACAAAACTGCATTTTCCACTGACACCGGACATTTCGAATTTAAAAGAATGCCATTCGGACTTAAGAATGCACCTGCCACATTCCAACGGGTAATGAATAATGTCTTAAGAGGATTTCAAAATGAAATATGTTGCGTATATTTAGATGACGTAATTATTTATAGCACCTCTCTTCAAGAACATATTGAACGGTTAAAACTAATTTTTGATAGATTCAGACAATCGAACTTTAAAATCCAACTTGACAAATCTGAATTTCTAAGAACTGAAGTAAGTTTTCTAGGTCACTTAATAACACAAGACGGTGTAAAGCCAAACGAAGACAAAATTAAAGCTGTAAAAGACTTTCCTATCCCTAAAACACAGAAAGAAATTAAATCTTTCTTAGGTCTAGCCGGTTACTATCGTAGATTTATCAAAGACTTTGCGAAAATATCTAAACCCCTCACCTTATGTCTTAAAAAGAACAGTAACGTAACCCACACACCCTCTTTTGTTCAATCTTTTAACCATCTAAAGAATCTACTAATTAATGCACCAATATTAAAATACCCCGACTTTACAAAATCATTTGTTTTAACTACTGACGCATCAAACTATGCTATTGGCGCAGTACTTTCCCAAGACACACCACCCAATGATCACCCCGTAGCTTATGCATCCAGAACACTAAATGAAACAGAACAAAAATACTCGACAATAGAAAAAGAATTATTAGCCATTGTATGGGCCTGTAAGTATTTTAGACCATATCTTTACGGAAAAAAGTTTACTATCTATACAGACCATAGACCCCTTGTATGGTTATTCAATCTAAAGGAACCCAATTCTAAACTCATGAGATGGAGACTAAAACTCGAAGAATACGATTATAATATTATCTATAAAAGCGGCAAACAAAACACAAACGCTGACGCTTTATCTCGTATCCAACTAAACGCGTTAGAAACCCAATCTATACTTAACAACCCTGGAGATATTGTAAACGACATCGATCAATTCTTACAAGATTTTAACATAGATAATTTTAACCCGAATAATTTAAGTAATAACGATGTATCTGAAACTTTAGAAAACATCGAGACAAATCCTAATTTGAAGAAAAAACCTAAAATTAAAATTCTTCAAAACATACAAATAAGACCTCCCGATATTTCATATGCCTCTAATACCATTCATAGTACAAACGTAAATGAAACACTAAAAGAAATCCCAATCCTAGACGAAATAATTAATAATAAAAATATTCAATTTATTATAAAAAAATCCCCATATGACGCATATATAAATATTAAACCTGAAACCTTTGACAACAAAAAAAATTATTTATGCAACAATACCCGCTAATGTAAACGTTATCTTTAAATTCCTTAGAGAATACATGACTGACAAGACCACCTATCTATACTTCTTATCACCCAATTTACGCCCACTATTCCAAGACGTATTAAGTAACCATTTTAGTGAATCAAAAGTAGTCGAATGTACAAAATTAATTAATAATGTACAACCAGATGAACGTTCACAAATAATTAAATTTTCACACGAAGGAAAAACTAATCACCGTGGAATATTAGAAACCCTTACTAGGATAAAACTAACCTACTATTGGCAAAACATGAAAAATGATATTACCAACTATATTGACAATTGCGAAATTTGCCAACGAGCAAAATATAATAGGAGACCCCCAAATGTTCCTTTACTAATTACAGAAACTCCCTCTAAACCATTCGAAATAATACACATTGATACATTATTAATAGGAAAAGAGAAATTTCTTGTCATAATAGACAAATTTTCAAAATACGGCCAAGCCTTACCATATTTTGGCACAACAATTTCAGTTGTACAAACTTTAGTACAATTCTTTTCTTTTTGTGGTATTCCCAAAACAATTGTATCAGATAACGGTACCGAATTTAAAAATCAAACTGTCAAAGAACTCCTAGAATCTCATAACGTAAAAATACACTTTACAACCCCTCAACATCACGAATCAAACAGCCCTGTTGAACGATTAAATTCAACATTAATCGAACATATAAGACTTTTAAAAGAAAAAGACAGGAATGAAGACATAGTAAGTTTAATGCCTTATGCAATCATAGCATATAACAGCACAATACACTCTAGTACTCATTTCACCCCTTACGAATTAATATTAGGACACACTGACACACAAGATCCTATGAAACTCATGCCTGCACACATCTATGCAGAATACATTAATTCTCATCGAATTAAAACAAAAGCTTTATACGAAAAAATTAAAAGTGACACTTTAAACTTAAAGGAAAAGGTAATTGAAAAACATAATAAAAATAAAAAACCACAAATACCACACGTAGGTTGTCAAGTATATAAAAAGCAAGAAAAACGTATTGGTAAACTAAAACCGAAATTCAAAGGACCTTTTACTTTAACTAAAATACTAGATAATAACAAAATCGAAATAATGAACCCAAATAATAATAAAACGGAAATAATTCATGTTAATGAATCTAAAATAATACCCTTTGTTGCAGATGGATCGGAATCATCTACATCAATGCAAACGGAGTAAAATTCCATAACTTAAACCATAATCCCGGTATATTGCCATACAAACTAGGCACAACAAAACTAATAACTAATTACTGGTCACTAATACAAATCCAAGACTTAACACCCCTAATTAAAGAATTTAGGACTTTAAAACAATTTGCTGAAACATTAATTAATGCTTTAAAGACAGACTTTATTTATATGAGAGAATATGAAAATACTTTGTTACCTTTATTTGTTTATGAAAAAAGAATAGAGAAAAGTATAAAACAAATTGACCCTAATTTTAACATTCATGAAAAACAAAAACGAGGTATTTTCAACCCTATTGGATCCCTAATAAAGATAATAACTGGAAATCTTGATCAAAACGACGCGGAAAGATATGACAATTTAATAAGCCAACTAAAAGAAAACCAAAATAAATTAAAAGAAGCTTCGATTAACCAAGCAACTTTATTAGAAAAATCTATTAACGAATTTCAAAATATTATATCGAATGTTTCTGCAAACCAATACATTTTAAAAAGTCGTATTTTACAATTGGAAACAACAATCAAAAAAGTAGCTCTCAATCAAACAAATAGCAATCAATACTTAGGATTACACATAATGATTAACCAGGTATCTATGATGTATCAAACTATTTATGATATTTTAGAAAAAACAGAAATAGCTATATCCTTTGCTAAGCTTAACACGCTACATAACTCAATAATTGATCCTATCGAATTGATAAACGAAATCAAAGCATTCAAAAATCAATTGGCAATTGATAGCCTGCCATTAGAAACAGATATTAATAATATCTTAAACTTTGAAAAAATCATTGAAATAAAATCATATTCAAAAGGCGCGGTTATCACTTTCATTTTGGAATTGCCATTGGTCGAATCAGATGTCTATCATTACTATCAATTATATCCTCTACCTATCCCTGAAGACCAAAATAAGCAATTTTTCCTAAACCTACCCCAAAAACCATTCCTAGCGCTTAGCGATAGCAAATATTCTTACATGGAAAAACAATGTATTGAGCTACAACTTAATGAGTATCTATGTAAAGACACTCATACCGCCTACATCAGCCAAGATCCTCCTTGTGCTGTTCAACTGATTAAGTACCAAGAAAATGCCACTACGTGTCACCCTTTCCGGATAGAACTCCAAGATGTTCAAGTTAACAAAATCATGGATGGAAAATGGTTGTTATCCATACCAGAACAGTTGATTGTTCCAGTCTCTTGCCCAAACTCCAAGGATAATGTACCCCTACATGGTTCCTACCTTGTTGAAGCCACTAACGAATGTACCGTCCAAATTAAGTCATTCATCCTTAGGACATACAAGCCCAGCAAGCTGAACTATGATGACGTGTCTCTACCGAAACTAAATTTAAGTTTCCATTTCCACAACCAGAAGAAAATCTTCAACCCCCCTACATTGGACCTTAACACTATTAGCTTGGAAGAAACCAAGAAGTTCTCCACTGCACTTCAAGATCAACGAAGACGCCTTGAAGAAATTAAAGACCCTGTTAATATCCAATCAATTAACTTTTGGACTGTTTTGCTATATTTATTTATAATTTTAATTTGTTTATTTTTTATAGGAAAATGGATTTACTTATTTGTTTTAAAGAGAAAACCTGATAATGACAGAATACCCGATAATGACGAAAATGAAATAATTGTGTAATAATCGATTTATTCTTTTTATTTTTAATTTTATATTTTAGGTTTGTAAAACCACACCCTAAAGGGTATGCTTTTATTTTAGGGCGGAGGAGTTATATACCCCCTTTTGCTTATTCTATATATTTTAACTATATTATATTACTGCTTACAGTGCTTTGACAGCAATTGCTTATCTTTAAGTTAAGATTGTATATATAGGACCCAAGGAACAAAAACTAGTTAGATATATTTGTACTTCAGTCGAAATAAATTGTTTTAAAAAATAGTTTTTATTGTGGCCACCACGTAATTAGATCAACGCAAGTTTGTGAATTTCCGCTTTAATACACAAAGACATTTTTTTACTTACTATGATAACTTAAAGTTTTATGGTATGAAGCCCTTAGAGAGTCGTAGAAACAATTTTGATTTAATATTGATTTATAAAATTATTAATAATTTAATAGACTGGCCTTTCTCTCTGAAAAATGTACATATCAACGTTAATCCTTATATTTTGCGTAATAGATCGACCTTTAGCCGCTCAAGATATTTTTCAAACTATTTGTCTAACTCTCCATTGTTCAGATGCGCCCGTAGTTTTAATAATTTTTAAGAAACTTATTTAAATAATGATGTATTTTTCTCCAGTATGGCTTCATTTAAGCGATAGTTAAGGAATTCTACCTAATTTCGCAAAGAACGATAAATATTGTCCTTTTTTCCCTATTGTCATTATTCATATATATATATGCTTCTTTATTGTTTATAAGAGATACTATTAAATAAGTTAGTTAGGTTTATATTGCTTGGTATATTTGTTAGGTTTGGTGAAAATCTAATGTTTGGCAAAGCGCTTACTTATATTTAAATTCATAAGATACTTTGTGCTTTCCTGTTATTGGATTGCTTAGTCTATCTGTAGGAGAGCCTTGTACTTAAATAAATAAATAAATATATATTAGAAAGAGCAATATATGATAGGTTACTTTACTTTTTGCAACAAAAAGAGATTTTTTCTCCGAACCAGTTTGGTTTTTTATTTAAAAGGTCAACGACAAATGTAATATTTTATTTCATGAACAAGATAATGGAACAAATTGGCAGAGGCCATTTTGTAAGTCCTGTTTTTTTTGGTTTTTGCCAAAAGCCTTTGACATGATACAACATAACCTACTTTTAACTAAAATTGAGGAATATGGGTTGAGAGGTTCAGTTAATAACCTCATCACGTCTTATTTAAATAATAGAGGGCAGGCCATATACATACCCACTAAAATCGGAAACGCGAAATTCGATTCGATATTGTGTTTGTAAATGAGATAAGTGAAGTAATAACCTCTAATTCAATTTTTCAGTTTGCTGATGAAGGTCTTGTATTCTTATTGCTGAAAATGAATCCATACTGGCAAAGAAAACAAGCATTGCCATAACCGAAATGTCAAGATGGTGTCGCAGAATAGGCTAAAACATGCCATGCTAAAACATTTCCATGATAGGAGGAAATCATTTTACGTCATTTCAAAAAATTTCAGATGTCTATAATGTAATGACGACAAGGCAATGCAATAGTCTTAGAATTCCCTCACATCGAACGGCAATGTTTAAAAGATGTCCCTACTATTATTGCATTGGGGTATATAATAATTTACCTGACAGTTTTAAAAAATGTTCAAGTGATAAAGTATTTAAATCTAGACCTAAACAATTATTGTGTGAAAATCCCTTTTATTCACTTGGTGAATTTTATAACCACATATCGCAGACACTAAACTCACGCCTGTTTTAAACAAGCTATTTGGAGTCAATTATTGTTATGATTCTTTGTATGTATTGTGTTTCTTATGTATTTATTTCATTAACTTATGTAGATGGGTGGTTTTAATAGTATTATATGGTATATTGTAAACTTCTGCTTCAATTATTTGACAATTGTAATATTTCCATTAAAACTGATGACAAATAAACTTTATTATCACTATTAATATTATTAAACTGGGATATTTTCGATATTTAAATTGTGTGTCTTAAGAACCGATATAAAAATAGTAAAATATTTACGTTTTTTCAAAAATAATTTATCAGAAAATTATTTTTTCACATCGACCTAATCTACTAGGTCTAGACAGATCTAAAAAAAAATATAAGTAATAAAATCGAAACCCAACCTAACCCAATCCAACCCAAAAGTGACCATGTTATTTTAAGAACGGCACTGTGACTTGCTTGTATTAAAAACAGATTTTTTTGGAAAAATACAATTAAAATAAACTAGCTAATATTCTATTAATTTAATAACTGTTTTTTTTTTTTAAAAACCTTTATTATCAAAATATTGTTACAATTAAAAATTATAACTAGTTATCACAAAATTAACAGTTATTCTATAAAAATAAAAGGAGCATACCTAAATACGAGCCTAAATACTTTATCTAAGTATTAATAGCATGAGAGAAAAGGAAATGTATATATATACATATATACAAACAAAATAAAAAACAAAAAATAAATAAATATTACAAAATAAGTGTATTGTGATTCTTATCCGTAATTTGTATATTAATATGTTATATACTAAATTCAACTTAAAACCTAAAAACTAAATATTTTTTTTGACATATATTGTATGGTCCCTGTTTTAACCTTTTTAAATCTTTCTATTCTCAATATTTGAACAAAATTTTCAAGGTTTCCATCTTGCTTTTCTAAATTATAAAATATTAAAGCACATATGAAAAACTGCCAGACATTTCTGTCCTTTACGTTATTAATTTTTGTTTCTAATAATTTTAGTATTGTGCTATGACTATTAATATTTTTTCCAAATTTTATTAATACAAGGTTGCTGACCCAATTCCAGACCGTGATGGATTTAATACAGTTTTTAATTTTGTGCCATAATGTTTCGATTGTGAAGCAATTTTGACAATCTGGACTATTGGACATCCCATGTTTAAAAATTTTCTCTAATATTGGAACTACATTGTTTATAGCTAGGTATACAGAACTCCGCCATTTAGTCGGTATATTTCTGTTCCGTATTATTGACCAAATGATTTTCCAGTTTGTCTGGGGATTTTTTAATTCAATTTCGGGTTTTATATTTTGTTTTAACATTATTGAGATGTATATATCTTTTGTATGAATTAATCTATCTGGGTCAAAAATAAGTTGAAATTTTTCTATTTTAGACCTAATATCTTTACAAAATTTATTATTTAAGTTATTATTCTGGGGGTCAAAAACACTGTTACAATATGATTTATACCAAATTTTTGAGGGTTGATTTGTCCATGAATAAAATTGAGTTTTTAAAAGAAGTGCAAGGGTCTTTGTTTCAATATTTATTAAATTTAAACCGCCATTTTGGATCGGCAGTTCTAATTGTTGTCTTTTAACTCTATATAGTCTTCCTGCCCAGATATATTTTCCTGTGATGCAAACAATTTTTTGACTGATTTGGTGAGTCATAGGAATTATCTGTGCAATGTACCATAATTTTGCTAAAGCATAAATATTAATTACCCAATTTCTTCTTATTATATCCAAATTTCGCAGCTGATTTTTTATTAGAAAGTTTTGTATATTTTTTATAATATTAATCCAATTTTCATTAACCATTTCTTTAAAATTGTTGTATACTTGCATTCCTAGAATTTTTATATTTTTTTTTACAATAAAATTATTTAGGTGAGAACGATCAGACTTCCAATTACCTAATAATAAAATTTCAGATTTATTGTAATTTATTTTTGCGTTGGTTCCCTTGGTAAATATGTCAATTATGTTTTGAATTTGATCTAAGTCATTTTTGTTTTTTAAAAATATATTTACATCATCAGCAAAGGCTGCAATTTTAAAATTTTGATTATTAATATTAATTCCCTCTATCACAAATTTGACCAGGTACAAAAAGGGTTCTAGGCTTAAAGCGAAAAGAAGCATAGATAAGGGACAACCTTGTCTTACAGAGCTAAGAATCTGAAATGAATCCGAGATGCAGCCATTTATTAAAATTTTTGAGAATGAGTTATTGTATAGGTTTTTAATTACATTTATTAGTTTCATATCACATCCAAGTTTCTGCATAACTTGCCAGAGATAATTATGATTAACTCTATCAAAAGCCTGATGAAAATCTAAGCTTAATATCCCTCCCGATATTTGAGAGTTATTTTCCGAATGGATTACTAAGTCTCTTATTAACAGTAAGTTGTTAAATATTGAGTAGTTTGTCCCACATGATTGTTCTTTGCTTATTATTTTTTCTGAGTAGATTTTAAGACGATTGGTCAAAATTTTTGTAAAGATTTTATAGTCACAATTAAGAAGCGTTATAGGCCGAAATGCACTTAAAAAATTTGCATTTTTTTTCTTTGGAATTAATATAATCACTCCATCACAGAAATTTTCTGGTGGTCTAACTAGATCAATTAGGAAACTATTATACAACTTTTCCAATTCATCACCTATCTCAGAAAAGAAAGTTTTATAAAATTCATAGCTAAGTCCATCAAGGCCAGGTATTTTCTTATTTTGAGATAAATTTAGGACTCCTAAGATTTCTTGTTTTGTTATTTTTTGTGTTATGTAATGATTATCCATATCTGAATTTTTTTTCTTAATATGCGCAAGTAAGCATTTTGTATCTTTGTCTATGGTCTCTCGATTTTTAAACTTGTCTTTAAAATAATTTTTAGAGTACTTGAGAATGCTATTTGTGGTAGTTAGGTCTTGTCCCTGCTCTGTTTTTAAATTTGTTATCGCGGAATTGGATTGTTTTCTCTTTCTCATAATATCATAAAGGCTAAATTTATCATTTACTAGGTCCTGACTTTTATTATTAAAGTTTTGCATGACGTATTTTTCTTTTATGTAGAATATGGTATTTTTAATTTCGGTATATTCTTTAAAATAATTTTCTCCAGAATTTAATTTTTCTTTCGCTTGATGTAAGGCCGAATAATAAAAATTTAAAGTGTCTCGTCTATCTACTGCGATATTAATATCAATATTTTTGAAAAAATTTAATGTTCTTTTTTTGAAAATTCTAAACCACCAATCTAAAAAATTTTTTTCATACAGGGGATGTCTTTTAATTTGAGCTATTTCTGGTTTAAAGTTGTCTATATTTTCGAGCAAAGTAGATTTTTTTAGCGTCCAATATCCATATCCATACTTAAATGTTTTAACTGTATGGTCATTTTTTAATAAGAAAATTAAAGCATAATGGTCTGAGAAAGGGACAGCATATGTATCACATTTATGTACCAAATATTTATGTTCCTTGCTTATATAAGCCCTATCTATGCGAGAGGCAGCTTGAGATCTGAAAAATGTAAAGTTTACCCTATTTTTGTACTTAAGTTCCCATATGTCAATAAGTTTTAAATTTTGTACAATTTTTTCTAGTATTTTATTTATTGTTGTCGGATTTTTTGAGTCTTTCTTTTTAATTATACAATTAAAATCGCCTAAAAGAGTTACTGGCCCATCGAAGTTTAAATGAATTGACATATTATTTTGAAAAAACAGATTTCTTTCTTTATTCTTGTTTGAACCAGAAGGTGCATATATATTAACATACCGTATGCTATTAAATAAATAAATAAATAAATAAATATGCCTTTTATTTTTAAAATTAGATAAACATAGCTGAGAAAAAAAAAACATTATTAAAAAGCTGAAAAAAAAAACATTATTAAAAAAAAAGTAGCATAAACCACTGGCGCAGTCTAGCTTTAAAGAGCTACTCTACTGAACCAGAAGCTATACTTTACCATCAGTAAATAAATAAGGTAGTTAAAAAAAAATTATCTTAGGCAAATTAATTAGTAAATTACAATAAATTATTAATTAAATATTACAATCAGAAGAAACTAGAAGAAACTTGCATAACAAACATTAAATTTGCCAGAAAAATTGCACAAATAACAAAAGCCACTAAAAAAAATCTCCATTGGTTTGCAAATTAAATAGATGTTCCTTGAATTTTATTTTAAAAGATTGAATTGATAAATTAATTAGGTTTGTTGGTACTTTATTAAAAATATTTGCTGCATTATAAGAATATGACCTCTGAAACATGGCACTATGATGAAGTGGAACCGTAATTCTTTTAGAAAACCTTATATTTAAACCATGAACAGTGTCCCGAAAAATTAGTCTTTCTTTAAGGGAGACAGGGGAAGATGTGTCATTAATTATTTTCAATAAAAACACTGCAAAATGTAATATCCTGCGCATATCCATTTTAAGCCATCTAATATCTCTATATAAATAAGATACATGGTCAAATTTTCGGAATCCATAAACAAATCGAACGCAAGCATTTTGGACCCTTTGAATTCTTAGCCGACTTTCCAAATCTAGACAAAACCCATAAACTACGTCAGCATAATTAAAATGAGACAGTACAAGGGATTCACATAATTGTTTTCTTAACTTTACATTTAACATATGGCGGTTATTATACAATGTTTTCAGGGACATAAAAGTTCTTTGAAAAATTTTTTTAAGGTGTTCCTTAAATCTTAATTGTTCATCCAAAATAACCCCCAAGTTTTTACCGTTGTTTACAAATTCCAATCTTGTATTATCGAAATTAATATTTATATTAGATTTTAAAAACTCTCTTTGATTTTTGTTACCAAATATCATAAGCTGGGACTTATTAGGATTTAATTTTAAATTGTGATTTTTTGAGTTTAAGCCTAGTGCTTGCAGGTCTTCATTTATGAGTGATTCGGCCTCTTTATAGTCGCTGTAATCAAAACAATAATAAATTTGAGTATCATCAGCAAATGCCTGAAGCTTACAATATTTAAGCGATTTTAAAACATCTGAGGTATACATTATAAAAAGCAAAGGACCCAAAATAGAACCCTGCGGTACTCCACAACTAATACTTACTTGTTCAGACTTTCTGTTATCGGAAAAAATCGTTTGATATCTATTAGACAAATAGGATTTTAAAAGCAAATAGGAGTTATTATTAAAACCGTAATACTTAAGCTTAGCGCACAACAAATTATGGTTAATGGTGTCAAACGCCTTAGAATAATCTAACAGCACTAAAACGGTATGCATGTTTTTATCACAAGCTCTAAATAAGTCATCAGTTACATTACAAAGTGCTATCGAAGTGTTAAAATGTTTCCTAAACCCACATTGTGAATTTGGTATTATTTCATTAGATAAGCAATAGTTATATATCTGATTATAAAGAATTCTTTCAAAAATTTTCGAAACGGCAGGCAAAATACTTATAATGCGAATGTCATTAAGAGTTGTAGGAGTAGACATTTTAGGCAAAGGTTTTCCCATTGAAGTTTTCCATTGATCAGGAAAGTAACTTATCTCTATGCAACAATTTATAATGTGGGTTAAGTACAAGTCAACAAAGGGGCTACAATACTTAAGCATTAATGAAGAAATTTGATCGGTACCTATCGCAATTGTTTTTATATTATTTAAAATTTTGTTAACCTCATCCGGACTCGTTAAATGGAAACTAAACATATTCGCATCTCTATAAAAGTTATTATTATAATAAGACGTTTTTTCCTCACAGCCTGGATTGACCTGCGCAGTTAAGTCAAAAAAATTACTTATCTCATTGGGATCAGAGAGAAACGACGGAATTAGACCATCCTTATTCTTACAAATATTAAAACTTTTTAGTGCATTCCACAGCTGACTCGGTTCTCTTTTATTTAAAAAAAGTGAATCGATATACTTCCTCTTCTCTCTCCGAACCCGAGACAAAGTAAAATTTCTTAAACCTTTGTAAGTATTCCAATCTTCCAATAGTTTTGACTGTTTGAATATACGCAAGGCATCGTCCCTTTGTCTCATAAAGATTTTTAGGTTTTCTGTGAGCCATGGTGCTTTAGGCTTAGTAATGCGAGATTCTCGGACAGGCGCATGCCTATCAAAAAGGGTTAAAATAAAGTTATTAAACATAGATATCTTCATATTAATGTCATTTTCGTAAAAAATATTATCCCACGGCAAATTGTGCATGTCTGCATTGAAATTGTATACATTAAAATTTTTAAAACAACGGTACCTAACAATTTTTTGACTGCAATTTATTTTTGCTAAATTTAATTCACAATATATAATTTTATGGTCGGATACGGCATCAGCCGATAACACACCCTTATTAGAAACCAACAGCACATTAGAAACAAATATGACATCTAAAAGAGTACTTACATTTGCCGTTACTCGTGTGGGCTCTTCAATTACTTGATGTAGGTTGTAGTTTTCAAAAAGTGTAGTAAGTGGATTTTGAAGACTTAATAAATTAATATTAAAGTCCCCTAAACAAAAAGTTTCTTCTACAGCAGGATAAAGACATGAAAATATATTATCAAAGTCAGCGGTTAATGCACCAAAATTTAGCGTTGGTGGCTTGTAAAAAACACAAAAGCCATAATACTTATTTCCCAACCTAATCTTAAAAACAAGGTATTCAAGTTTAGGATTAATATTAAAATCAAAAGTCAATATATCAACTTGATATGTACATTTAACAAAAGCAGCCACACCTCCCCCCCTGCCGACCCTATCTTTTCTAAACATTTGGTAACCCGGAATCTTAAATGCGTCAGAATCATCCCCCTCAGACAGCCAAGTTTCAGACAACAAAAATATCTCAAAATTATTTGCTTCTATCATATCACGTAATTCAGCAAAACCCGTAAAGATAGATCTTACGTTTAAGTGGCCAACTTTGAATTTACTAGTAGTCATCATCCAGTAACCAATTTGATTCTTATTAACAATAATATATGTATGTATAATTATAGGAAAAATGCGGAAAAATTTAATGTTATGCAAGCTCGAAAATATATCAGTGTTTCCCTATACAGGTATATATAGATAATAAATAGCTTAGCCTAAAAACAAAACAATAGAAAACAAAATAGAAAAAACAGCACTTCCACACAATGCCCCGGGATTACTTTGTAAAAAATAATAATTATTCATATAGAACCAAAACCAAGCAAAAAAATTTTGTAATTATGATTAAGTTATTGGTTAAAAAGTATTTTCTTACCGAAAATCGAAATTGCATGAGTATTGATAACAATAACAAAACGTATTAAATTACTGTCCATTATTAAGCTAAGCAGACTTTATTTTAATTAAGTCACTTTCACTAGGTATACGATGCACTTTATTGTTAAACTTAGTATAAATAACTCCATTCAGGAGTTATTTATACTGAGATAATCCTACCATCTGGTGAGCATAAAATATCTTGTACAGAAATACCTGTTCTATATACAAAGCCTGTTCCCCTATTATCTGGCCCTAGATTTGTATAAAAATCATATCCTTTTAAGGTTTTTATACAATCGGTATTAACTTCTTGTAGAAAGCAAATATCTATATCATACTTTTTAATAAAATCTGATAAGAGTGACTGGTTTATATTATTTCTAATACCATTTATATTTATGGAACATATTGTTGTTAATTGAGCCATTAATAGCGATATAGAGAAAAAAATACCCCACAGAAATTTATTAACTTAATCCTAAAAGTTAACAAGATATTTTAACTTACAGTAGATATCCTTTTTTTTTAATTTAATTTTCATTATCACTTGTTTTCTCCACTTCACATTCTTCATTGTCAACCTCACTAGACTGTTCACCTAAGACATATTGACAGGTTTTTTTATCCTTTCGAAATTTAGTCTTAAGGGGTTTAAATCCTTCTTCTTTGCTGGATGTAAGAGCATCTCTACATCGCTTTGATCCTCCATTGCCTTCCATATGATGGATTTGGTCCTGTGGTGTCGCTTCAATTATATCGGAAGAAGGAGGCTGTGCCTCTTTAATACTGATGATTTCGTCTGGAGTTTGTGTACTATTGGATTCCGATTCCGATAGGGGTTGTTCTGAGTTGTGGCCATTGTCATTATTGTATTTATTTTTGATTATTATCTCGGAGTATAGCTTCCTTATTTGTTGATCCTCTTCAGTAGGCACAGGTGCCTGTGGCCTACGAATTTCCTGAATACGAGCTACGATACGATCAGGGCAGTCACGCCTTTCATGCCCAGGTTTGTTGCATAACATGCAGGTCCTTATTTGGTTTTTATACATCACCAGGGATGTATAACTTTCTATTGAAATATAAGACGGTACTGGCTTTTTCATGGTTATAAGGACCGATCGAATTCCATTCTCCACTTCATAGTATTCTGAGCCGGAGCATTTTTCCCTTCTTACACCTTTGACACTGCCATATATTGACAAATATTCCTTAATTTTACAGTCTTCTAATTCTAATGGTAGATCATAGATTCTTAAAACAACGTCTTGTCCCTCCTCTTCCAAAGGAATTTCATGCCTTATACCTTCATTATCGATAAATTTCGGAGATTCGGTTTCAAACTTTTTTAGTGTATTTTTCACTAACAGGTTGGATATAAGTTTAATGTACACTTTTTTTGACAAAGTGTTACATTGTATGCCACACACTTGGTCAACAGAAAAGTTAAATGTTTCTTTAATCCATTTATGAATTTCTATTTGAAACGGCTTTTTTCGAACGTTTTTAAAATCCGCTACAATAGTATTCTCACGGATTAATCGCATACTTGGCACTTTTTTTGCGGTTCGCACTCGAGAATCACGGAACGACCTTGTCGACTGTATTCTACCGCAGTTAAGCGCGTACTCATCAAATGAAAACTATTTACTTCTTGACAAAGTGATAATTGAATAATGGTAGAATTCCCTTTGTACACTTCAGGGAATAAACTGCATTCTTTGCCTAAACGCATATTTTCAGTCTTTAATATTTCTTGGCTTTGTAAAATACACTTGTGCTTCTGAGGTAACCCCATAGATAAATATCCATAAAAAATCCAATGAGCTTGAGTCAGGTGATATTGGTACTCAATTGCTCCTCTCCGTCCAATCCACTTATTTTGAAAAAAAAATATTTAGAAATTAGCCTACATTAACCACATAGTGGGCAGTTATACTAATAAGGCATTTTAATAAAACTGAAAATATCTAGCATGAGTTATATATGCATAAAAAAAAATCTTGATCAGAATCATCTTTTTGTCCTGGACTGCGTTTATTTTAAAAGCTCTCCTCCCTGTTGACTTTAGAATTCCCAAAACAGTTTTATGACATAATTTATGCTCTCAAGTTATTTGTTTATCCAGTATTATTGGCGTTGCCTACTGCCTAAGTAGAATATCAAGTTGTATACTATATGTATAGAGCATTTTCATAAAAAGCAAAGCACAAAATAGTTTTATTACTTACCTTACAAGTTCCTTAATTTATTCTCGACACGTATTTTACCAATGGTGGCTAGCATGCATTTCTTAAGACATTGTTTAAGCCGCGTACAGACCGGATTTCCAACCTAAACCAACGCAGGCCAAGGCACATATGGTTACAGATTTGGAGGTATTCGGATTGGTGTGTACGGCGCGAGCCAACGTAAGCCAACGGTTTCCAACCGCTTCCAACGGCGCCGTTGGCGTTCGATTGCGTTCGGTCTTTGAGCGGTACATCAAAGGGAAATATGATTTGGTTTGGACAGGATTTGTCGCGATTTTAATGTTTTTAGTCCTTTGTCTGCCTTCGATGAGAGAAGATTCGCGTTTGTTTTTAATTTTCTGGTTGACGAGAAAAATGGAGTGGACCAGAAAATTAAGCCTTAAGTTAATTGAGTGCTATAGACAACATCCAATATTGTGGGACCCCACTCATAAGCAATATAAAATGGCAAAGAAGAAACCAGATATATGGAAAACTATTGGAGCAGAATTTAAATGTGAAGAAAGTGAAGTAAAAAAGAAAATGGAGAGCTTGTTAACTTCGTATCGCCGTGAAATGAAACGTGAAGGGTCGGTGCATTCGGGAATGGGTACAGAAGACACGTATCACTCAAAATGGTTGGGCTTTAAATCAATGCAGTTTTTAAATGATAAGTTTCGTCCAAGAACAACACAAAACACAGAAAAAGTAAGTACATTTTAATAACATAGATACATAGAATTAACTACACTTGGAAGCAAAATAAACACACCACCTTAAAATTATGAAATGAAATAAAAAATGAATACTGTGTCAAAAATCAAAGAGCTAATACTGGATTTGCAAGAACTTTAATTCATTTCTCAGCTGACGTGTTTTGGCGATTTTTTTAATAAAAATTTTATAGCGCCTTTTTGACACTTTTAAAAAAAGCTTTAAAAAAAACTTTTTTTGTGTAACTTTAGGTAAAATTGGCTAGTCCCATTTGAAGGAGCGGTGAAAATTACACACATCCTGAAAATGCCATTAAACTTGAAGAAATGGATAGTTTAGATATGAAATTTTAAAACTGGCAAAAATAGCGCGTTTTTTAAAAGTGTCAAAATGGCAATTTTATTAAAAAAAATCGCCAAAACAGGTCAGCTAAGAAATGGATTGAAGTTTACAAATCCAGTATTAGCTCTTTGATTTTTGGCACAGTATTCATTTCTTATTTCATTTCATAATTTTAGGGTGGTGCGTTTATTTTGCTTCCGAGTGTATAATTATTAATACAAACTAAAATGGAAAATATTATGCATAGTCATCTTGCCAGGGTACACGTTTTTGAAGTGCGAAATACTCTGCATATTTCTTTCGAATTTCTTCTGCACTTGAAGCAGATTTTCTAGCCACTTTAGGTATTGAGGGTAAAGTGCTCTCACCCAATTGACGCCTCCACGATCCTTCTATTAGCTGCCCGTTTACTTCATTGCCAAAGTTCCATTCGGTGTGTAAACATGTTTGGTAGACGGGTTCTTTCTGAGAAAATTATGCAAATAAATGCACGCTATTACAATTATATCGGCTTTTGCTGGCTCTAAAAGCAATGGTTTTCTTAGTACTCTAAAAACTGCTGATAGAATTCTAAATACATTCTCAACTATCCTTGCCCTGGATAATCTATAATTGAAAATGCGTTTAACTGACCCTTTTTCATGTGATCCTGGATAAGGTTTTATAATATTATTTTTTAAAGGGAATGCCTCATTCGCAACAAAAACATACGGAACTGGCTTATTTCTTCGTAGTATATTATTATTTGGATCTGGTAAGTTCAAAGGATTTTGCTCAAATTGTTTGCATAGAGATGTATTTCTAAATACGCCTCCATCCGAAATTCTTCCCTGACATCCAACGTTCGCATATAAAAAATTATAGTCACCATCTACAAGTGCGAACAGAACAGTGCTAAATGTTGACTTATAATTAAAAAAATTGCTGTCAGTATTAATTGAGGCTTGTAACTGTATGTGCTTCCCATCCATGGCGCCGATACAATGCGGAAAGTTCCAGTTTTCTTCGTACTGTCGGGCAACATTTAGCCACTCGTCTTTAGTTTCAGGCATCTGTAAAAAATAAACCGTATTGATACAGGGTGTTACAAATTCGACCAGTGGTGCTTTTAAAATAAACTGCTCATCACTGAGTTTGGGACACTTAATTTTTTTGGATAAAATTCAACCACCAAAAACCAACCTTAAAAAAAATATTCTTTTTTAATCAGGTTTTTAGTATTCGATTGGTCAATCTATGTTTAGTTGGCCCCTGATTATAAATGTAATTAAAGATATACAGGGTGACAATTTAAAAACTTACAATGGCTATAACTAGGCAATAAAAAAAAATCGCTCGCACACGTCCATTTTTAATTTCAGGGGGGTGACTTTTTAAAAATTTTGAGGCCCCTAGCTTCATCTCCTATGCAGTGGCGCGGTTGATTTCTAAAATCCTAAATGGAAATAAGGGTCGAGTGATACCTCATTTTAAAGCAGTGTAATATGAAAAACACTTTATGGTTACTATGACAAGCATAATGCGTTCATTAGTAAATAGTCCTTAGATAAAATAAATTGTTTGTGTGGTTAATACCATTAAAGTTTTTTATTAAAACTATCTCAAAAGTAATATGTTACTTTTTTATAGGAGTCTGCTTACGCCGATGATACTCAGGATCTCAGGATGGCGACCAATCAAACGCGTCAACAGAACCACAAGAAAACGAGGATGACGAGGTTACTATTCGGCAGGTTAGCTCCCCGGTTAGCTCTACACCAGCAGTTCTAGATAAAGAATTCCTCATCAGTAATTTCGAACCGTAACCTATCGACTGAAAATAAGTCTAATTTTTCTAAACCTTCTACTTCGTTTAAAGTGGCAGCTAAAAGACGTAAACCGGAGAACTCTCGAATCAAAGCAGCTTTTGCTGTCATATAAAATCTTAGTGACAAAAGGGCAAGGAAAAATGAAAAAAACAAATGCGTATTATAAGGAAAATATATCGGCAGTCAGCTAGAAAAATTTGACAATCATACGCGTGCTGTTGTAAAGCACGAATTTGCAAATATCCTTTTTCAAGCTGAGATGGGAAGATACAAAATACAATCAACGTTTCAATGGAGTAATAACTTCAACCCCTAGTTACGTGCCATCGCCATTGCCATCACCAGGAACTTACTATGGTGGCCATCAGAATCAGCAGCAATATACAAATACTAATTGGTCTATTCCTAGATCATCGATGGCTGCATCATCCGCAGAATATCTTATTAACGCAACAAATGAGAATAAAACGTGAAGTACTCCCAAACAGCAATCATCAATTTCTAATCTGTTTGTAGATAATAATTAAAATAATAAAACTTACCTTTATATATTTTTGTAGACTTTCAATAATAGCGGCACACACTTCAGGAATAATACTCGATATAGACTGTTTTGACATTTTGAATGTAAATGCTTAACTTGAATAAGAATTTCCAGTTACCAAAAAATGCAGTGTAATAGCAAATCTCTCTTTAGCTGGAATAGCACTTCTATAATTTGTATTCTTCCGCTCAATTTTTGGTTTCACATGAAGCAATAATGTATTAAAAATTTCTGGGGTCATTCTACAAAAAAATTTAAAATGTCCACCATCTTCATTTTGTAGTTCATTTAGTAAGTGGCTGCCACTATACAAACTTCTATTCTTAAATGGTGTTGATACTCACTAACGTCTAGGCCGTTTCTTCTTCTTTTTATTTGAAATAATTAAAGAATTAATTATTAAAAACCCCGCACTCGCAAACAGTAAATCGTCCTCATCGCTTGACATAGTGTGACAGACTACCATCCAGCACTAGTCAGTCTCCGAACCTTTACCAACACAGTCCGACCAAGTCCAACGCAAATGTAAATTTTGGTGTGGACAAGCGCATTCCAATCGTTTCCAATGACCAACGTCAACGTCATATGTGCTTGCAACGAGGGGTTTGGCGTTGGAAACCCGGTCTGTATGAGATTAATTATACCGCATGTGATAAGAAATACATAGGGTAGACAAGGAGATCAATTAATGTCAGTTTTAAAGAACAGGTAGCTCATGTGAAATATGAAAGAGTTGAGAAGTCATGTTTGGCTGAACATGTTTCAAATATTGGCCACTCTGTAGAAATAGTAAAATCAGTTAATTTTAATATTAGCAATATTTAAAAGTCAAAAAAAACTATTCTTATAAAAGATAAAGTTCCTCCTAAATCTCTTATAGTTAACTTAGTCTAAAATTGCCTAGTTTAGGTCACACCATAGATTTCAACCATAAGAGTAAAAAGAAATTCGAAAAGTTTATTAAGTAAATATGCGTAGACAAACAAACAAAATAACAGACTGACTTGACTGACATTTACATACTAATTGATGTCTTTGTGAACCTGTCATCATATGTCTCTTTTGTTTTTGTGAACCTGTCATCATTTTGGAGTTGTGTATGTGAAGGCTGGTGGTGAAGTACATAGGGCTGATGACGAAGGAGACCTAATAACAATAAGTGAACAATGCAAGTAGGTGACTTTTATGTTTTATTCATATATTATATCTTTTTTTTATTTTTATGTTTTTTTTTCTATTGGGTTCATTCGCAGAAGTAGTTAATACCTGAGTTTTGTAAATTTTTATTGATAATGGTAGCATTACGTATTATGCTTAGCTGATAGCAGTTAAGTAAGTTGATATAAATTAACCATAAACAGGGTTTTATTAAGTAAATAAGTTTTATTATTCTACCTTCGTTTGTTATTTCAAAAAAAATTCACCTATTGATTTATCTGTCATTTACTGCTCTATTACTAAACCCTTAGGATTTTTTTCTCATTTTGTAATGTTAGCAAATAACAAAATTTTTCTTCTTTTTTTCTGTTACTACAAACTTATTTTTGTATTTAACTAAATAAACATAAATTTAATGTTTTATATAAAAGCCTTAATTAAAATAACTACAATTGTGAAAAATATAAATTTGGCTAGAAATTATTTGGATATTGTTTAGTTTAATGTGATTGGTCAGTGTTTGGTTTTGATGCACTTAAGTAGGATTATCGTTTACTACACTACAGTGGTTTTAGATTATTTTTTTCTCCTGGGAGGCTTTCCTTTGTTTTAATATTATATATCCCATCCGATCCTTTTCTTACCACTCCCTTATAACTTATATTATAATTTGTTGAATTTATGTTGTGTGCTCATGTTAATGTCAGATCACTTCTTAATAACTTTGATATTCTTAAGAATCATGTGGCGGGCCAGGACTACGGTGTTATTGGCATAACGGAGAGCTGGTTGTTTCAGGGCATTGACGATCAGGCTACTTTCATTGAAAACTACAACTTTAAAAGGCAAGATCGATACACTAGAGGTGGTGGGGTTGGTTTATATATCCACAACACATTAAATTACTCAATTATATATCGCGAGTGTGCTGATGCAATCGAGCATTTATGGGTTAAAGTAAAGATTGAGAATGAAATAATTATAGTTGGAGTTATTTATAGGCCGCCAAGGGAAAATTATAGTGAATTTTTGTCAATGTTTGAGGACACTTTAATAAATCTTAACACATTATGTGATAAAATTTTATGTTTTGGGGACTTTAACGTAGACATGCTTAAGTTGGAGTCGAGTAGGGTTGATGACTTAAATGGGATTCTTGATACTTTTGATTTAAAACAGTATATTTCTGAACCAACGAGAGTCTCTAATGGTTCGTTAACTCTCCTCGATCTAATATGCTATAATTCGGATAATTTAGTTGACTCTGGTATTATAAATATACATATATCGGATCATTTTTTAACATACTGTAATCTACAACTAAATTAATTAAATAAGGAAAACAATATGTTTTCTTACAGACCTTTGACACGAATTAACTTTGATAATTTTCAGATTGATCTAGAAGGTGCACCCTGGCATCAAATTTATGATACTGAAGATATTGATGAAAAGGTGTCTATACTTACTAATCATATGCTTAATATACTAGATATTCACGCACCTCTTACTGTTAAAACTTGTAAAAATAGACCTTACTGTCCATGGATTACTGATAATATAATAATAATGAAGCAACACAGAAATCGGGCTTTAATGCGCTTTCGAAAAACAAGAAATTTGGAACATTGGAACTATTATAAGCAGATAAGAAATTTTACCACCACTGCCGTACGTAATGAAAAAAAGGCTTATTTAAATAACAAATTTCAAAACTGCCCTACTCGAGACAAATGGAAGGAGCTTTATAAACTGAATATAATAAATTACAAATCTAGACAAATTCCCGAACATCTAAAAAAAGTCGATGAACTTAACGACTGGTTCAGTCATTTAACTTCTAATATTACTCCTCCGACAAAAGAAACCTTCAATTTCTATAAATCTAATCAGAAGTTTCCACCATTATTTTCTTTTACACCAGTTAATTTAATTATTAAACTTAAATCTAAGGCGTTTGGGCCTGATAATTTAAACACAACATTAATAATTCTTTTTTGTCCATTTATAATACCATTTATTACCCATATTATAAATAGTTGTTTGTTAAACTCGTACTTTCCAAAATCTTGGAAATCTGCTTTTATTTTGCCACTTCCTAAAAAAAATAATCCCTTAAATTATGGCGAACTTAGATCAATTTCAATTTTACCAGCCCTTTCAAAAATCTTGGAAAAAGTAATGGAAAAACAAATTACCGCCTATGTTACTGATAAGAATATTATATTACAAAAACAGTCGGGATTTCGAAAGGGATTTAGCTGTGTTACCGCTCTTACTGACGTCACTGATGAGGTTGTCGCCAGTTTGGACAGGGGTGATGCAATGATTTTAATACAGCTTGATTACTCTAAAGCATTTGATATGCTAAATCATGAACTTTTGATTAATATTTTACATTATTTCGGTTTTAATACTGCAGCTACTAAATTAATTTTATCTTTTTTGTTTTAAGTGATAGAATACAACGAGTTTTAATTGGAGAAGATAAGTCTAGGGTGGCAATAGTAAGGTCTGGCGTCCCACAGGGTAGCATTCTGGGTCCTTTGTTGTATAGCATTTTTACGTCGGCTTTTATGGATAAATTGCAATTCTGTAAATACCATCTCTACGCCGACGACACACAATTATATTTGTCATTAATTGCTAGTAATATTGAAAGAGCTAATTTTTGTTTAAATGCTGACCTTGCTCTAGTAAATAGAGTCTCGACAGATCATTCTCTTAAATTGAATCCAGCCAAGAGCGTGGCAATGTTATTTTGTGGTGATAATAGCAGAAGGGCGGTTTTGGATCATGTCCAGCTAATTCTTAATGGAGAACTTATCCCTTTTCATGTCTCAACTAAAACTCTAGGCCTAATCATAGATGTCAAGCTACAGTTCACAGATCACATTACAAGTTGTCTTAAGAAAGGATTTTCAATGCTAAAAAAACTTTACAAGCATAGATCTTATTTGTCAAAAGAAACAAAAAAAATTTTATGCGACTCATTAATTCTATCCCATTTTAATTATGCAGATACAGTATATGGACCATTTTTAGACTGCGCTAACTCTGCAAGAATTCAAAAATTACAGAACTCGTGCATAAGGTTTATTTGTGGAATTAGACGTAGGGAAAGGGTATCTCATAAATTAGTCGATCTTAAATGGCTTAATATGTTAAATCGCCGAGAGTTGCACTCCATATGTTTTTTTTATAAAATAATAAAATTTAAAGCACCACCATATCTCTATAATAAGCTCAGATACCGCACTGACGTTCACAATATAAATATTCGCAGACATGACCTTTTGTCTATACCTTTACATAAGAAAGAAATCTTTAAAAAGTCATTTTCTTACAATATTGTGTCCAAAATTAATAAATACAAAATTTGGGATTTTTCTAAATCTACATCGGCTTTTAAAAAATCAATAAAAATGGTTCTTTCATCTAAACAAAATAATATTTAATGCATTGAAATAATTTATGTTATTTCTTTTTAATACTGACATCAGTATATCAGTCAGTAAATCAGTCGCCCTGGTTTTGCTCTCTTTTGTGTCGGGATTCCGTGTTTGGATCTGGCGGGCGTTTGGAAATATAAATTTTTTTATGTATATTTTTCTCTACTACAAGAGTCTACAACAGAAATATAGTTAATATACCTGTACCCCTCGTTCCTCCTTTCCTGCCTCCTATTAGTAAATAATAAGTAAGCTAGGATAATTTAGATTTCTTTTCTTTTCGGTTAGTTATGGATGTAGGGTATGCATGCTACTCGTACAGTTTATAATGCGGTTCGCGATATTTTTTTTAAAATTATAAGTGTAATATTCAAGGTCTTAACAGCTCCTTCTTCTGAGGGTAGCTGAAACATGACCTTTATTTCCTCTTTACAGTTACATGTTGAATTAATATACACTGATGGATTTCTTTTTCTTTGTATTTATATTGTAAACTTATTTATATCTATGAGTGAGCATATGTAATATCTTATGAGGAAATATAAACTGTCTATTATTACTATTATTATTATTATTATTATTATATTCTTATCGAAACAATTTGAGATAAAATCTCTCCTCCTGTATAGAGTTATAGGTATTCATGGAGCAAACTCAAAATCATATTATCAATCATATTATATTTTTCACTATTTTTAAAGACATTTGACATTTTAATTAATTTGAAAAAAAAACACTAAAAAATTCATATCATCGTGACAGTAATTTTTAGGACCTATTATAGGATAGTATTAGAGTAAAAAGCTTTCAAATGACCCCAAAAATATGCCAGACAATTTTGTCGGCTTATGTGCCGAACACCCTGTATATCTAAGTTGTAGAAATTGTAATGGGTTACTAAAATGCCTTTGTATTATTTACTACTTAACTTGAGCTTGATCTCTTACGGGGTGCGATTTAATACAGAAAAAAAAAATTACTTCTAAAAATGTAATACTGTAAGCAATTTAATTAGCTTGATAATTAATGTATTTGAGTCCTTAAAATACGGGTGGTTTTTTTCCTGGCAAATTAAAAATTATATATTGGTAAAAGCGCTTTTTTCTTTAATAAAATGCTTTACTCCCCTGCTAAACTTTTTTATATATTTTTTTAATTTTCATTGACAACTAATAAATTTGAGCTAAATATTAGGTTTTTTGCATTTTAATAAAAATTAACTGCTTAGTATTTTACATCAAAGAAAATAAATTAAAAATAAATATTATCAAGAACGGTAAAAAAATACAGAATATTTCATTTAAAAAGATCAAGTTCCAAAAACGCCCCTATTTTTTTTTAAGTAGTTCTGAGTAAGACCGAATCAAAGCAGTTTTTATCTTTTTATTATCTAATACAGAGTGTGAGCTATTATTAAAAATACAAGAAAAATAATTTTCAACTTGTATCTCAACGGCAAAATAAGTTAGAATAATTTTATTTGCAGAATTATTAGTTTAAAAAAATAGTGGCACTGTTTCTTGTAAACTGTAAACTTCTAAATTCAAAAATAACCGATATACCTAAAATAAAGAATATTCAACCTACGAGGTTTCAAAAGAAAATAGCGATAATAATCGGGGTCTTCAAACCGGATAACAACAAAATGAAACCCTTTAGTTAAAATTAATAAATTACGGATAAGTAGAACCTTTATTCATATAGTAATAATTTAATTAAAAAGTAAAAAAAAATACAGGGATTACTGATATTTTACATTTTCATGACAATAACAATATCGTGAATACAAAGCGTATTACAAATTAGTAGGTGAATATGTTAACCATACATATAATCTACATGTCAAATTAAAGTCCACTTTGGCATTTTATGGTACATCTTTACACTAAAGAAATATTTGCCACAATTGGTTTACGGATTAACCTGCTATTTTAAAACACCCTCTTTAATTTAAAATAGGCTCTTCTTCTTGAACCCTTAAATAAAATATCGTTAAATATAAATGCTTTAATACCTATTTAATTATTGTCAATTATGCCTACATCTACTTTATTATCCTTGAAAATTAAATATACATAAAACTTAATAATACGGCACACAATAATAAAAATATCTTCGTCTTACACCTAATAATTTACCAAATTACCCTTCTTGCAATAACAATAATATATTATTTCCTAATTGCAGCACTCTTTAGACTTGAAAGAAGAATTAAATAATAACTGAGGTGAAATTTAATAAAATGTTTTTATTTTGCAATTTTCGTTCCTAAGTATATATTATTTCGAACAGAATGTAGAACGAATTTATGAAAATATTACTTTTCGGTTCTCAATAGTATTTAATTTATTCATAGTCTTAAAAAACAGAAGTAAGTGGTTTTATGTAAGTTTTATATCCAAATAATTAACTTAATAAACATCTTGAAAATATCGAAAATAATGGTCAGGAAAAAATCACTTATTATAATTATTTTTTTACATCTATTACTTTGGAATAATTGGGTGTTTCAGTAAACCTATTTTAGAAATATTTAATAGGCACGCGCCTATTAAGGAATCTCGTGTAACTAAACAATGGCTAAGTGGAAACATAATTTTATTTATAAATCAGAGGAACGACGCTCTAAGAAAGTTTAAAAAATTTAAAGGAAGTGAAAATTAGGTACAAACAATTAAAAAATCACAACAAGCTGCTACTAGAAAGGAAAAGAAGATTTATTTAAATGATGGATGTAAACTAAATAATAGACGATTTATTATGTGTATGTAAAAATAATAATAATAATAACTGTATTCCTGCTCACTTAACAATGTGATAATGATATTAATAATTTGTTTTTACAATACTTACCGAGTCGTCCGAAAATATTTTGCACTAATTAAGTTAATTAAACTTAATTAAATACTTATATTTTTCTTTCCCACTTATAAAAAATCAGTAAAATTTTAAATAATATAAAAAGCAATGCGACATGCTCTAACCAAATTTTACCTACGATACTTAAATATTGCTCTTTTATTAAAAAAATATACAGATCGTGTTATCGTGAGCTACGTATTACCCAAAATAATGGCAACACCGCTTGGTTGCGGCTTGCAGGCGGCGGATTTTTTCGTTTTTATTTTTTGAACCGGGAGTCAGCAGACCTCACTTTGCTGTGTTACTGCACGTTGCATTAATAATTTTTGAGCGTCATTTTCGTGTTTTTTTCACTATGGCTGTTTATACCCCTTCCGAAAGAGTTCAACTAATTAAATGGTTTTATGGAGGCAATTCGGCAGTACAATGTAGAGATTTGTTTTCAATGACATTTGAGAATAGACCGATTCCTTGTGCAAAAACGGTTTTAAATGTGGTTACAAATTTTGAGACATCTTTTTGTCTTCAAGATTGTAAAAAATGACACACAAAACGTCAAAAACCACCTGTTGAAGTGATCCAGGATAAAGAACGGCGGGAAGAAATGGTTTGTAGTGGTTTGTAGTACTGATTCGACACAGTCCACTAGAAGTGTTGCAGAGGAACTGGGAATGAGCAATAAAACTGTTGCTCGTATCTAGAAAAAATATGGGTACAAAAGTTTCAAGTAATCAAAAACTCAGGAAATATTTCCTGAAGACCAGTGGCGAAGAATGGAATTTTGTGAAACCAAGATGGAAAAGGCAAATGAAAACCAATATTTTTTTAAAAATATGTTGTTTTCTGATGAATCTTCTTTTCCATTACATGGCAAACACAATCCTTCGATTGTTCGTTATTGGTCTCAGGAAAACGAGCACAGAAGTTTTCAGTTTCGTACCCAGTATCCTCACAAATTGATGTTTGGGCAGGTATTTTGGGCGACAACGTTATAGAGCCATTTTTTATTGATGGCACTTTACACGCCCAAAAGTACCTTGAGTTGCTGCAAAACCAAGTTCTTTCTGCCATTCAGTCCTACCTGATGTAGACCTGGGATAGCTGGTTTATTTTCAGCAAGATGGCTGTCCTGCTCATAACGCAGCTAGGGTAAAAGAATTTTTAACAAATACTTTTCCTAGCCGCCTTATTAGTGGGACTGGCGATATTAAATAGCCTCCTAGATCTCCAGATTTGGCTCCAAATGACTTTTATCTGTGGGGTTATTTTAAGCAGACCATTTACAAGCATGAATTTAGTAGGTCAACAAATTTAGAGGAGTTGCGAAATAAAATTGTCGAAGGTGCCAATTCCATTGTACTCCACATAAACTCTGTTGGAGGTGCGAAATAGCTTTTACGATAGGTTAAGTTTTTGTTTATCGAAAGAAAGCGGTTTATTTGAACCTTTTCTTTAAAAAATGATATGTTGTTAAGTTTGTTTATTAGAGTTTTATTTCTGATTTTTTAATATATTTTTATCAGAGTTGATATTTTATTTTTTATTAGAATAACGCTTTAATTTTCATTATGCAAAACACAGCATATTAAACATTTTAAGATTATAATTCTATGCGGGTTTTACACATTGTCATGTCTGTAAAACCCGCATTGGAATAAATATTTAAAAAATGCCTGGATTTTCGCGTAATATTTTGAGACATTTTGTCGCCAAACGACGCAGCTACCACGATCAAGTCAGATGTTTACTAATCCCGTCCTCGGGCCGGCCGGGGCGGTGCTCTGTCGCAGGCACTCGTACACGCGCGACGTTGCAAAATTTCGCCTCTATGCGGTTTCCTATAAGTAACGAACGAAAACACGATCTGTATATTTCACAGTATTAATTTCTGTGTTGAGGCCAATTATTTTCCTGATCAATTGAAAGCTTCTATTGCAAAGTCGCTTTTGATAGTAACTAATTCTTCATTATTCAATGACCATCAAATCATTTTTGACTGCATTTTTGAAAAACTATTGTATTTTCAAATGTATAAGTTTCTTGTCGAACGTAAAATTTTATCTATAACCCAGTATAGCTTTAGGCCGAGTATTTTGATACTCCTAGATTTTTCTAAAGTATTTGAGTTATCCATTTCCAAAACTCGTTTTGTCACTTTTTACCGAATTTGAGTTTTTGGTATATAATTAAACTACATACTAAAATAAACATAAATATAATAAGAAACATTACCAGAACTCGTCTTACCCCCTTTAACATTAGCTCTTAAAATAAGGTACAGTTCCAAAACTAAACTTATATATATTTGCTTTGCAGATCCAAAACTGTCTTTTTTTTTTATAAAGTTCCAAAACTTGCCTTATTGGTATGAAATATTCTGCGCCATAAACTTGCAGGTGCGTAACTGACCTAATTCTGTTTCTGTTTGCATTCGACAGTGTTGTAATTAACACGTGTATTTGTTTATTTTATTTAAATACTTAAGTGTGCTTACAGAAGATAATATTATTTGTATTTATACATAAAAATGAATTTGGAAGATAGTTTAAAGGCAGGTAGTGTCCCTGTTAAACAAGTAGTGTACGGTAAAGGAAGAAAAAAGTTACGAAATGAGTTATCCTGGAAGAAAAACATAAAAAAAGCAGCTAGGTAAGTTTGCAGATTTTTTTTTAATTTTTACTTATTTACTAACAACAATTTTTTTGGTAATTTTATATTTTTATTGGTTAGTAATTTTAGATTTATATTTGGTAATTAAATCATTACCCAAAATGACCGATTGTAAGCATCTTGCTTATTCTTGTTACCAATGTGCAAGTCTAACAATGCAAGATATAAGAAAATTTCATGAGCTCTTTTATAAATCGAAAGATAAAGTTAATCAAGATATTTTTTTACTGAAAAATTGTTCAGCTAAATTACCAAAGAAAAATCAAAAGCCTGTAGTCCATGAAACAAAATTTCGAAAATCCGTTGCAATTAAATATTTTATACAAACCAAAAGAGATGGAAGATACTTAGAATGCAAGTTTGTCAAAAAAATATTATTCGTTGTTTATCTATATCTAAATTCCGTTTGCAAAATATTTGCAGAAAATATTTGTACAGTGGAGACTTGCCAAGTGAGTTACGAGGTGGCGATACTAGAAGCCGAAAATATCTTGTCAAAAAACAAGCCGCGGTTGCATTTCTTAAAGGATTGAATCCATTACAGTCTCACTACTGCCGAAACGCAAATGTGACAAAACAGTACATGCCAATGAGTTTAAATATAAAACAACTTTGGAAGTTATATAGATCCAAAAACCCGGAAAATTTAGTAAACTACGAGTTTTTCAGACAAATTTTTGTACAAAAATTTAATATTAACTTTGCCAGCCCTGCGACAGATGAATTTTGGGGTTCAAATTCGACAAGCCAAGACACAAAAGGAAAAAATAGACGCAATGGCAGCTAGTCGCATCCATAAATTAAAAGCAAATGCATTTTTTGAATTGCATCGGCGAAATAGGGAATATGAGATTACCTTGTCTTTTGATTATCAAAAAAATATGGTTTTGCCTAATTCCAGACCAGCAAACCTATTTTAGTAGGCAGCTTTATCAGTACAACTTTACTATTTGCCAGGGATCTTCCAAATCAAAACAGACACCAGAAAACACTTTTATTTACACTTGGAATGAAATAGAACGTCCAAAGGGGTCTAATGAGATTGTTTCGTGTGTTTATCATCGACTTCAACTCCTAAATTTAGCAGGTATGACCTAAAATTATTTTAATCTTTTAAACATTTTAATTAATATTTTTTCCAGGTATACAATCTGTACGTCTTTTCTGCGACGGTTGCGGGGGGTAAAACAAGAATCGATCCATGTTAGGCATGTTGACTAAGTTTTTTAGTGAGGCTCCGATGTCATTAAAAAATATTATCATAACATTTCCAGTACCAGGACACTCTTATATACCTCCGGATAGAGTCTTTGAAAATATTGAACGTATTGTAAATAAGGAAGAATCCATATTAGACCCAGAGGAGTATTTAAATATTTTTGTAAGATTTGGTACTGTACTACAACCTTTAAAGGATTTTACTGTCTTTGATTGGAAAGAAACGTCTGAAAGGGCCTTTAAATCTCTTCAAAGCTGGCACTTCTCATTTGCCTTGACTAAACGTTTCATTTTATCTCGTAATATAACAGAAACTGTTGTATTAAGAGGGGAACAATTTTATAAAAATGACCTAGGAACAAATTCCAGCATTTTTAAAAAAGGAAAGTCTGTTCTTTCTATAAGACCAAAAGAATTAGGTGTAAAGAAAAATGTTAAGCAGATAAAATTACAGAACGTTAACAAATTGTTAACACTTCACTTTGGAGTAAAGTGGCAGGAAAATCCAAGGCTTCAGTATTATGTTACAGCTATACAGAATGATAATGCCTTTGATGAACCAGGTGAAGATTTAGCGCCAAACGAAGTGGATGAAGATGAATTAGCCACTGAAGTCCCTGAAGAGGATGAATTACGGGTATAATTTGATATTCTTGATGTTTTATAAGTCAAAAAAATTACTTTTATCATTTTGTTAATATTAGCATATTTCTATGTAATATAGATAGACTAACTTTAAAAGCCGATTATGATTCATTTTTCAACGATTTATTTTTAAAATATCAAATCCAAAACTAGCCTTGCTGATTTTTTAATCTAATTTTTTTCAAACTTCTTCGAAATTTTACTAACCATATTACCCAAAAAAAATTAAATAATGTACTTATTACCCTTTAGTAAAAAAAATAAGCACTTAGGTAAACATAGACAAAAATTAACAGTTTTTTTCGATTCTCTGTAATTTTAATAAAAGTGACAAAACGAGTTTTGGAAATGGATAACTCAGCTAGCATTTGCTGAATATTCGTGAGGATTTGTGAAGCTGAAATGTACATTAATATACAGATCTAAAATTTATAAGTAATTAATCCAAGTTTACTTACATATCAATTTACTTCCAAATGCAATTGATCTAATATTATGATTTTTGGAAAAAAAATATATTAATGTCCATATAACTAATGCAAAACTTGAGTTTGTTGATACAGCAAAAAATTTGGGGATTTTGTTAGATCATCAACTAAGATTCAGGGAACATATTAAAAAAAAAAATTTAAAAATCATTCATGGGTTTACGACTCTTAAACAGGGTGTCCTATTTGCGATGTGTGACTATTGCTATTTCCGAAACTATGAAAGATATGAGAGCGTTTAAATTAGAAAAAAAGTTGTCAATCTTTATGCTTATTCTAAATCCTTTTACAGCGTTGCAAAATGTTTATTGGTTCATGGATTACAGGGTGATTTATAAAAAGGCCAAATTTTATTTTAATTATAATTTCTAAAATTATTGATTTTGGAGACTTACTTTTAATTACAAAGTTTTATAATTTTTTGTGTTCAGTTTTGTTATTTCCCTTTAATTTTTTTAATGAGGTTTGGTATCTTGGCAACGGCTATCAAATTTTTTTTTTAAATATGCACCTGCATTTTTTATAACTTATTTTGAAAGCATTTCTTATTCCCTTTAAAATGATGTTCCTTATTCATAGGTTTCATACCGTTTTAAGGTATTAATAACGATCATCAGAAATGTATCCTTAGTGTGGATCTGACTTTTTTAACTGCTAAAAAACTTAAATACTTTTAAATGTTTTTTTTTTCCTCGTGATTTAAAATTTAATTAATTAAAAGCTTAAAACCCGAGGTACCATAATCTAAAAATGTAGAAAAACAAATTAAAGGTGAAGTTTTGTAGAACACAAAAAATTATGAAAATTTGTAGTTAAAATTAAGTTTCTAAAACCAATTGCTTTGGAAATAATAATTAAAATACATTTTTGGCGTTTTTTATAAATCACCTTGTTATTCGCGAACTAATAAAAAGGACATTTTGCAACGCTGCAAAGGGATTTAGAACAAGCATTCTAATTGGCAGCTTTTTTTCTAATTTAACCGTCCTCGTATCTTCTATAGTTTCGCAAATAGTAATAGGCATACATAACAAATAGGACACCCTGTATAGTTCTAAGTTTATTTTAGATCAATCACTTAAACATAGTCGGTGTAATTTTAAATACTGTGATTTTTTGTATGGTTTACGTTTAGATAATCGATGTTTACAAATCATTCGAAGATTCCAAATAGCTTGTTTGCGGTTACCTCTGGCAATAAAGTGGTGGGAGGGAGTTCAAAGGTTTCCATTAAAACCCTGTATCTTGAAATGGCTTAGTCAAATTTAGGACAATTGTGTTCTTTAAAAAAAGCTATTCTTGAGCTTTAACTATTTTGGTACTCGAAGTTTTGTTAGTTTCACATGTCGCCAGAGGCTTTTTTGAACATTTTGACAGAAATGGTAAGTTTTCGCAAAAAAATTAAATGCTTTGGTATGATTTTTTTCCATAAAAAAGTAGCTAAATGATGCCCAAACAGGCTCGCAAAAACTAAATTTCAATATCTTATTCCTAACCTAAAATTTAGGCTACAGAAAATTTTACATGAAAATCCTATAATTTTTTTTGGCATTTAATGGTAGGCCATAGAAGGAAGCATAAAATAAAAAAAAAACAAATATTTAATCAAAACATAAATATACTTTAAATTATCAATAGTTTCGCTTATTTTTGTATACTTTTTGTCCTAGTAATGCGTTTTACGAACGATAAAGCTGTAAATTTGCGTGCGGCTTTTTTTGAATGTTTACGCGGCTCGATATCCAAATCGACGTCCAGGCGATGTTAGAGTTTTTCCTTGATTTGTGTCTAACTTACGAGCCAATGGTAGTTTTAGGCCTATATTGCAATGGCAACGAATTGGAAGGACCCATGAAAATATTAACTACGTACTGGGACGTAGTTAATATTTAGAGAGTTAGTAGAGTTAGTAGATTTAGTGATTTAGTGTAGTTAAGATTTAGTATTGTAGGGGGGATATTACCAACTATCGTGGAGTATGTATTCAAAACTCATTGGCCAAGTTGTTTGATAGTTTGGTTTGCGGTCAGCTAACATGGCAATGCAAAGGAATCATTAGTGAAAAACGGTCAAGATTCTCTTTTGGGAAATCCACAACCAGCAGTTTGGTTCATTACAAGTGTGATCTGTTGGGGGGTTTGGAGAGGGGGGTTTAGACTGACTGATGCGGTCTATACCGACTTCTCCAAGGCCTTCGACAGGGTGAACTTTGGTCTCTTGCTGGCCAAGTTGGAAAGTGCCGGTTTTCATGACTCCTTCTTAAAATGTCTAAAGAGTTTTCTGATAGGAAGAACTCAGAGTGTGAAGGTGCATGGCTGTACTTCTGCACCTACTAATGTAGTCTCAGGGGTTCCTCGGGGATCTCACTGTGCTCCTCTGCTCTTCAATCTATTTGTGAATGATATTGTTAATGTGATCAATCATAGTTCTGTAAGTATGTTTCCTGATGACCTAAAGTTCTACATGCAGATTAAGCAGGTGAATGATATAGCCAAACTTCAGGAAGACCTTGATGCTTTATGTGAGCGGTCAGTGATAAACGGATTGAGGCTCAATATTTCCAAGTGTTGCTACATATCATTTCATAGAGGTTCGAAAAGATTTAATTCTACATATAGTATCCTTGGTAAGTCCTTGCAGTATGTGAATGTAGTCAAGGATTTGGGCGTGTGGTTCGATGAGCATCTTAGATTTGTTCATCACATCTCTAAAATAACTTTAAAGGGACTAAGAGTGTTGGGTGCTGTAAATAGGTATAGTTCACATCTCTCTCTGCAAGCCTATAGACTCCTTTATGTCTCACTGGTTAGATCTAATTTTGAATTCTCTCCAGTAGTGTGGTCTCCTCTATATCAGAATTCAATAGATATGATTGAGAGAGTGCATGATGGATTTTTACGCTGTGCTGCATTTAGAATGGGCATTAGCTTTGACGAGTACCATCGTGAGGACATGAGAGTATGACCTAACCTGGATACATTGGCCAAAAGGCGTGTGAACGCTGATCTTTGTTTTGTCTTTAAGCTGGTTAATGGCATGATTAATGCTTCTGACCTTCTTTCTAAAGTGGGTCTCAATGTTCCAAATAGAACTCTACGCAATTTTGACCTTTATCATGTTCCTATGCACGGAACTGAATATGGCCGTCATTCTCCTATCGATAGATCTCTGAGTGTCTTAAATGCTCATAACATTGATTTATGTAGTAGTTCACTGTCCGTTTTTAAGAATAGCCTGAACAGACTATGGCTGTAATGGTGTCAACTCAGTTCTTAGATATATATATATATATAGATATTATTTATTTACATTGTATCAACTTACTAGGTTAAGTTATCTATTATATAATAATCTATTTTGTACATTTATTTTGTAAAATGGGGATTCCCGTAAAATTAATTAAAAAAACTTTATGTTTACACAAGAGAATTATCCTTTCAGTTAAGCATATCGCGAACACCGATTCAAAATATTTTTAAAGATCATAGCTCTGTTTAAATGACTGTCACAATAAACTGACTTATTTTAATATTCTCTGAATTTATCTAATATATGTTTTAATTTTTACTTGTAATTTTAATTAATTTTAGAACGCATTCATATAATGTTGTTTTGCATCAGGCCTTAAAAAAGAATTACTTCAATCAAAGGTTGGACTATTGTCATTAAATGGCATCTCGGCAATCAAATTCTGGATAGGCATCAACTGAACTTGTTGAGAAGGTGTGCAATTATAGCACACTTAGTATGCTAGTATGCCATCAGACCTAATGCCAAGAAAAATACTAAACACAAGTTTGGTCGGTCAACATACCAGACCGAATCGACTGGGATCAGACACGGATGGAATGAGAGAAAGCAGACATACGACATAGACGGCTAAAAAACCAATTTTGAAGTAGGAGCTAGAATATAATGCACTTACCCAAGGATCAAAATATATCTCTGCCTTGGAAAACACTCAACAATTTTTTAAGACTCAGCCAACAGAATGTAAAGCATAAAACAGAATGTACAATAGTACATAAAAGAACATTTAAATATTAGAAATGATACCCGTAATATAGAAGAAGAACTGGAAAAACTTTACAGAATAACTCAGGACATACTTGACAAGCACCTAAAACCAACAAAGCTAAAGAGAAAGACATAAATGCCTGAAGAGATATTAGAAATAATGGAAGGAAGACGTAAGGTTGAAAACCAAAATATAACAACATACAAAAGAATAGGCAAGGAAGTTAAAAATGCAAAAAATGAATAACGGAGAAATAAACAGAAATGCAACTATTATAACAAAAGCATGACTCATTCAACATCCACGAAAAGGTCAAAGAGGCAGCTGGCTTATATAAGCCTAAATAAGTTGAGGCCTCATTAATAGTCGAGAAAACATGATAATAGAATAGAACCATATCAAAAGAGAACAACACAAAATAGATATAATAATAGAAGGTAGATAATTCAATAATAGGACGCTTAAATGAAATATGTAGAGGAAATATTTATGGATAAACGACATAAGTACCACAGACTGTATAACTGAACCTTTTATTACAACTGACGAGATATGAGTTGCTATAAGAGGAAAAAATATAGTAAGACAATAGGACTTGATAACTTTTACTCAAAAATTATGAATTAAAGTTAATGGATGGCACCGAAATAAAATGCCTCACAAAAATATTTACTAGTATCTATAATACTGGCCTTACTAAAGAAACCAAATGCCAAAAAGTGTGACGAGTATAGAATTATAAGAGAGTAAACAGATCGTGTTATCGTGAGCTACGTATTACCCAAAATAATGGCATCACCGCTTGGTTGCGGCTTGCAGGCGGCGGAATTTTTCGTTTTTATTTTTTGAACCGGGAGTCAGCAGACCTCACTTTGTTGTGTTACTGCACGTTGCATTAATAATTTTTGAGCGTTATTTTCGTGTTTTTTTCACTATGGCTGTTTATACCCCTTCCGAAAGAGTTCAACTAATTAAATGGTTTTATGGAGGCAATTCGGCAGTACAATGTAGAGATTTTTTTTCCAGTGATATTTGAGAATAGACCGATGCCTTGTGTAAAAACGGTTTTAAATGTGGTTACAAATTTTGAGACATCTTTTTGTCTTCAAGATTGTAAAAAATTCCTCACAAAACGTCAAGAACCACCCGTTGAAGTGGTCCAGGATATAGAACGGCGGGAAGAAATGGTTTGCAGTACCCTAGAACTTGATTCGACACGGTCCACTAGAAGTGTTGGAGAGGAACTGGGAATGAGCAATAAAAATGTTGCTCGTATCTGGAAAAATATGGATACAAATGATTCAAGTATTCAAAAACATAGGAAATATTTCCTGAAGACAAGTGGCGAAGAATGGAATTTTGTGAAACCATGATGGAAAAGGCAAATGATAACGAATATTTTTAAAAAAATATTTTGTTTTCTGATGAATCTTCTTTTCCATTGCATGGCAAACACAATCCTTCTATTGTTCATTATTGGTCTGAAGAAAACGAGCACAGAAGTTTTCAGTTTCGTACCCAGTATCCTCAGAAATTGAATATTTGGGCAGGTATTTTGGACGACAATGTTATAGGGCCATTTTTTATTGATGGCACTTTAAACACCCAAAATTACCTTAAGTTGCTGCAAAACCAAGTTCTTCCTGCCATTCAAATCCTACCTGATGTAGACCTGGGATCGGTTTATTTTCAGCAAAATGGCTCTGCTGCTCATAACGCGGCTAGGGTAAAAGAATTTTTAACAAATACTTTTCCTAACCGCCTTATTAGTGGGACTGGCGATATTAAATGGCCTCCTAGATCTCCAGATTTGTCTCCAAATGCCTTTTATCTGTGGGGTTATACAAGCATGAATTTAGTAGGCCAACAAATTTAGAGGAGTTGCGAACTAAAATTGTTAAAGGTGCCAATTCCATTTTACCTGAAACTCTTTTGGAGGTGCGAAATAGCTTTTACGATAGGTTAAGTTTTTGTTTAGCGAAAGAAGGCGAAAAGTATATTTTTATCAGAGTTGGTAATTTATTTTTTATTAGAATAACGCTTTAATTTTCATTTTGCAAAACACAGCATATTAAACATTTTAAGATTACAATTCTATGCGGGTTTTACACATTGTCATGTCTGTAAAACCCGCATTAGAATAAATATTTTAAAAATGCCTGGATTTTCGCGTAATATTTTAGGACAATTTGTCGGCAAACGACGCAGCTCCCACGAAAGTCAGATGTTTACTAATCCCGTCCTCGGGCCGGCCGGGGCAGTGCTCTGTCGCAGGCACTCGTACACGCGCGACGTTGCAAAATTTCGGCTCTATGCCGTTTCCTATAGTAACGAACGAAAAAGAACGATCTGTATGTAGTAAATTGCGAAGTACAAATAACATGTACACAATTTTGATGTTGTGATATTCTGTGTACACAAGAGGTTTGCTCTATTCCGGTCTTCTTCCAGAGTGCAGAGACGCCAACTGTGGACTACCAGAAGGCGTTAGATAGAGTTAGGTATGGCGAACTTATATTACTGCTTGAATTTAAGAATTTGGCCTAGATACTATTTAAAATGGTAATATAAGAAGAGCGAAGCAATGATGTGTACTATCTCCTAGGTTGTTTAATGTTTACTCCGTATTTATCTATAAACCAGCCTTGGCAGAATGTGATGAATGCGTAATTATTAATGACCAGCGTTTAAACAACAGATACGCAAAAGGCGCAGTGATATTTGCAGATAGTCAGGAAAGCCTAGAAACATTGATGATATGAATAACTGAAATTAGCTACTGTTACGGATTAAACCCAAACACAAACAAAACAAAATATATAGTCATTAGCAAACGTGCAATCTTAGCACAGCTGACTGCTCACATCAAACAACAAGAAACCAATTAAAAAACTTAAAAGCTACACATATTGAAAAGTTAGTAGGTAAAGTCTTTTCTTCACAAATAAAATACTAATCCCCTAATTTCAGGAGTAATGCATTTCTGCAAGCGTTCTTGCCATTATCAGACTAAAAAGCATTTTATTTGTGAAGAAAATATTTTCCCTATTAACTTTACAATCTTAAATTGACTCCACTTCAGAATGGACTTTTTCCTTAAGCTAAACATATCTTGGCACGGATTTAAAGAGTCAATGAGATCATATTCTGGAAATAAGACAACATCATCAAATATAGGAAAAGCCGGAGCAGAAAACCAAAATCGTCGTATTTTATTCTTGTAATTTACTTTACAATATTGTATTTATTTATAAGTTCATGCACCACAAAATAAAATTTTTCCAACACATTTACATAGTATGTCATAAATATTTTTACACGCAATAACCTCAGCTTTCAAAGTAAAATGCAAAATAAGGTGCCAACTATACATTTTCACGCACTTAAACCAAAAATAGGAGGTAATAAAAATAAAGCGAACAGTTAAGCCTTAAGAAGTAGAGCGTCCTCGTATAGCGGTCGTCCGGAGCTCAGGCCAAGTTCAAACGTATCTGCAGGCAAGATGAACCAGCACGTTGTAAATTTACCGGTTTGTATATTTAAATATAAAGAAACAATAAATTGAATTCTTTTCGTTACGTTTACCTTGCGGTTTTTATAAACCGGGGATCCCGGAATGTTATGTTAATATTTGCGATAAGCCACATTAGTTTAGTTTCTTGAAACAACCATTGAATTTAAAATTAATTGTGTCATATTAGATTTTACCTCACTACTTTATCTACATCTATCAACACGATGTGATTCGTCCTTATAATATTTTATACAAAGTTTAGCAATATATGTATATGTTATGCTAAATACGTTTATTGACCTCACCAATTTCTTTAAAAAAAATATATTTTTTAAAAAAAGTAAGTAGTATATTTTTACAGGTAACAGATTGACTATAAATCGAAGCTATCGACATATAAGAATGGTTAAATTATGAAATTATTATTCGCTGATTGGCTGGTTTTTGTGAAAATTGGAAGAGGCTGGTCTAATTTGGATCATTCTGAAGGTTTTTTTGTGCAGGTCCGAAATACCAAAACCCTTCATACACAGAATACACGGAACAGAAACACGATAAGGATGGTCACGTACAAGAATTTCACGGCATCAACTGATAAATAAAAAAAATGAAAAAAGGGTTTATTTATTCCCAAATATACATGCTTATAAATAAAATAATACATAATAAAACTATGAACTATTCGGAATAAAAAGCTACATCAGCTTACCTCCAAAAAGAGGCAGCTGCTAGAGCAAAGGAAAAAATTATATAAAAAAAATACATGGCAGTGAGCAATGAAATGCAAAAAACAATATAGTTTTCAGTTTACAAATTACAAGAGAAATTAAAGAGAAGAGAAAAAGAGAGAGAGAGAGAAGGAGAGAGATTAATTAAAATAAAACAGAAGATAAGTAAGATCAGATAGAAATGAGATAGCACGGTGAGCTGATGTGCAAATTAACGCTCTTCAACCAATTTGGCTTTAAACTTTCTTTTGAAGGCTGGTATCGATAAAGAAAAGTCCATTATTTTGTATTTATTAACTCCAGAGGCAATTTGATAGGTAAATTACTTTTAAAATGTTTCAGTTTTATGAGGTGGTAGAGTTCAAAGGTTTAATTTTCGAATATTGATGTTATGAACATCGGTGCGATATTTAATTTTGCGGTGGAGATATGGAGGATATTGAAATTTAATAATTTTATAAAAAAAATACCGCTGAATGTAAACTGCGCCGTCCACTCATATTAAGCCATCCTATTTTGGACAATTTGCGAGATATTCTTTGTCTACGCCTTATGCCAAATATGAGTCTCAGACAGCAATTTTGCAATTTTTGAACCCTTTTTTATGTCCATGCTGTCCACTTATAAGTAATGGATTTATTAAAGAATACATTTAAAGGAGAAAGACATATTGATTTTCATGAACAGTCGGTAGAAGTTTATTCCTGTAAAATTTTCGCTTTTAAAGAGTTTAGAATTTTTGAAATTTAGACGATTTTTAATCCAGGTTGGATAAACTTTATTTTGACATTGGTAATAATTTTTTTTGGCCAACTGAAATTGTGCAATTGAAAAAAAAGTAGCATGATGGTGTCTCCTGGATCAAAATATTCCAGAATTCAAATAGCCTCTATCAAGCGCGTGTATAAGAGTAGATCTATGTAATATAAGAGGTCTGGACATGAAGATAAACACCGTGGACAAACGTTTGTTGTATCTTTTTCCTGTCCTCTGTCCTTTATTTCCTCATCTTCATCTTTTTTTATAGGTTCTTCTGTATGCCATGGGTCATTGTATGGTAATATTCTATTAACGCGAACCGCGTGTCTGTTTTTCTTCATTTTTTTTTAATATGTATTATTCCACCTTCTCTAATTTTTTAATTATTTTGTATAGTCCAAGCCATCGCAAAAGGAGCCTTTTTCCCTTTTCAATACTTTTCTTATAGAGTCGAATAGTCGTAAGTTTATCCCTCTTAAGAAGTTTTGCTCCCTACGTTTCTCATCATATCTTCCTTTATCTGCGCTTTGTGAAATTCTCTGCTGATTTGACAGTCATCGTAGTCTTAATACCGATGTGCCCTATGTTTTATTTTATGCTTGATGCATTTACGGCAGCTTCTAATGGTAGCATGTGTTCCCTGACGTATGTTATCATAAATGGGCTGAATTTGGTAGAATCCTCTATAGCTGCAATATAAGTAAAGATTAGAAACACTAAATATGTTTGTTGCATGTTGCAGTATTTGGACAGCATGTCTGCTACTATTTTGTTGAGGCTTTCTGGTAATCCATTACACCTCGGATAGTATGCAATTGTGAATCGGCGATTGATTCCCCTTTGTCTGTGGTTTGTCTGACAATGTCTGATTGAAATATTTTGCCTTTGTCGCTTAGTAGGTATCTTGGGAATTCGTGGATTAGAAAGATAAGATTGGAAGGAACATCGCCACATGTTACGTGTATAATATACATATATAATATATATATAATGCTACATAACATGTCTTGATCCTCCATCTCGCTGGAATATTATGGAGTTAAAATTTAAAGGAAGTTCACCGAGAAAATTCTCAATTACAACTAAATGCATTTGATATATGTTAACCCAAATATATTTTTTTCGTAAATCTAGTATTTTTTGTTGAAATATAAGTTTTAAAGAAAAACGGTGTTTTAATATTTGGCAAGGCTACTTATTTATTTACTTGTAATGGTATACTGGTTTTTCTCATGGCCTATAAAAAGAATAGAATTTAATATATAATAACCTAGACCATTACGGAGAGTGATAAATTAGATTACAATCAATGCACAGACCAACGTTATACTTATTACACGTTGTACGTCCACTTGTGCAGCAGCCTTCTTCTGTAAAACGGTGTTTTTTGTTATCTCGAATTCGAACAAGGATCGACATCATCACCTATTCTGTTTAACTTTAGGCTTTTTCTAGAGATTCCTGGACAACCAGGATCTTTTGCAGGTATCCCATAGCGCAGTAGGTATGACGTTATAATTGGGCATCTGAACGCAAGTTGGCACAAATTGCCTCCGGATTTCTTATAGATTATCCAAGCATTTTCAATTGAAACGTCAAGCAGCCGACTAAATACACACCACCACCACTTCTATCTTGCTTCGTATTGAAATTCTATACCGGGAAATATTTTGATCCATAAGATTTGTGCCTCCCATCCCATTGTTGTATTTCCTAATAAGACTTGGCCTATTTACTTGGCTATATTTCTGGTGAATATCTCTTTACCTGGCTGGTGGGAGCCACTCTAAATGATGTAGATGTTATAGTAATGACATTGTTATTTAGTCCATTTACAAATATATTGCCACTATTTTTGTCAATTATTGAGGCAAATTCTCCCTATTTTGCAGTTTGTGAAAAGGTTTTCGTATAATTTGGTAGTGGAATTTTTTTTTTGGCTCTATTGAAATATTTTTTTTTGGCCCTATTGGCTCTTATTGTTTCGATTGCCCCATATCCTTTTTCTTTCAAATAAATTACGGGATTTACACTTGTAAATAAATTGTTTATATAAATCTGATACGGCAATCTTCTGGAAACTCTCTAAGCATCTTTAGTAAAGGCGAAGTAGCTTTTTCAAAAGCACTGTCATCTTCTTCGTTTGGGTTTGGCCCATTGCCCTAATATAAGTTTACAAGATATCCCGAAGTTGTATTTAGCTACTATATTTAGATTCCTCTTACCAATTGTTTATATCCATTATGACCATAATACCTACATTATGGATTCGTTGTATTACAGATTTTCTTCTGGTATGGAGCTTTACAGAAATTTTTTTAGAATTTTTATTAAGGGGCGAAGTTTCTACATTTTGTCAGTATTACTAGGATAGGCATTGTCAGAAAAAGGCAAATATTAGAGAATTTACAAAAAGCGGTCTCTGCGCATAGCATCCATCACCATATTGTTAAGCATATCATTTTGATAATTCTAGTAAAATCTAATTTATTATTTTATTATATCCGCTTAAAACTAGAATGGCTATTGTACATTTTAAATCTTCGTCAGTAAGCCAGTAAGTTTAGGATCGTCTTAGTTCCGAAAAGCTGCATATTTAGTTAATTCGTTGGTAACTAGAGAATAAACATTACGATAAAAAAAGAAGTTCAAATAATTCCACCAGCGTCTTTTTTATATATTTGGAGTAATCTGATTTGAGAAGAACTTAGTGACAGTTGTTCACTTTATCTCCCTTTAGAATAGGTTATTTTTTCCCTTCTTTTTTCTGGTTTCCCGCTGTTTCGGCTCCTCTTGTGCATCAGCAAGGTTTTTAGTCAATATTATATCATCATTGCTAATTCGATAAATTAGCTCTGCTTGTGCTGCTAGTTGACGACCTGGTAGATGATCTATGTCGCATTCCTCATCTTCATCCCTAGATTCTTCATCCGTAAAGACATTACAAGCGAATGATTCAACATAGATAGATTGGGCAGATAGATTCTCTTTATAAACAATCTTTAGCGCATCCTCTAGTCTAAAACCGCGCCTGTAACCAAAAAACAACAAAAAATCAAACCCATAGTCTCAAAAATTAAAATACCACAATAAAATATTATTGTAGACTGTTTTAAGAGCAAACACCATTTTTACAGTAAGTTTTTTTTTTACATTTACCAAGAAACAATATAAATAGGTAGTGTAAAGCCCTTGCGTTACCATATGGTCACACAAAAATTAACGTAACCCCGTAGTAAAATGACAAAAAAAATTTCTAGTTATGTATATTCAAATATTAGAAATAGAATATGATAAGTTTAGCATTATATAATTATAACAGATATATAATTTAAAACCTACACAGAAATAGGTTCCACGTTTTTACGCACTTCACTAACAACCGTTTTTTAAATCCGCACATATCTGAAATTAGAAACATAAACAGCACTATTTGAACAGGTGTTTTAGACAACTGACAATTAAAAGCCGATGCCATCTATTTACTACAACGCTACTCACGAACTAAGGCCCTCTTTATATGGAAGCGTAAAGGCGTTACTATATGGAAACGCAAGGTTAATATGGGTTAATTAAAACCTTTAAGTTTCTATCCTTCTACCCTAGTTTTTAAATTATCTAAAGAAATAATAAACGTTATTTGCAAAATAAGATCATACAAGTAAAAACAGTTATTGATTATTGACAAAAAAAATGTAATTATGTACACGCATGTTCACAATTTCTAAATAACAGCACACTTAGCTAAAACCATTGCTAACTAGGTGTCTATTGCTATCTAGATGATTAGCTAGATGATATAACTTATAATATGTCGCTGAAAAAAATTTAATACGCTGCGAATGGCGTAAAAAATTTACAGAGGTCCAAAAAAAGTTGTGGTTACTTCCGATTGAACCGGAATTTAAGAAAATATATTTTTTTATATAAATTAAGCAGTTCCATAATAATTATTTACATTTCCAAAATTAAAAACCAAAAAAATTAGATCCTGTTTTATGGTTGCTGTGCCACCATAAAAACTTATACCGGTATAAATTTCAGGTTATGAAAAAAAAATTCTTGAATTTAATATTTATTTATGGCCTAAAGTAAGACATTTTTTATGATCATAGTAATAAAATAGCGAGTAAGTAGTTTTTAAAACAAACTTTAGTAAAAATCTTGGCTAACTTACTAATAACTACTACTTATTACCATTTATTTACTTACCTTAATCTTAGCTTAATCTTAATTCATTTTGGGTTTTACCAATCTCTCATCTCAAACTTCGAACATTACTAAATATACTTTCCCGGTAATTCCGTTTCATAACAATTACAATTTCTTTCAATATTGTTTCTCCGTGACGGAAATGCACAACCCAGTTTTTTGTTAAATCATTATTCCTGTATCGTGTTACACGTCGATTATGCGGGTTATTATTTAAATATTGCATTTGACGCCGGCCTGTTCAATCATTTTAATTGCTGGTTTGTCCCATTTTAATTGAATAATAAATCACTTGTAAAATTTGAAAAGGTAAATAATTTTTTATATTTTTCTTAGTCAAAATTAGCGGCAAGTAATCTTTTACTATTATGATTTTGAATTAGAGCTTTCACAACAAGCCAGAGTCGATCTTTATGTGATGTGTTTCTCATCCTAAACTCAGGAAATGAAAATTCATGGCTTTTTTAAAATACGTCTTGCCAGGTTTTACGTATAAGGAGCTAATACCGGAAGCGAACTTTACTTTTATGGCTTAAAATTTCCTAATGAATACGAATGTTCTGGTGGGAAATACTGAGAAGAAGCTTTTTATATTTTTTGGTTTGCCAGTGTACATTCTCTTGTATTTTTATTTGGTCTGCATAGGAATCTCCGACATTCAGTGGTTATAAAAGTCGGGTTAAGTGAAAAAAATTTACACCCTTTCGAGCTTATTCACGTACATTCTAAAAATTACGAAGTAAATTTGAGTTAATGAGATATTTCTAAAAAGCTTAAACTTGGCATTTTTTTTTGTTTCAGTATTAAGCAATAATAAGCTTTTATTTTATTATTAATTTTTTTATGTCTTGTTATCTAATGAAGCTAATTAAGTTATTGACTTCTCCCTTATTGACTTACCTTATCACTTATCTATAAAATCAAACAATTTTTTGACTTGATTGTTGACTATTCCAATAAAATTTTTATAATTCTCTGTTAACCCAGATATTGCCACTGTTCTTTTAAAAGCCATACCTGCCATTTTGCCAGAAAAAAATGTTTTTCACTTATTATTTTAGAAGATAAGAAGTACACCCCTGGCCATAAAAATAAAATAGAAAATTATTAAATTTGCCTTTTCGTAAGTCATTTGTGAGAAATTTGGTGTTCTTTTTAAGTGTTCTTTTTAAAGGACAGTGGCATAATGCCCTACTATATAATCTCGTAAATATTTTGTTGATGGCTTACCCTATTAAAAAAATATGACCATAAGTAAGTATATTTATTTTATTATAAATCTAAACACAAAACTTAACTCCTGCTAAAACATATTTTAACAAAAAAATATCCTTGTAACATACTAATAAAGAGCCCTTAGAACAAAAAAAACCTCAAATAAACTAATTTTTTGTGTGATATTGCTCGAAACAATCCTTGGAATGTAAGGCTACTTTACACTTTTTACAAAAAAAGTTGTTTTTTTTGTGACACAAAGCACAGCGAGTTTGCTTTTCTTGGTAAGCAACCAGATGATCCACTCGATCATATTTGGAAAAAGCAAGTGCTTTTTCTGAAAGTTTACTTGTCCTTCCTTTCGATTTCTTTTTGAATGATTCCAGTATTCCCACCGCAATGGACCGTCTGAAACTAAGATGATTCATTTTTACATCATTGAATTTGTGAAGACGCCAGGAGTTTTGTAGAGCCATATCAACAAAATGACTAAAAAGGGGAAAATACCATTTTTTGCCTCGAATGGATGTTCTGTTTTGGTCTGCCCTGTTTACTCCGCCCATGTTTTCGTTATATATTTTGATAATATGCGGCCGTGGGACGAGAATCACCTTGTTATCTTTCTTAGAAAATCTTCTGACTTGTATAGTTGGAAAAACCATAGAATAATTGGAAGCGATGTTGACAATACCATTGTCATGCCACTTGCAGACCACAATTTCATTCTCTTCTGTTGTAGCATAGTCAAAATTACCACGTGGTTGTTTCTTTATTTCACTGGGTGTCACTATTGGGCAATTTTATCGGTAAACGATTTTCCCGAATTGTTCCAGTACCTTTACGCCTCTAGATTTTAATTCAGAAAGCAGCGACAACGACGTAAATAAATTGTCAAAAAAGATGTGGTAATTCATGTCTTTTTGAGAAGCCTTTAATGCATTTACGAACTCAAGGACAATACTTGCGCCCGTTCCTAAAGGTTTATATTAATCTGACAGTTTAGTATTTGAGCCTTGACATGGCTCAAACCACTCAATATATCCTAATCTGTTGGTTCCAGTCCATATTTTATATCCCCAGCGAATGGGTTTCCCACGAATGAATTGTTTCGTTGGATGTCTTCCATAGTAGGGCACCATCGACTCGTCTACACTGTGATGCTCGGCTGGAGGGGCCATATCCATAAACTTTTTATTCAAAAGATTTATCATCGGACGAAGTTTTCGAAATCTGTCATCAGGCACAAGATTAGCATTGTCGCAACAATGTAGATTTTGCATTATATGACGATACCGGTTTCTTGACATTGAAGTAGTGACCAAGCTATTGTTAGTATCAGGAGAATTTTCCCAGTATATTTCCCGACGCGAAAGACAATTGTAGTTACGTAACAATATTCCAATAAAACAACGCATTTCATCGTTTGTTACATCAGCATTACGATTATTACTACTGGCGTACAAATTTGTGTAAGTGACCAGCAAGTTTATCATTTCACCGTCAAACAATAAAAAGAACGTGTCCACTGGCAACTGTTGTTATTTTGGCATACAAACAGCCTCCCAAGTAGTTAAATCAGAAGTGATGTCATTTTTGGTCCACGAAAATTCATTTTTTGCTTTCGCTGGCTTAGACATTTTTTTTCTTTTTACAAGACGAGATAATGGTAAACTATCTTCACTATCGGAGTCGGATGTACTCTCAGGATCAACATTTTCAAAATTTACCTCAGCATTAGCTCTAAGCTGTCCTCCAGGTAGGTTATTTATGTCCACGTTACCTTCATCGCCACTGTCTTCATCTGTTATATCATCGTTTTCAGGTGGGAAAATCACTATTTCAGTGGGAACTGCGTCATCACAAAGTTCCAACTTCTCTGCCTCAGCTAAGAGTTCGTTGAGAGTCAAAGGTCTTTTTCAGTAATAACTAAAAAAAAAACCAGCAATTTAATAGACAAACATTTAGGCAACACAGACGATTTGAGCATTATTCGAAAATATATTACCTTAAGCAGACCAATTACAAGCATGAATTTAGTAGGCCAACAAATTTAGAGGAGTTGCGAAATAAAATTGTCGAAGGTGCCAATTCCATTTTACCTGAAACTCTTTTGGAGGTGCGAAAAGGCTTTTACGATAGGTTAAGTTTTTGTTTAGCGAAAGAAGGCGGTTTATTTGAGCCTTTTATTAAAAAAATTGTTTTTTTAATAAAAGACAATTTTTTAATAAAAAACTATGCGGGTTTTACACAGACATGACTGTAAAACCCGCATTAGAATAAATATTTTAAAAATGCCTGGATTTTTGCGTAAAATTTTGGGACATTTTGTCGCCAAACGATGCAGCTCCCACGAAAGTCAGGCGTTTACTAATCCCGTCCTCGGGCCGGCCTCTCGGTACGGTGCTCTGTCGCAGGCACTCGTACACGCGCGACGTTGCAAAATTTCGCCTCTATGCGGTTTTCTATAAGTAACGAACGAAAACACGATTTGTATGCTGACCTTTTAAAATAATATCTCCTAAATAAAGTAGCAAAAAAGCAAGTTTAGCACTCTCCCTGTGTAATTTTATTTGTAAGAAACCCTGCGTGCAATCAAGTTTACTAAAATGTTTGGAACCTACCATCTCTGAATTTTTCTGTCTAAGATTGGTAGTTGAAAAATGGTCTTTGAATTTGAGAATTTAACTCTTGGGGATCAAGGCATATCCTTTATGATATGTTTTGTTTCTTGACAATTACCAAAGGGTTTACCTACTCAAAGCTCTTTTTGACTCTTTGAATAATTTGGTCTTTTTCTAATTTATCTAAAGTATTTTTAGCTAGTATTATTCAAATGACTCTGATTTTGATCAACCAGATGTATCTTTTTTGATTGATTTGCATGTTTGCTGTTAAAATTGGACCTATAATATCGAACATCATTTCCAAAGTGATCATTATTGTAAATATAAGATTTATTTTTTGAAGAGTTCTTCTTTTGGGCATTGTTTTTTAAAAAAACATTTACATAGTTATTAAATTTAAAACATTTGGAACACTTGGCTTGGTAATCAGGATAATTCCGAAGTGCATGGGCACTTTTACACTTGGTACAGGCTGTCTGCTGTCTCTGAGTGGTATACTATGGCTGATACTACTAAACCTAGCTATAAACTGATTTGGTGGTTTTCATGTTTGTCGGGCTGACCTTGATACTGAAGCAATATCATAGGATTGAAGCTCGTTGGTAATTTGACGGTTGTGTTTGTTGGTGGATTCAGTACTTAGACGCATTCTAATCTCCTCGTCCATAATACCAACCGACTGGGGCAGCTTTTCCTTCAACTTGCAATGTTTTAAAGTCAGTTATGAATTATTCTACAGTTTTTTGTCTAAATCAAAAAAACTTATAATTTTCATACCTTAAGTTTTTCTGGTAATTAAATTGTTCACATTTTTAAGTACAGTATCCAATGTCTCAGTTTCCTCTAACTGAAATGTGTTGTACATGCGTAAACCATCGGCAGAATATAATGTTGAGTGTAGTCAAAATATTGAAAAAGTATTGAGGATGATTGGAAAAAATACAAAACTTTGGAAATACAAAACAAGTTTTTTTTTACATACGTGAAATATTTAATAAGTTGTTATATTTTATTTAATACTTTACACAAGATTTTTTAGCTTTTGATTGTGCTATAATTAAAATATATACATATATTAAGGCAATTTTGAAACATTTTGGGAGCTTAAATTGTAAACTTATAAGATTTTTTAATGATTTGTGCCGCTATAATTTGATATGTTATAATTTACATACACAAAAATAAAACAGACAACTTTATTGACAAAAATGTAAGCGGAAAGTTGTAGAGTGGTAGAACTATTAATTATTACTAACTGTTGTTCTAAATACAGGTCTAAAATAACTAATACAAATTTATTGCAAAATTATCAACAAAACTACAAAAGTAATAAACTAACCTACATCTTATCCTCTAATTTAATAATTTTAAAACTAATTATGTCCTACTTAAACAATAAAATTAAGTAAATCAAATAATTTATAAATTTTAAATTCAAGATTAGCAAAATAATTAGTAAAGCAATATTTAAAAATTAAAAAAAGGGTAGATTATAGTACATAACGTCTGGCTATTTGCACTGTTATGTTAAAAATTGCATCTGGAGATCTTCCAAATCTCTGAAACCATAAAAATTGGTCAATATATTCCGCTAAAAATGGGGAACACATAAAGTCAAGTTTACGGAGAAACTTCTTTAGATGTGCCCAATGTCCCTTTATAGAATGAATGCAAACCCCTGTTTAAGGATTTACAAAAGTTCTTGACTGTTTTGTGTATCCCTAACTTATTCCTCAACCTAATTATATATCTTATTTTAAATTTTAAATAAGACTTAAACGACTACGTGACCCACTATTAGGCGCCAACCCAAGGTTCCAATACCTTTTTGCAATCCCAACTTCGCATGTGCGCCAATCCGTGTAAACTTTTCCCTTGCGCCAACCACACAGTTCCATGTGCACACACGAACATGGATGCGCTTGCCTTGTATGCGGGGCATGGGCTACCGCCCCATCTGCGCATGCGTAACTCCCAATCCAACCCCAAATTTCTTCAACCCAATTAAGTTTTTTTGTTGTAAATTTCGAATATGGTTTAAAAGATTACCTTTTTGAAATCCCAAATTTTGCCTTCCACCAACCACACAGCACATGCGTTTGCAGTTGAGCGTATATACTTACATAGTTTGTACCTCGTATGTATACAGGGTGTCTACTATAAAAACCGCCAATCTTTAAGAGGTGATTATACAAGTCATTTGCAACAAAAAAGTCGTATAATATTTTTTCGAAAAGTTGTTAGTTCTTCTGGTATTTAAAATTTTTTTGATTTTATCAAATTTCTTTGTTTTTTTTCATATAAACAAGAGTATCTCCGTTATTCTTACCACCACATAAAATTTAGATATACTATCTGAAAGTGAATTAAATTTGCTATAAGATGGATATATTTAAGTTTTTGAGTAATTTTTTATACCGGGTTTTATCAGAAGTTAAATGTAATATTTGGGAAATTTGCAAAATTAGTGGTATCTTCTTCGTTGTCGTTTTTCTAAAATTTAGTAAATAGAGACATGTTTTTTTTTCAGCAAAAACTACTGCATTTAATATGCTTTTTAATGATATACATACTTTTGTGATAGCTATTTATTTTCACAGCAATATCATGAACAAAAGAAAAAAACCATAAAAATTTTCAAATTTTCAAATTTTATTTTTTTTGATCTTTTGAGCACTAATGCGGTGAGTACTTGTAGATCTATCTTTCCTAACACAACAACTCCACAAATTTCCATTAGAGAAGCAGTAAACAAATAACATATCGCGATATTCATTCTTTAAGAAAAAAGGCAGGTTTTCCTTCTTTTGTAAATAGCAATGAATCCGCAGAAGAAGGAAATTCACAAACCATGTATTACTTGATTTTAAAACAAAAGCATAGATATTTACAATTTGACAAGAACTGTCATTAAGTTTTCACTTCGACTTAAAGTAGTTAAATAAGTAATTTGATTTAAACGTGCTTAAAAAAATAATGCCTAGTTTCACAAACATTGATTATCGGGATATCTTATTTATTTACGGTGTCGTAAATGGAAACTCGCGGGAGGCAGCAAGGGAGTATGCGCTTCGTTTTCCTAATAGACGGCATCCCATAGAAGTACATTTGCAGAAGTGTTCAGACGCTGTGGGGAAACTCTTTCCTTCCGAGGTTTGCGGATTAGAGAAGGTGATCAAAATCAACGCTGGAGACAAGAACCAAGAACCTGCGATTATGAGAGCTGTTACAGAAGATAGATCTAGAAGTACTCGCCGCATTGGTGTTGCATTAAGGATTCACCATTTCACTGTACATAGAGTTCTTAAAAAAATAATTTGGATCCGTTTCATTTGAAAAAAGTCCAGGATTTATTGCGAGTGGATGGTGAGGTGAGGCTTCAATTCTGTAGGTGGTACTTAAACAAGTTGCAAGAGTGGGAAACAGATCAAATATTTTGGACAGATGAAGCAATATTTACAAGAGCCGGAATAATGAATTTAAGAAACAACCATATATGGCATATAGAATACCCTCATGCGACTGTTGTTTCACATTTTCAGCATGAGATAAGGGTCAACGTATATGGATAGGATTATTGAAAGGTCTCCTTTTTGAGCCTGCAATACTTCCTGATCGGCTCAATTCCAATGAGTTTTTAAATTTATTAAATAATGGCCTTGCTGCCTTTCTGGAAGAAATCCCCTTAGCCGCTAGACAGGAACTTTGGTTTCAAATGGACGGAAGTCCAGCCCATAATGGCAGAATTGTGCAAAATTCCTTAAATCAATGCTTTGGGGAGAAATGGATCGGAAGATACGGTCCGGTAAGATGGCCGCCCAGAAGCCCTAACCTTACGCCCCTCGACTTTTATATCTGGGGCACATTGAAATCTAATGTTTATAGTATTAACATTAATACTTGAACGAACTAATTAATCGAATAAGGGTGTGTTGCAATGAAATGCGACAAAAACGCGTTGAACTTGAACGGGTTGTTGATAGTGTCAGAAAAAGATGCAATAAATGTATTGAACAAGAGGGAAAACATTTTAAACAGTTGTTATAATTTTAGGTTTGTTTAATGAAATTTTGATTTTTTAATTTTGGTCAATTAAGAAATATAAAATTTGAAAATTTTTAATTTTTGTGGTTTTCTTTCTTTTGCCCATGATATTGCTGTGAAAACAAGTAGCTATCACAAAAGTAAGTATATTATTGGAAATCATATTAAATGCAGTAGTTTTTGCTAAAAAAAAACATGTCCCTATTTACTAAATTTTAGAAAAATGACAACGAATAAAATACCACTAATTTTGCACATTTCCCAAATGTTACATTTAACTTCTGATAACACCCGGTATAAAAAATTATTCAAAAACTTAAATATATTCATCTTATAGCAAATTTAATTCTCTTTCAGATGGTATATCTAAATTTTATGTGGTGGTAAGAATAACGGAGATATTCTTGTTTATATGAAAAAAAACAAAGAAATTTAATAAAATCAAAAAATGTTAAATACCAGAAGAACTAACAACTTTTCAAAAAAAATGTTATACGACTTTTTTGTTGCAAATGACTTGTTTAATCACCTCTTAAAGTTTGGCGGTTTTAACTTTAAAATTAATTGTTGCTTTATAAAATTGTTAAAATTCCTTTGTAATTAAATTATTAAATAACAATTATCTTACCTAAGTGAAATTCAACCGATATAGGTAATAGGTGTCAGGAACAAACATTCCGAAAAAACGAAAATATTGTGCAGTGGTCGTTGACATTTTACACGCTCAGACATACAACAGATCTGCGTCCTAATAAAAATAATATATTCTTTATTGCACAAGTTAAAAACAAGCAAGTACATATATTTAACAATACAGATTTTACTTAACTATATAGGTTACCTGAATAACCACCTAGAAGATAGGAAAAGTTTGAAAAAATATGTTCTACCTGATGCCTATTTTGCTTTTGCACAGAACGGAATATTTTCTTTTGCAGTTTCTACAGAAAAAAAAGACGCGGCCAACAGCTTTGAGACATCAAGTCGCAAAACGCATACCCTCCGACATCAGCGGTTTTTCTTTCGCAACTCATCCCTCACCAGTCCGCGGTCTCTTAAATAATTTAAAAGTTCTTCGTTGCTAAGCCTTAAAATAGTATTAATTTCAAGAGTCTTGAATTTTCATTTTATTTATTAATTTTTTAAATGTAATTTTATTTAACAGTAAACCAGTACTCAGTAGAAAAAATTTCGCCAACAATAAGTAAAAATCCTTAAATAAATAGGAAATTTATTTGTTTTAAAGCAATCAAAGCCAACAAAAAAATTTATAAAATTTTAAAGAAACGCGTATAGAGGTCGCTTTTTTTGGAAATCGTTTATTGTATACAGTGTGGCCCAAATTGGGTGTACATGTATGGGTATGTTGGAAACTATAAGAGATAGAAAATTGGTTAAATAAAGAAAGTTGTAGGCCAATTAGTTACCAATTAAGTGCCGCTTTCAGAACGATTTTATCTTTTTCCGATTTTGAAATATTTGGAAAAAATCAAAAAGTTGGATTTTTGAAAAAGGGCTGTATTTTTTTTTATTTCAACGTATTTTTAAAATCTGTAAAAACATTATTAGGACAACTTTTTAAGGACAACGCATACCTGAATTCAGTTTTTGTTTTCGACGTTTCGGTTCTGAGATTTCATCCTCAACTTCTTTTTTTCTTATGGCGGCCATTTTGTTTTTTTTTGCTAAAGTAAAAAGATCTTTTTTTTTCTTTAAAATGATGTATAACACTTTATGAAAATATTTTATGTTTACGTCAAAACATTAAATAGTTTATTTTTCGCGGAGTTGGCCACGAATGCGGAGGCCATGACTACGGAGGCAATTTGTCGTATAAACATTTATTATTGTTTAATAATTTAGCGTCATTTACTAACAATTCTGCAAAATATTATTTATTTGATTTAACTTTTTATCTTGTTTAGTAGTTTTTATCTTGTTCATTTCATGTTTCTTATTTTTGTTAGTGTTACATAGTTTTTTCGTATCTAGTTCTTTTCGTTTGTTTTTAGCGAGTTTTGTCTAAAATTGTAATTTCCAAAAATCGCCATGCGATATACCAGTGAAGACAAATTTGACATATGGGAATGTTATATTACATGTAATAGGAATGCAAATCTTGCAATCGGCAGATATTTGGAACTGTATCCTGAGAGACAACTGCCAGGTCCAAGACTATTCGCTATACTTGTCATGAACCTTAGAACTCATGAAAGTTTTGAAATACCAACGCCAAAACATTTGAAATGAAAACATTTTAGACCATTTTAATGCGAACCCAAAAACATTGACTCCAAAAGTTGCAACTGATATGAATATACCAAGGACTACTATTTAAAGAGTCCTTAAAAAAAATATCGTCCATAAAAGCCTACTATTGTTCAAGGTTTAAGGGATACAGACTACCCAAGACGATTAGAATTTTCAAACTGGTTTGTAAGCCAATGTCAAGAAATACCTAATTTCAGCAGGAAAATTATTTAGACCGACGAGACGTTTTTAAGCAACTGCGGAGTATTCAACAGGCATAATCGTCATTTTTGGGCTAGTGAAAATCCTCATGAAGTGGCTGAACGTAGGCTATAAGTAACATTTGGATTTAATGTATGGTGTGGTATGTATGGTAAGTTAATTACCCACTCCACAAAATTATTTTCAAGTAAAATGCTATATTTGTTTTTAGATAATCACCTTATTGGGCCCTTTATTTATCACCAAATATTGACAGGTCAAAGATATTTAAATCTTTTGGAAGCGCAGATATTACGTACCGTGAAAGCTATAATACCTGAAGAATAAATACGGAGTGAAGTGTGGTTTCAATAAGACGGGTGTCCCGCACATAATACTCGAGACGTTCAAAACTTGTTAACGCAAGCATTTAACAATAAACTTATCGCGAACCGCGGTGCTGTAAATTGGCCAGCTAGGTCTCCAGATTTTCCACCCTTGAATTTTTATCTTTGGGGATATGTTACAAATGAAGTTTACGAGTCTAAACCACCTGCGACTCTCGAACAACTAGAGGACAAGGTTTAGACTGTCTTAAATAATATAAATAAAAACACCCTGCGCAAGGTAACTAGAAGTGTTTTAAAGAAATGTGAAAAATGTTTTAACAAAAATGGCAGTCATTTTGAATAGTTTCATTTAATATTATTGTTACAAGTAGTTATTTATTTTATTTAGAAATTATGTAAAGGTATTAAGTAAGTTAGTAATGTAAAGAAATTATGTAAGTTAGTAAGTTAGTAAGTTAATAATAATTGTGTGTATGACAAAATGCCAATAAAAACCATGGCCAACTCAGCGAAAAATAAACTATTTAATTTTTTGACGTAAACATAAAATATTTTCATAAAGTGTTATACATTATTTTAAAGGGACAAAAAAGATCTTTTTAATTTAGCAAAAAAACAAAATGACCGCCATAAGAAAACTGAATTCAGGTATGCGTTATCCTTAAAAAGTTGTCCTAATAATGTTTTTACAGATTTTAAAAATATGTTGAAATAAAAAAAATACAGTTCTTTTTCAAAAATGCAACTTTTTGATTTTTTCCAAATATTTCAAAATCGGAAAAAGATAAAATCGTTCTGAAAGCAGCACTTAATTGGTAACTAAATGCCCTACAACTTTCCCCATTTAACCAATTTTCTATCTCTTATAGTTTCCAAGATACCCATACATGTACACCCAATTTGGGCCACACTGTATAATTTTGTAAGAATTAAAATTATTTTAGCGAGTTACTATGTATTTTGTATTTCATAAAATAATCAAAATACCTATATTTAATAAAAATTAAAATAACTTAAAAAAATAAATATTTTTATGATTATATGAATAAACAAATATTTACCTATAATGTGACACGAGAGAAAATTACGGTAATCCAAGGAGACAAGATATAAAGAGACTGATCTCCGTGCCTTCTAAATGAGGTCACGCGTACGCAAAATTGAACGATAACTGGGTTCGCAGAGTAGCCATCTTAGCGCTGTTGGTCAGAAGTGTACCTGACTTTGATTGGCTAGAGTAGCCAGGTTGTTTTTATTTTCACTTGCGTCAATTTGACGTTCTCTAAAAGAAAATTTTTGATATGCAATCGTTTTAAATTTGGCTCTTCTTCTGATCGGGAAAAAAGGAGGATTTAAACTTTTTAAAACTGCACTATTAGGTAGGTAAGCTAGAAAGTCTGGAAAGAAAGGTACATTATAGTGTTCGATCGATGATCAAACGATCCAGTAGGATTCCAAGAAAATAATGTATCTCAGCATTTCAGGTAATGTTCGGGAACTTAAAAATGTATTTTGTTATATATTATACTCCTATAGATGCACTTTGTTCTGATAAGGGCAGCGGCAGTCTTGCAAACTTTTTAAATAGAAAATATTTTTGAAAACATCTTGTCGGACTTCGCGTGCGGTTCCTTGTGCAGAATCTTGGCTTCTGACCAATGGATATTGTGTCCATTATGCCACGCGTGCTCTGCTATTCCGGATTTGGAGACCTCTCCTCTTTGGGTCCAGCTGCGATGTTCCTTCGCTCTGACTTCTAGGGGGCGCTTCGTTTCACCTATGTATGAGTCACCGCACTCACATGGGATCCGGTAGACGCAATTTTTGGTATCCAACAGGCAATCTGGTTTGGTCTTTGATACCACGCTTCTGATAGTGGTGCTAGATCTAAAGGCAGTTCTAATATTGTACTTTCTGGCAATGCGTCGGATTTGTTCCGATGTACACCTAATGTAAGGTATGGGTAGAAGTCTGGTTGTCGTGGTGGCCTCGTCTCTGATTTGATTTGGACGCGTCCTTTGGATGGTCCTACTTATTAGCTTCTTTGGATATCCATTCTGTTGTAGGTCTTTGTAGATGGTATCCACTTCAGTCTTGAGATCCTCCTCGCTTCTACAGATGGTTCGAGCTCTATTGTAGAGGGATCTTATGATGCCTACTTTGGTGGTTGCAGGATGGTTGGACTCATAGTGAAGATACTGGCCCGTAAGTGTTGGTTTTCTATAAACTGAAGTTCGTAGATTTCCACCGACCTTTTTAACGAGGACATCTAAGAAAGGTAGACCTGAGTCCTTCTCTGTCTCCATCGTGAACTTGATTGTTGGTCTAAAGTTGTTGAGGTGAAGTAGAAACTCCTGAAGTGCTTTTTCCTCTTTGTCCCAGATGATGAAGGTGTCGTCCACATATCAAAGCCAGAGCTTGGGTTTGCAATGGGAGGCATCTATTGCATGTTTCTCGAACCATTCCATGAAGATGTTTGCTATTACTGGGGAAAGAGATGAATCCATCGGAAGTCCTTCGTCTTGGGCGTAGAATCTATCCTTGACCTGAAAGTAAGAATTACGAAGACAGATCTCCAAAAGTTCCATCACCCTGTCCAGAGGCAGTGTGGTCCGAGTTGAGAAAGCTGCATCCTTGCTTAGTTTGTCTCGGATGATGTTAAGAGATTCTCCTATAGGTACATGCAAGTCCGACAAGATGTTTTCACTGTACCATTGTCTACCACCTTCAAAAACAGAAAATGTTTTTAGTAAACAAGACATTGCCAAATTTTATATTAATTTAATTTCATAGGTAATAATTATTATTAGGCAACTGGAAACCGTACACACTCGTACTCGTACCATAGGTTATTATTATGACTAACAATTGTCTTAACAATTATTGTTACTATGCCTAAAAGAAAAAACAATTAATATTACGGTTTTGAAAGCCACAACATTATCAAAAGGTAAGTCCAGCCAATCAGAGTTAGGCACCCTTCTGACCAACAGCGTCGATGTGGCCACTTTCTAAAACTAGTTTTCGTTAATTTTTTACATGCTTTAAGCATATAGATCCGTCTCCCGACTTCTAGGCTCCTTGCAATAATCGTACTATAGTCGGATTACCGAACAGATGGAGTAAATGATGTGCGCGAAATATTGGCCCGCCCATCGATGCAACCTTGGCAGATTTAGACGAGGAGAATTATGCTTACTTATTTTAAATTATTTTACCGTACAGTTTTGCTTTGTAAGCAGCTTTTTTTTAAATATAATATGGTCGCCTATAAATAGGGTCCAACCGGTTTTGAGGTTGTGCCAGGTAATGATATAATAATCCCTTTTAAGTATTTTATAATGCAAAGTTATGTTAATATATTGGGGTTTACCGAAAAGGGATAGGTAAAAAAACGATCTAAAGCCGCGCGACTAATAAAATTAAATAAAACCCCAAGTCATGAACCCTATCGAGGCTCTAGGCCACACCTCCTACGCAGAACGATCACGTGACCACTCCATCTGTTCGGTAACCTAAGTACTTGGTATTAAATTTATAGTATTAAATCATTAAGAACAAGTAGTATAATTGGTATTTTTATTATTATAATTGGTATTTATTTTTCTCCGTCGAAAACCGGGTAATAATTGGTAAATACCAAACGCCAAACAGCTGATCCATGACGCCACATTTTCTCCTATTTTGGTTAAAACCAGAATCGCAGAAACGCATTGGTAAATACCAACTAAAAACCGTTCCACGCTGAAAATCGGCTTATATTTTTTCGTAATACATGACGTCATTGACGCCTCGTTTGGAACTGCCTCATAGTTTAATACTTCTTGCTGAAATATATGATACGTCAATACGATAGAAAAAAATTAATATATGATACGAAACCTCCATAAGAGCCAATAGAACGGTCAGCGGCGTTGACTGTTCTATTGGCAGTTGAATGTCGAGGAAGAGTCACAGAACACAAATATAGGAAGAGTAATAAAGGGAATTAAAATTTAATTGGATCTGCTTCATGAATTCTATAACTAAACTTTTACTTTCCTATTTTCTTACTTTTTACATTTAGTATAAGAAATTTGACTAGGTACATTTATGTATTTTATACCCAGTTTTGTATATATTTATTTAGTACTTGTATTTTGATTTCTATATTTGTGTGTTTTGCTTTTTTATGTATAGCTTTGCCTACAAATTTTTTTAAATTTTTTGACAATAAAGCATTTATTTGATTGATTGATAAAGTGGAATTTCAGTGGTCATCTTAGGGTGACTTGACATTAGAAAAAGTTTTGACTTTTTTTATTTTTAATTTTGAGATGGCGTCGCCTCGTGGGTCAAGAAAAATTTGCTGAAATTAATGGCTTTCTATTTACCGTAGTTCTCCATAATTATCGTTTCAAATTTTATTTTTTGTAGAATACGGCATTTCTTACTAAAACTGGTTTTTCAAAAGATAGCTTAACTGGTGCGCAGGAAATTGTTGTTATTCACTAAAAAGCAATGTATACCATCGATAAATCCAACATGAGCAAGTTAACTAAATTGAGCTTACTTCTGAAAAATAAAAGAGCATATATTGCTTCTTTAAAGTTTCTTTATAATTACGAAAAGTTTCAGTTTATAGAAGGAAATCTTAATGAAATAAGTACAGAATTCATTCACTCCGAATTGCTAAATGGAAATCGTTCACCTTTTATTTGCAGGTGCTCAGTGAAAGATGAACTCTTTATCCTTTCACTTCTTAAACGCAGCCTTACAAGTATTTAAGGCACTTTTTTCAATTACCATCTCTAAAAACGCTTTAATCTATAATCTCCAATATTTCAATTCTGGACAAATCAAAACAATTTTGAGTTACAGTATACAAAATGGTTTTCTGCTATTTTACTACTATAAGAAAATTTTTCTATATAGGCATTTTCTAGCGTCTTTATAGAACACAAAACTATTGGCGCTACTTGCGACCACACTAAAAAGTGTTTTTGTGTGGTCTTTTTTACCCTACAAGCTTCCGGAACCCGGGAATGAATAGAGGTGCTGGTTGGGGTAAAAAAGCCATCCCAACCCAACCCATTCCATCCCATCCCAACCCGTTCAGCGCACAGGAGGCTTACGCCCCCGTATGCCCCGAACGTTTGTTCATGTGTTACAGTTGGTTGATCCTACCAATTACCAAATACCAACCATGGTTCACTAAAAAATCCACCAATTTTCGGCGATTGGAACTCATCATTAATAACACCCTCATTGTAAAAGTACAACTTTCATAAGCCATTGTTTTTGTTTTGAAACTCACTCAACGTTTATATAATTCAAGATAGTTTTTAACTATTTTAAATTTTTTTTAATTACCTTTTTGTTTAACGTAACAACAGTCACCTCCACTCTATTTATATACCCAGGGAAAATATTTTTAAAAGTTCCAGAAGAGACTTGGTAACCGCGCGTTTTAACGAAGTATTTAAAATAATTTAGTTATATAATCTAAGACATACATAGTTACACCATTGATATAATAAAAAAAACTATTTGTGATCAAGGTAGTACTAATATAGATACTATAAAATAGTTAACTATTGAGTAGAAGGAAAACAAGCCAATTCTATATCATTTTGTTATTAAAAAGCAATATATTACTATAAAATATAATGTTAAACAACTAGTTGAACACTACATAGTCCTATGTATAGTGTCTTTTACTGTTCCATCTTTTATTATTTCAATTTCAATTCTTGGACCCGAACCAATGCAGACCAGCAACTTACTATTAGTTGGCGGATATGGTTTATCTATAGGACTTTTATATTAACTATGTTTGATTCTGAGGTCGTGTACACATTGGCGAGCGGTGCGCGATCAGCGACGAGCATTTGGGCAAAATATTTTCAACAATGAAATCCGGGCATCAGCTAAGGTCGGATTACCGAACAGATGGAGTAAATGATGTGCGCGAAATATTGGCCCGCCCTTTGCAATCAGCAGTACAGCTTTGCTTTGTAAGCAGCTTTTTTTTTAAATATAATACGGTCGCCTGTAAAATGGGTCCAAACCGATTTTGAGGTTGTGCCAGGTAATGATATAATAATCCCTTTTAAGTATTTTGTTATGCAAAGTTATGTTAATATATTGGGGTTTACCGAAAAGGGGTAGCTAATGTTTTTAAGTAATCGTGTCAGGTCAAACATTTAGTGTGTAATTGGCCAGGTTCATCAGAACCGAGCGCTACCTGAGCGCTGGAAGTTTTGCCTATATTAGTAAGGACCAATAAAAATTGTCATACCTGAGCAATAATCGAGTGCTCAGGGAGCGCTTTTTTCTGGACTTTTTTACTCGACTTTTTGCACTTTGTTGTATGCTGGATGCTCCTTATCACATATTTTATATATGTTCATAATCACTTCCTTTACAGCAATGGTCAAATGTTTTCGTACTCTTTTCTTGGGGGGTGACAATGGGGGTATACGTGGCGCATCGGCCATTATTTGTTAACAAACAAATTAACAAAAAAATAAACACAATCCAACTTTTCAATATTGCGAAGATTCAAATATTCGAATAGCAGAAAATTCAACCAAAACGATCTAAAGCCGCTCGATTAATAAAATTAAATAAAACCCCAAGTCATGAACCCTATCGAGGTTCTAGGCCACACCTCCGGCACAGAACGATCACGTGACCGATACGATAGTACAGTAGTAACTGCCTTTAAGTAATAAAATAATATTTGTTGACGTAAATGACATTTGACAGTCTTTTTTATTCATGAATTTATCCGTATATACATATTTGATATTCCTGATTTGCGGGTGGAAATTTGTGTTTATGACCTAAAGAAGTGATGTAAATCCTTATAAGTTACAGAGTTTGATTAATTAAGTCTTTAAAGTTTAATTAATAGCATTTGTAATGATCAGCGTGATGGCTAGCCGCACATAGGGTTCAGTTAAGCAGAGTGAAATTGTGATTTATACGTAAGTAGAAAATCCTTTATAATTTTTCTATTTTTTCAGTTCATCTCCACTTTCTTATCAATAAAATGTTAAAACTCAACGATCTCATCTATGTAAAAATTTTCAAAAAAAAACGGTTTTTAGACGTCCCTTTAACTTTACCAATCCTGATTCTGCCTTTATAATCATTTCCATTGCTTTTAAGTAATTTAGAAATTTTTCACATGTTCATGGGCATAATAGGTCAAAAATTCATTATTATTATTCAGAAAATTATGGCTATGCTTAGTTGGATTTAATAAGTTAAACATGGCTTACATGTAGCTTAACGGGTTTTCAATTTTCATTTTGTTGACATCGGTGAATCTGCCAAGAATTTCTCATTTTACTCGACAAAAACGGCTTCTTATTTATCACCTTGTTCCCCACGATACTGTATTTTGGTAAAAATCACTAAAATCACCTTTAAACCCGTCGATTTTTTCCAGACTGCACCATCTTTTATTCCTTTGGTTATGGTAGGTAATAATTCAAACGTTTGAATTTGACTCGAAAACAGCCATGCGCAATTTATTTATCTCCTGGTAAATTTATATGCCCCGTTAAAATTTTCATGAGTCATGTATATGACAAGACAGGTGACAGATGCATAGCATCAATATCAGTAGAATACGCACTCTCACAGTTACATGGTTTGAAGTACGGGTCACATGCTCATATTAAAAAATAAATAAATAACTAAAAAAAAATTGATAAAATTGTGCGCTTGCAAAAAGATTTAAGACTTTACTAAATTCAAAAAGGGAACTATTTCTCTCATTTAACTTTACAACTTTTTAACTGCACCTTCGAAAAATTGACGATTTTTGTTTTTATTTCAGTTATAAAATAACTAGCAAGAAAATAAATAACGTTTTGCAAAATTTAGAAAAATATTTCTAAATAAATGATTCTATTCGCATCAACGCCTTCTCACCGGAAGGCATTCGTTGAGTTGCTGCATTCAAACGATTTTCTCCGGTTTGACCTTATTTTAAACTTATACCAGGATACGTCTTTTGTATGGAACATGAATTTAATGAAAAGTAGGGCACGGAAAATTACATCTAAAATGTATATTTTTCTAATAGGAATATAGATGCTAATGCAGTTTCTATGCTTTACTAATTTCTGCTTCTTGAATATTTATAATGTTTTGCAGTTAAGCAAGTAAAGCATCTATTACTATTCCTCTTTAAATCGCATGGTGAATTGGCTTTATTTAATATATTTTACTTAGCCTCGGCCCAGTTGGCGTTAAGAAGTAAATTTGCATGTTTTAGCTGCTGCCTAAACTTTCTAATTAGAGCTTGACTTAGAGCTTTGAACTGGCAGAGATTATCCGCTGCCTCTCTTAAGCTATTTTCCCCAAGTATGAACGCGCATATTTCTGTAATAAGCGGATTATTCTAGAGGAAGGGCTAAGTATGAAAGAAGAGACATTTTTAGTATCCCATGGTTTTCTGGTTATGAATTTAAACGCTTAATTTAAAGCCATAAAATGTTGGATTAGTATGTTTTTGAAACACAGAGCTGATGAAAATAAAAAAAATACTTTGTTAGTTTATAATCCGTTTGCTTTGTTTCAGATAGATAATAAAACATTTATAAATTTCTTACTACTTAAAAAAATATATATGGTCATACTTTTTGAAGGATTTCATTCTGTTATGTGATTTGTTACTGGGCGTTCGACAACGCCCCTGTTGCATTAATCTGCCAAGCACTTGAGAGCCGCGGCTCAGAACCCTGTTTGGTTAGCTGGATAAAGGCCATGCTCTCGAAACGTTATGTATCTGCCCAGCTCAACAACGAGATTGTCGAAACGTTGGCGGCTAGGGGCTGCCCGCAGGGAGGAGTATTGTCCCCTACCTTGTGGTGCCTTGTGGTAGACAGCCTGATAAATCTTTTAAACAATGCTGGCCTATACACACAGGCCTACGCTGATGATCTGGTAATCCTTTGCCCAGGGAAAGATGCCGTCTCAATGCGGGGCCCTATGACGAGAGCCCTGCGTATGGTGGATATATGGTGCCTCTCGGGGAGTCTCAGGATTAACCCCAAAAAAGCAGAGCTCCTACTATTCACGAGGAAACGTATGGGGCTATCGTTTGGTGGCCATGTACGGAGAAAGCAAAAATTTGTGCTCAACTGGACAGAGTCCAACGAGCTGGATCAGGGCTTATTGGTGGGATTCCACATACCAGTAGGGCATACTCGCTGGGGGAGCACGCCACTGTCTTCCAGGCCGAAGTATTCGCTGTATTAAAATGCGGACAGAAAATCCTAAGCTGCGGACATCGTAATACAGTCGTATCAATATGCTCGGATAGCAGAGCTGCCATTAAGGCTATCACGGCCGCAAAGATAAGCGCCAAGCTTGTACTAGAGTGCATAAAAGTCCTGAAAAAACTGGTACAGATGGGGCCGGAACCCATAGTTGGTATCGCCAAATGCGTTGCGGTCGCGTCAATGACGGGTCTGCTGGACAAGTGGACCCACCGAAGATGGACTGAGTCCCCTGGTATGAGACAGGCCAAAGCGCACATAGGTGGGCCCTATGCCTGTCTCACCAAAAATCTACTACGCCTAAAAAGACGCGAAATTCGGCTAGTGACAGGTCTTTTAACCGGTCACTGGCACTTAAGAAGCCATCTCCATACTATCGGTATTGCGGACAACCCGGAATTCGGGGAGTGCCCAGCACTCACGCGCGCCAGGTTCAAATACTTGGGTAACACTTTCAGTGTACCGAGCGACTTTAAGTCCTTCAGACCAGAGAGCCCTATCGGTTTCTCTAAGGCCGTTGGGCTCTGGTAACCCCCGGTGACCAGACCCATGACGCATGACGGGTCCATCAGGAGACCTATATGCACAACTGCCTTGGCAGCCCACTGTTTCGTCAATTCAATTCAATACTATAACCATTCTTTGTCACCACACAACTTTCTTTAAAAAATCTCTAAATTCTTATACAACATTGCCTTACTGATTAATGCAGCAATAAAAAATTTATGGAACACGTCCAAGAAAAATCTATTATCTACATAGTTAAACTAAAAGTGTAGGTATGAAATTATATATTTAGATATTCCTAAAATATATTTTTTTCGTATTTGCCATATATTTGTTCAGTAAATAAATAAATTCCAGAGAAGTGAAATAGTTAGTTAACAAAGTTCGTATAGTATTTAACTCAGTTACAAATAATTAGGATAAGATAGGGTAACTTTAGAAAGTAGCCTTAGTTGGACCACCGAACATAAACTAGAAATAAAACATAACTAGAACATAAACTAGAAAGAAAAGACCACCGAACATAAACCGAACATAAACTAGAATAGAAGGATCACTCTAAGCGCCGCCCAAAATGTTGCCTTTCTCACTCGCTTTTTGATGCTTCTCTTTTTTGCTGCCCGGTGGCGACTGCGTTATACAGGGGCGTCTTCAATATTAGAACTATAATAGCGTTGTGCGGAAATTTTGTACTTTAAAAATGCCGGCGATATGTTGCGTAGATGGCTGCAGGAGTAAAAGGGGATATACATTTTTTTAAAAATAAAAATGGATTAGTTTACAGAAAAAAATACACGCTTTTCTTCGGTATTTCTTAAATATCTCGGAAAATTGAGATCCTACAACAAAATTCAAAAAGTGTCAGCGATTTAGAGTACATACTTTTTTTAAATCGTGATTTTAATCTAAAAAAATGCAAAATTTTTGGTAATAAATAAATAAATAAATAAATAAGTCTTTATTTCCAACGGTCACCCACTTACAGGAAATGCAGAAAAAAAAAATATACAAATCAAAACAATAATAACAGAATAAAAATTAAATGCAAAAAAACAAAGTAGTAAAGTAAAACAGTTAAAACTAATTTAAAGAATAAACAAAAAGAAAAGAAAAATAAAAAAAAAGAACTCAACAAACCTTTATGCCACACTTCTAAATAACAAACAGCATTAGACAGGTACTTACAGGTTGCAATACTAGGTTATTGATTGAGTAGCCTCAGCACAGAAGATAGCGTATCAACAAATAGATCTATGTTGTGGTTACAAAGCGTATTAAACAAATTACATATGTAAAAAATCGGAGCTCTCTTGAAAATATTATTTAATGCTCTGTTGCAATAAAAAGTGCGAGAATTTCTGGAGTTTATCCTTGGGACAATGTACCGAATCTGATTTAAGAGTGAAATGCAGTCTATTTTGTTGTTTACTAGCTTATATAAGAAAGTTATAGCCGTTGTCACACGACGATCGAGTAAGGTTTTCATATTGAACCGTCCAAGCATGACATTTTGGCAAGTGCCTCTGGCTGGATAAACGCCATCTTCCCTATAGTGCAAATACTTTATAAACCTGCGTTGTATATATTCAACGTTTTTGATTTCAGTTTCATATATTGGATGCCATATAAGTGACGCATACTCGAGTCTTGAGCGTACAAAAGATTGATATAATAATAGTACCACGCTGGTATCGTTAAAATTACGACAATTTCTAATAATAAACCCCAAAGACCTGGATGATGATAGTACAATATTCTGAATGTGGCTTTTAAAGTCAAAATTTTCATCAAACGTTACACCCAAATCCTTGATTTCATGGCATCTTGTTAAAGGAAGATTCTGTATATGGTAATCATATTGTATAGAAGTTTTATTTCTACAATAGGAAACAAGAAAACATTTTGATACATTAAGAAAAAGTCTGTTATTCTGACACCAGTTATTAATACTATTTAATACTTCTTGAAGATGTTGGCAGTCGGCTAAACAGTTAATTTTAGTGTAAATTTTCAGATCGTCGGCAAAAAGCAATTTATAACAAGAGATGATTGATGCGAGATCGTTAATAAACAATATAAACAACAAAGGACCCAAATTTGCTCCCTGGGGAACTCCAGATTTCACTATATATTGAGAAGAACGAAAGCCGTCGATCTCGACAAACTGCCTACGCCCGTTGAGATACGAGGAAAGAAAACTTAACAGACCTGTGGAACAGCCCAGATAATCCAGTTTTTTTAATAAAATTCTGAGATCTACCTGATCAAACGCCTTCTGAAAGTCCATGTAAAGGACATCTACCTGACCTCTAGCATTTAGCGCCTGACACACATATTCAGAAAGACAGCTCAGGTTTGTGACACATGATCTCTGCTCCACAAACCCGTGCTGATCGATCGAGATGAAAGATTTAACTTGATTGTACAGTTGTTTATGAATACAAATTTCAAAGAGCTTGGAAAAATTGCATAAAATAGATATAGGTCTATAATTTCGAAGCTCCGACTTATCGCCCTTTTTAAAGATTGGTATGACTCGCGCTATCTTCCAGCAAGAAGGAAATATACCTGTGCGTATGCAGAGGTTAAAAATGTAAGTCAATGGTTTCGCCAATGCCGCAATACAGTCTTTCACTATGAAGCTCGGAATAAAGTCTGTACCGCAAGTTGACTTGTTTTTAAGTTTTTTGGAGGCTTCAATAATATCAGACTCATTTAAAAAATTTAAAGTTACATCACTTTGACAATGTTTTAGTGTAGATGAAGTAAAGTTGTTAGCGTCAGACTCAATGTAAACACTCTGAAAAAAATTGGCGAAAGCATCAACTATCGATTGTGGATTCGAAAACTCATCGGCACCATCCCTTATAATACCCGGTATTCTAGAATCGCCCTTCCTCATTTGAATGTACCTCCAAAACTCAGAACTATCCCTGCAAATATTCGTTTCTATATTACGTAAATAGTTATTATATGCGTTTGTTTTTACTGTTTTGAGAGTAGTTCGTATGTTTTTAAATTTATCATAATGGTAGATTGTATTATATCTTTTATAATTCTTGTGGGCTGATTCTTTACTTTTAATTAACTGTATGATCTCTGAGGTAAACCAGGGAGGATACCGACGCCTTCGATCCTTCCTCAAAGGTACAGTGTTCTGAAACATAACGTTAAGAGAGTTATATAAATGGTCACAGGCTTCGTTGACACCCAAACACTTAAACAATTGTTCCCAATTTGCATGCAATATTGAATCGTATAACAAAGGAAAATTGGCCCTTCGAAAATTGAACGTCTTGGGTGCATTTCTGCATAGTTCAAATGATGGTGATTTTTCGATTTTTAAGTTATTAACATAGACGAGTAGCGGGGGGTGATATTGATCAACCCTCGAAATCGGCATGTCTGATTCTATGACCGTACAGTCAACATTCGAAATTACCAAATCCAGGGTTCGGTCAATAATATTTTTGACATTGTTTAATTGCTTTAGATCTAAAATATTTAGAAAATAATTAATAAGTGCACATTTATTATCAAGTTCACTAATACCAAAGAGAGGTACGTTGAAATCACCCAAGACAATCAACTTCTGGTTTAAAACTGCATCATGCAGGCATAGTGCCTCAATAAAATTTTCCAGATAATCATAGGATAAAGACGGCATAAGATAAATTATAATTACACCAATACGAAAATGAGAGTTAATATTTAGTCTACACCCTACAATATCTATTAATGCAAAATGTTGATTTATATGGGAAAAGTCAATAGGCACAGCCCTGAGTTCCCCTTTGATGGCCAAGAGTACACCCCCGCCCCTTGCGACACTATGAGACTCGAAGTTACGGTCGGCGCGATAGACGTCATAATAAGTTGGAAACAGTTCAGAACTTGAGATGTCGTCTTTTAACCACGTTTCAGTAAGTCCCACAATGTCACAAAAACCCGTAGATAATGAGTTATAAATTTCATGAGTTTTACTATTACAGCCTCTAGAGTTTTGATAGTATAATATAAGATCTTTGCTTAAATTCGTATCGGAAGGGGGTGACCTTATGAGTTTAAAGATACAATTCTAGGAATTCCTAGTACATATTTAATTGTAAGATCATGTTCACCCTGATCTACCCTAGCATTAAGTTGCGCCTTCACATCTTTATAATAACTAATTTGTTTGGGAGTTTTATCGTAAGATATGGTTACATTTTTATAATATTGCGAATCACGAAGTTTTTTGCTGTTTTTTATTAGTTTATGGATCGTATCTTCTCCTGGGAGTGACACTTTAATTGGTCGCGGTGTGTTTCTTCCAGGATCATATTTGCCCAACCTGTGCATATCGAAATCATTGATCTGAGTGTCGGGAGTGATTGTCTTCATTATATTCTTAACATCCTCTCGCTCTTTGCGAATTCTTTGTTCTTTACTTTCATTAGACGAGGGTTCCTTTAGATTAAATATGATCAAATTTCTCTTACGGATATTACGCTCGTTGACCTCCGAAATAATTTCCTCAAATTGGGCTGGTACAATGCTTGTAGGAGCGCCACTATTGGTTGAACTGAGTTCTCGCAATTTACTTTCGAGCTCAGTAATTTTGGCCATAAGTTTGGATGTTTCTTCCTGAATGATAGATTTAAAATTAGACAGATTTTCCATTCGGGTCTCACAGCGAGCGCAGACAAATTTCAAGGCCCGTGCTCTTTTCCTCGTAATGCGGGTATAGTCATCGGTTGATAGCCCGGCGCAGGACGCGTGCATGGTGCCTTTGCAGGCATCGCACTGAATTGCGTTGCGTGCCTCAACACGGCTGGTGCAGTTTGCGCAGTCCATGTATTCTACCGCTCGAGTAGATCGATTATTTGGAGCAGAAGAAAAATTGTGCACAGCGGCAACTCTGCCCGGTGTTCGGACGCAAGGATCCTGGCAGCAGTTCTTAGCTCGTCAAGTACAAAGTTCAATCGGCGGATTATGCAGTGTGTTATAAGGTAAAAATATGTGTTAAAAGATTAGTTTATTGCCTATTTACCATCGAATTCCACAGCTGTATGATGGTTTCTTGAAGATTATGCAGTCGGTAATATTAAATTCATCAATTAAAGCAGTAAATCGATGATATTAACCAGGAGAAATTTATAAACAATACTTTACGATTTGTTGCCGCGTTGCCGCGGCAAATAAGGTAAATTCGCGGTAATATTCTGTTATTAGTGGTGGTTTTTAATAGTGAAAGCTATCCGATTTATTATTAGTTGCATTGCAATCATTTGAATGATATAAATTTTAGCCACTTATACCGTTTAACCATACTTAAAACTGCATTTTTTTCGTCATTAAGGGTGGTTTTTAAGGGTTTAAGTTTCAAAATGTTGATGTGTACTATAATCCCCAATGTAAAACTATATTTATTTTGCATATTTATATGAATTCTAGGTTGTAAAACACCTATTTTTGTTTTATTTGAATTTTAGTGGTTTGTTCTTTCATCCCCTATTTAAAAAGCAAATAATTAGGCATTTAATAAGTTTTTTTTATTTAACTGCCTTTTTATATTTCACTGTTACCGAGTTCCATATGCTGAGTGTTGTTATCACATTATTATGTAAATTTTATTAAATATTTAAAAAATGGGTATATTAACGAAGTTATTATTAATTAAGTGTATGTAATATTAGGTAGGTAGTTTCTTGGTGAGTTAAGAAAAGAGCATGAAAGGAACGTAAAGCTAAGATTTAATTGCGTACATTCTAATAAACTTAATTTTAAAGCTATCTACCAAGTGTTTTTCTTACAGTTATTTGTTCAAAAGAGATACTTAATAATATTCTTTCAATTTCATTTTAACAATAATACAAAGTGCCTTTAATTTCAAAAAATTCCATATATTACACGCTGCCCGCCGCGATGTACGAAAATATTCCTTATTAAAAATGTTTCAAACACCCCCCGTATCGTAAAGGATTGCCGTCGAAACTAAATAATGATTTACGACCGCGTAAAAAAAGTCGGCACTGTTTAGAAGTCTCTACTTCAAACGGCCGCAAGAGAGTGAACCTACTGTCTTGTTCTTTATACTGTGGTTGGACGAACTGAATCTTGTCTTATTAAGTGTCATATTATTTTAAATATATGTTTCATGTTTTTTGTTCAAATTATTCGTTATTATTACTTTTATTTTTGTTTTCTCCAAATGAACTTATGTTCTTAAGCTTAAATAGTTTTTATTATCATAGGAATGATCGAACAATGTTATAAGTTTTTAGGATGATCGCCTTCTAAATTTGACTTCTAAATGGACATATGAATTAAAGTTTAAATATTTTAAATGTATAACACATTTTTCGAGAGTAATTTTTATTGTAAATATGGTAAATGGTATAATATGTATGTAGATAAATATAATATAAATAAGTTAGACTTTCATTGCAAGGGGTGGATATTTTTCAAATTTTTCGCTGTACTTTTTAGTAGTGTTTACATCTGATGGTGTTAAGATCTCAATATAGTACGTTGTTTTTTGTATTTTATGTATTATTGCAGTATCTCGTCAATTTGCAGGTATTGTTTTATCCATATGAATTATAACATCATATTATAGTTATAATTCATATGGATAAAACAATACCTGCAAATTGACGATAACATCATATTATAGTTTGTGAATTTTATTTTCAATAATACTTTCTGCAGTGTAATGGTGATATGGATTGTTTTCTTTTTTGTGTTTTACCTTTAGGTCTATGTTTAGCTTTTATCTTTTGGGCTTTTTAGTGTATTAGTTTTGCTGCTATATTATCTATTCAGTGTAAATAATTATATCTAATAGTCTTAAGACATTGTGTTTAGTGAGTACATGTGTAATAAATCGGTTTACTATTTTGATGCATCGAGGTTTTAATTAGGAAATCGAGAACTACTGTATTACACCCGTAGTGAGATGGCATGGTAGAACGAATGAGTAGGACTATTAATCGGTATTTGATCAAGGTAGTCTCTAGTCACCAAAGAGACTAGGATAGGTTTCTTCATTTATTTCGGCTGACTTATCGATCGGCCATCCTTAAAAGCACAGGCAAATCTACAGTTAAAACAGCAAAAGGAAGAGAACTCCGTCTCCCTATCCTCTTTGCCATCATGGTCAACCATTTTCCGCCTTAGGAGTCCATCTTCCAAAATTAGGAAAGTTCTATTGTGCCCAATATGACTTCACATTGGGAGGCTTCACTTGGCGACTTCTTCCCACTTGGCTTATTCAGATTAGGACTACCTCCCATTTTTATCCAGATTAGGACTACCTGGATATCGAGATCCTCCTTACCAAGCATCATCGACGATAGTGCTTTTTAATAACTTGGCATCTTTTTCCTCTGTCCACTGATAAAGCTTGAACTTCTCGGACAGGATCTTTTGGCTATAGCTTGCTTAAGATTGACGATGGTCTCTTTGCATCGACCTTCCTTAATTTAACTGAAGTGGAACTAGCGCCTTCTGGAGGGTGTCTTTTAACATGATATGCTTTATCACATTACCTGAAGGCTACGCCCTCTAACTGCCTCCCTAATTATCCGATTGACCGATACCTTAAAGTCGTGCTCTTCTGGAATCACTAGTCAAACATGAGCCTGACCCTTATTCGTGTTCTTGGCAGCTTTGAACTCAAGGGCCCGTGTTAGTGCATCTACTAGCTTAGGTGGATGTGCTAAATACTGCCTCATTTCACTATCAAGCGGAATCTATCTAGAAATGCTTGGGCTGCCAAACGCTCCAAGATGCTTTTCGACAAATCTGGATATGTCAGTTGGCTTTTAGCACCCATTCAGCTACCTGTGGGTAGACGTGTTCTAGGTGTGACTGGCCATAACGCATCTCCAAATGCCTCACTAGATGCTCGTACATTTTTTCAGTTCTTCTGGGGACATTATTTGCAGGATGACAGCAGCATCGCCTCTCAAGGCTAATGTAACGGCAGTGGCCTTTTCCCTAAATGACTATTTGCTTTTGTAGCTGCTTCAAACTGATGCTGATAAATATTTCAGGATGTAGTACCATCAAACTGAAGCGCTTTAAGGCTCAGCAGCCCAACAGATTCCATATAGGTAGACACTTCGTTCTTATTGTCGCCTGCTGAAGGTCTTTAAGGTTCCCAATGTTCAGTTGACCGATGTCTAATTCACACCCCAGGCCTGTTACCAATTGTTAGATGTGAATTAAAATAATCTTAAATAGTTAACAAACTAATTTATTGAGATACTTATACTACGAAACACGGTTATCCTTACTATTACTCGAAATATTTATGTTCCTGTATTTTTGTCTTCTCAATTTAAAACAGTTAATATTAATATTATGACATATTTTAATTTAAAAGAAATTATCAAATATTCACTAATACTAAAATCAATGATAACAATTAAAAATATTGAAAAGCAAAATTTGCAAATACAATTATCATAAATTTAATTTTATGATAAATATGGAAATTAGGTGCCACCAAGCCATCCTAATTATGAATTAATTAGTTTTTTTAGTTTGTGGCTTTTTATATATGGCATATTTTTTTAAATTTCATATTGAATATCTTTGGGATGCTATACATTAGATTCCATTGACATTTTAATAGCCGTGCATTTAGAATTACTGCAATAATTTCATTTTGCCGAGTTAACATTTTGTATTGCCGACTATATCCCTTTTATCTTTAGACGATTATTTGACCAGAAATATAAATTTGGTTAATCTGTAACCTCTCAGATTCTTGAAATAAACGATCAGGGTTATAAAATTTGTTTTTTGTACTTAAAATTTTAAAAAGGTATTTTTTAGTAATAATTAATGGCTTAAAAAAACAACAGGCACCCGAAACTATGCACTTGATATGCTAATTTAATATAGGCTCTGCTAAAGGAGAATAAACTGATTTTATTTCAATTAGATAAAATATATATATAACTTTCCTTTACTTATTTTGTTTGTATTGTATATATCTCTACCAGTATAAGTTAGCATTATCCATTAATCCAAGATACTTGCAATCATTAGCACGTTTAATGTTAAGAAAGCATTGACATGAGTTAATATCCTGAAAGGAATACTGGTGCACTCGTAGCCTAGTGAATGGTGTGTACAAATTTGAGCAACGGAAAACTTATTTATCTGTATTTAGAGTTAGATGCGGTTTCTATCCAGGTATTACCGAAGACAAGAAGGGATCATCTGCAAAGCATATTATATTACCCTATTTTTTTATACCTTAAACAAATCATTGGCATAGAAATTATTTTCATCCAGCGACTAAGGCCATTTAACACTACTACGTTTTTGTAATAATTTCTGTACCTACATAAAATAGAAATAAACTTATAATATTGCCAAATCGTCTATGAATTTTACTGTACCTAGCTGCTAAGACGAATTATGGTGATTAGTTGGTTTATGTTGTTTTTGTTATGTAACATAGCATAATAGTACAACTAGAAGGAGTTTGCAAAATATTTTATTTCTAATGATAGCTTAGCTACTAGTATATTAGGTTATTAACAATTATGATTAAAGGACCATACCCTTATACAGGGTGTTTTCATATATTGCGATAAAATTCAGAAACGTGTTCTTTGGACAAAAATTCGCAAAAAAACTCCTATAAACATAGGTCGAAACACGTGTAGCTTTTAAGCTTTTTTAATAAATTATATAGATTGGATGAGACCGTGACTTTGTGTCCTTACCTTTGTTTTTGTATACTTTTAACACTTTTATGTTCTCCAGTGATGTGTGTGCGGGTTTTCCGCTGAATACTTTTATAAAATGGTACGCCACTAGTTTTTCTTGTATTATAAAACATTTTTAAATTCCTCGTTTTATTTGCAACATGTTTGATCCCTTGGACTTTGTCCGTTAGATAAACGGTTTTCGCACAAAAAATTAAAAACCATGGACATGTTGCTCAGATTTGTTACTCAAATAAAAGAAATATTTTATTAGTAAATATGTATAGGCCAGCCTCTTCTAGCATGCCTACATTTCTTGAACTTGTTAAAAAAATTTTTACTATATCTGTTCCATGCTATATAATTTTTATGGAGGACTTAAATATAGACCAACTGCAGCAACTTAAAACTTTAAGTATCTTTTGGAAGTATTCGATCTTCGACAACTGATTAATAACCCTACTAGAATCAACAATCGGTCTAATACCCTTATTGACGTCATTGTAGCTAGCAGTAACATCGAGTGTATTAGCTCTCAATCTATCTGTATATCGGAGTCCATATCTGATCATAATCTAGTTCAAGCGATTCTAAACTTACCAAAATCTAAATTATGTAAAAAAGTTGTTAGGTCCAGGGACTACAATAGTATTAACATGACTTCATTTGGAGAGGAGGCACAGCAGCTACAGTGGCATAATATTTATTATATTTCTGACATTAATCAAAAAGTGTCATTACTTACAAATAATATTTCCTATTTAATAAATAAATACGCTCCGTTTAAGACAAGACTATATAAGGATAGACCACAAAACATAACCTTCAAAACATAACCTGAAGGTTATGTTTTGTGGGATAGACCATTTACGCCGTGGATAACGAGTAATATTAAATATCTAATTAAATTAAGAGACAAAGCGCGCAAAAAATATACTTGACAAAAAACTCTCGTGAATTTGACATATTACAGGTAATTAAAGAATTATACTAAACCCGCAATTAATCGCGAAAAAATTACTTTTTTCAAGCAAATGTCTATAGAAAAGGGTAAAGAATTTTGGAACAAAACAAAAAACTTAATTTTACTAAAAAGAAGATTGACCCTATTCCTGAAAATCTCAATTTACCCGAGGACTTAAATAATTTTTTTTCAAACACCGTGGACCCTACTAATTCAACATCATTAGAAAAACTTAACTTTTATAATTCAAATACATTTAGTCACTTTGAGACAGAATTTAATATAAGTCTTATAACTGAAAATAAAACTGTCGATATTATAAATAAAATAGGATCAAATGCAATAGATGGTGATGGAATTTCCATTAGAGATCTTAAACTATGTCTTCCTTTTTGTCTTAAGCCATTAGTCAATATTTTAAATTCTTGCATCTTAGAAAACCAATTCCCCGATGATTGGAAAAAAGCGATACTCATTCCCTTACCAAAAATACCTTGTCCAATAGATTATAAAGACATTAGGCCAATTAGTATTCTGCCTGTCATTTCAAAAATCTTAGATTGTCACGTATATAACGAAATAGCTGACTATGTTTATAATTTAAAAATTATTCCTGATTGCCAGTCAGGATTTCGTAAATCTTTTAGTACTATAACAAGTCTTATCAGTATTTTTTATGATATCAGGTTTAAAGAGGATTCAAAGGAAATAATTTGTCTAACTCTTTTAGATCTAAGTAAAGCATTTGATACCATAGATCACCAAATGCTTTTGGCAAAACTGCACTATTATGGTTTTTCGGCAAATGCCATAAATTATTTTAGCTCTTATCTTAAAGATCGTTTACATTGTGTTCGAACGGTGAATGATGTTGAATTTAAATTTTCAAGATTTTTGTCATTTAAAAAAGGGGTGCCTCAGGGTTCCATATTAGGCCCCTTACTTTTCTCTTTATATGTTGCAAACATGAATCAGTGCATTGAAAATTTTAAGCTGCACCAATTTGCTGACGAGTCCCAAATTTATAATTCTTTTAAAAATATCAGACATTCAGGTGGAACAGAATAAAATTAACGCCGACTTAAATCAGATTGCTTTATTTGCTGAAAACCATAACCTCAAATTAAATGCTTCAAAGTCATGTGCAATATTTTTTTCACAAAATAAAAGTCATCTTCTAGATTGCATGGAAAATTTTAAAATTAATATTAATGGAACAGTTATACCAACCGTTGCGGAAAAACGTAATCTAGGGGTTATATTCGATTCAAATCTCAGCTTTGCGTCTCACATTAGGAACAAAATTAAAATTGCTTACGGTCGTTTAAAAAACTTATATCAATTCAAAAATCAGTTACCATCAAACACCAAATATTTGCTTTGCAATTCGCTTGTACTTGGTGGATTATGCAGACATTGTGTATGGCGACTCACTAATCGTATCTCTGTCAAGGACGGTGCAAAAACTGCAAAATAGTTGTATGCTTTTTTCCTTTAATATATCGTATAGGGACCACATTTATTACTCCTTATCTAAATTAACACTTTATATTAAATATGAGAAATAGAAGGAAGTGTCATATGTATAATTTAATTTACAAAATAATTAAATCAGGACAGCCGCAATATTTAAGAGAATTATTTTTTCAGCATGATTATATACACAATGTGAGAAATCCAAACTTGATTAGAATTCCATTTCATCCAACATCAGGTTTTAAAAAATCATTCCAGTATGTAGGCATTCATATGTGGAACAAGTTACCGGATTACATTAAAAATAGTTCACCAAAGAAATTTATTGCATATGTTAAAGAAATTCTTAATTTCCAACTAACATAGGCATTTTAACAAATTCACACCACCAAATTTTTATTAAAAATATAATTTAATTATTTTTATTTAATTGCAACCATATTATTTTTGAGTTCTTACTTTTTAAATCAACAATAGTCCTGCAGGCATAAAAATAAAATTTTAAATGGTTCATTTTGGAATATCTATTCATTTTTGCGTCGTGTTGCCCTGGTTTTCCAGCCTCGGCTCGTATTTTTTGCTGCCCTTCCTCCTCTCTGTCTATTGCACAAATGGTACCTATATTAATGTAATTGATATAGTAAATTATTACACTATATTTTTTTTGTTTTTGTCTGTTATATGTTTTTATGGGGTTTAATGACTTATTTTCTAAATAATTATAATTGGGAAAGTCTTTATTCTTCATTTAGTTGTAATTAGGTTAGTATGTTTTAACGGTCTAAGCAGCACATGCGCGCTAGCTCGTGTATGTGTTATCGCAGTTCAGTCCGCGTTACTCTTAGCATTGTGTAAATTCTTGTAATAAAAAAATGTAATTTTCTATGTACAATGTTTAAGTGGTAATAAAAGTCTTTTGAGTTAGAATTTGAATTTTGAATTTGATTAGACTTTCTTTATTTTAGTAATTATTCGTTTTTTTAATTTATTGCAATTTTAATAATAAATAACAAACATTTTATTAATTAATTTAGTACAAAAGCCAGCCCAATTTAATAAAATTGTAATTGAGGATTTAAAACTTTTGCTTCTATAATCTTTAATTTAAAATACAAGTTTTTAAGTGATAAAAAAAATATTTAATTTTTTATTATTTATTTAAGTAATATTATTATTTTTACAAGAGTTGTTCAAAGTGTGCTCCTCCAACATCAATACAAGCATCTAATTGACGTCGCATTGATTGGCGGACACGCTCAAAAATTCCTGGTGTCTGCCGAATTATGTCACAAGACGTTATAATGCGATTACGCTATTCCTCCACATTATCAATTGGATTTCTATAAACCAGTGACTTTAGGTGGCCCCACAAAAAAAAATCCAGCGGATTTAAGTCGGGAGACCGTGGGGGCCAAGGGTGAAAACTTCCCCGACCTATCCAACGATTTGGATGCGTAATATCCAAATACTGCCGAGCCACTAAACTAAAATGGGCTGGAGCACCGTCATGTAAAAAGAACATTTGCTGTCTTAGCTGAATGGGGACATCTTCTAGCATTGCTGGTAATTCATTTTCATATTCAATTTTACTGTGTACCGTCTGAGCAATTTTCCTAGTGCTTGTGCTGTTCTTCAATTTGAGGAGTAACTGTTCGGGGATGTCCGTTTTCAGCGGTGAGTTTTTTAAAGCTGCCGATTTCACTTAGACGTTGGTGTGAACGCGTAAACATGGAATGATGAGGAATAACACGATTCGGGTAAGGTTCATCATAAATACGCAAGGCTTCTCGTGCGTTTCCGTTAGCCAGTCCATAAATGAAGTGCATATTGCACATTTCATTACTTGTGTAATTGTTAGCCATTTTTTTAACAAATTAATCTTGTCAACTGACGGACAATGACTATGATTTAAAATATCACAAAATCTTACAAATATCAACTTTTTCATGGGCAAGAATTTGGTAAAAAGATTAAACTCTTAAACAAGAATGTGATTGAAAACATCTTGTCGGCATTGTCTTATTTATTTAATGTAACACGACGTTTCGGTTGGTAGGTATCTCCAACCGTTATCAAGTGTAAACTGACAGCAAACTACTATTCTAAAGGCTTATATACTAGATGTGTGCAGCGATGTAGAAAGGAAAGTCATCCGTGAAAAGAGTTGGGGGGAGGACACGCCTCTCTCTAGATCCTACACTGTCCTGAGAGTAGAGGCTTCCAGATGTTGGGTATATCGACGCTTGGCTGGCTGAAGATCCCCTGATTCTGTGAAATGAAAGCTGCCTCTACGAACTTCCTCTTCCGCCAGTGCTGTTCCTTGTGCAGAATCTTGGCTTCTGACCAATGGATATTGTGTCCATTATGCCACGTGTGCTCTGCTATTCCGGATTTGGAAACCTCTCCTCTTTGGGTCCTTCGCTCTGACTTCTAGGGGGCGCTTCGTTTCACCTATGTATGAGTCACCGCACTCACATGGGATCCGGTAGACGCAATTTTTGCTATCCAACAGGCCATCTGGTTTGGTCTTTGATACCACGCTTCTGATAGTGGTGCTAGATCTAAAGGCAGTTCTAATATTGTACTTACTGGCAATGCGTCGGATTTGTTCCGATGTACCCCTAATGTAAGGTATGGGTCTGGTTGTCGTGGTGGCCTCGTCTCTGATTTGATTTGGATGCGTCTTTTGGATGGTCCTACTTATTAGCTTCTTTGGATATCCATTCTGTTGTAGGTCTTTGTAGATGGTATCCACAGTCTTGAGATCCTCGTCGCTTCTACAGATGGTTTGAGCTCTATTGTAGAGGGATCTTATGATGCCTACTTTGGTGGTTGCAGGATGGTTGGACTCATAGTGAAGATACTGGTTCGTGTATGTTGGTTTTCTATAAACTGAAGTTCGTAGATTTCCACCGACCTTTTTAACGAGGACATCTAAGAAAGGTAGACCTGAGTCCTTCTCTGTCTCCATCGTGAACTTGATTGTTGGTCTAAAGTTGTTGAGGTGAAGCAGAAACTCCTGAAGTGCTTTTTCCTCTTTGTCCCAGATGATGAAGGTGTCGTCCACTTATCGAAGCCAGAGCTTGGGTTTGTAATAGGAGGCATCTATTGCATGTTCCTTGAACCATTCCATAAAGATGTTTGCTATTACTGGGGAAAGAGATGAACCAATCGGAAGTCCTTCGTCTTGGGCGTAGAATCTATGCTTGACCTGAAAGTAAGAATTACGAAGACATATCTCCAAAAGTTCCATCACCCCGTCCAGAGGCAGTGTGGTCCGAGTTGAGAAAGCTGCATCCTTGCTTAGTTTGTCTCGGATGATGTTAAGAGACGCTCCTATGGGTACATTGGTGTCGAGACTTTCGACATCAAAACTCACCAATCTGTCATTTGTCTCGACTTCGATCCCTCCAAAAAGGTCTACAAAGTGGGCAGAGTTTCACACAAAAGACGCTGCATTTCCCTGGATTGGTCTAATGATCTCCAAAGGGAATTTCGAGAGTTCTGCATTCGCTCCTTATGAATCTTGGGTAGTCCGTATAGGTGTGGAGGTTTGCTATAATGTGGTATCAGCCTAGAGCGTACCGCATCCGACAATGTTGAGGAGTACTTTTTAAGTGCTCTGTAAATTCGAGCTTCTATGGTTGTCGTCGGATCCTTAGATAGTAGCCTGTATTCGCCTTTGTTCAAAACTTCCTCAACCTTGTTTTCGTAGGTTTCCAGGTCCATAATCACAGTTGCATTGCCCTTATCTGCAGGAAGAATTTTGACGTTCTTTTCACTTTTGAGATTCCTGAGAGCTGTTTCCTCTTCTTTGATGATGTTCTGCGAAGGTTTCTGTTTTTTAAGTGAGTCCAGAGCAACCCTTACCTCGTGTCGAAATTCATCGGCCTCAGGACGTGGTAGGTGGATTGATTCTACTGAAGACACTATGTTTATAAAGGATGGTTTTGAGGATATGCCGGATATAAGTTTAGTCCTCTGTTTAACATCTTTTGTTCAGCATCGGTAAGGGTTCTTTTTGACACATTAATGATGGTGGCGGGGAGGTTAGAGATTGGTGCGTTGGTTTGTCTGGATTTAAGGTTTTGAAAGGACAACATCTGAAAGCCTCTACTCTCAGGACGGTGTAGGATCTAGAGAGAGGCGTGTCCTCCCCCCAACTCTTTTCACGGATGACTTTGCTTTCTACATCGCTGCACACATCTAGTATATGAGCCTTTAGAATAGTAATTTGCTGTCAGTTTACACTTGATAACGGTTGGAGATACTTACCAACCGAAACGTCGTGTTACATTAAATGAATAAGACAATGCAAGTCTGACAAGATGTTTTCACTGTACCATTGTCTACCACCTTCAAAAACAGATAAGAATGTGATTATCGTTGCGGCGGCATTGTCCGTAGTTACGTTAAAAAAAAATTATGTTCACAGGCTACTTCGCGATTTTGGAAGCGTGAAATAATAACACGTTACTCATATGTCACTTTTATTAACATGTTAAATAAAGTGACATATTATGAACTACAATGAAATTTTAAATAAAATTAAAAAAAAATCTTAGTTTTTATAACGATTATAGAAAGAATAAATATTATAAATTTTAATATACATAAAATAAATATTATATATATTTTAATATTTAATATTTTAATAAATAAATTTTAGCGATCAGTCAAAGTTGAAAAATGTTTTTTAATATTTTGTGCGAAAACCCTGCATCTAACGGATAAAGTCCAAGGGATTAAAAATGTTGCAAATAAAACGGGGAATTTAAAAATATTTTTTAATACAAGAAAAACCTGTGGCGTATTATTTTTATTTATAAGAGTATTCAGCGGAAAACCCGCACACACGGCACTGGAGAACATCAAAATGTTAAAAGTATGTTGGTAAATGGCTCTGTATACACAGACTCTGCATACCAATCTTTGGACAAATATCTACAGGGGTATTTAGGTTATTGAAAAAAAATAATTTTTTTGTTAAAACTTTACCACCCTGTAGCTCAAAATCTAAAAGGTTTAGGACCTATGTTTATGGTCTTCTTTTGCGAACTTTTTTGCGAATTTTTGTCCAAAGAACACGTTCCTGAATTTTATCGCAATATATAAAAAAACACCCTGTATAATAGATTATGAATAAAAAATGTTGATATAATGAAGATCCTATAGGCCTATGAAATTTAAATCATAGGGTAAAGTTTTTTTAAGGTTTTAAAAAATTGTAATCAAATTAAATATAATATTCTTAGAAAGTTGCTATTGAAGCTTAGTTCTATTATAAAATTAAACCTAATAATCTTAGCATAATATTCCTAAATATAACAAAATAAAAACCAATTAATTTATTATTGTATTTTTTTTTTAAACGCTAAACATATTTTCAGAATATATAATAATTTCCTTTAAAGGCTAAAATTAGCCTATTAAACTTTATTAAAAAAACACGAAGCACTATCATCCTTAATTCACGTTTCAAAATCGGATTAAAAAACTTAATTAAGAGTTCTGACGACAAATGGCAGTGCGATAGGGATCCGGTCATTATAAAGTTTGCATTCGCTTTAGTATATTATGTATGTGAGGCCAGTGTTGTTTATAATGCTACTTTCATGTCACCTAAGCGTAAACAATTTTTGTATTTTTAATGCACTCGTACACAAATTGTATTTAAATAAATAAATATATGCACATTACCCTTTAATTTTGTATAACAACGAAAAATTTTTTTATCTCTAAGTATTCAATATTTAACACAAAATTTAAGTGGCTTAATATAAACCTATTTCTAATTTATACTGGTAAGTACTTAAGTTCAAGAATCCATCAAAGCACTTTGTCCCAAATCGCGAAAAAAATGGAGATTGTTAGTTTTTTACCACATTCATTATCATTACTGCGAAAATTAAGTTATTATATCTTAAAACAAACTATACCTCAAATCGGCTCCTAAAATGATTTATGGATTTAATATATAAATAACTAAGTAACCAATAAGGTACATAGCTAATTCAAAGTTGTACGTAACAAGGTTATATTGATATTATCTAATAGCATTGCACTATACGCTGCTTTTATTTGAAAGCGAACCACCTTTAATGCCTTTCTTCAAAAAAGAAAAGAAAACAATAATTTGTATATACAGAAGGTAGTTTATACAATTTTGTCAATCAATTCCTTATCAGGGTTGTTCGTTTTTAAATAAAGGCATGATATACAGATTGTAAAATCGATCTTTACGCTTAGACAGATGTACAAAGACAAAATACAGCAACGCGCAAGCATTCATTTTGTACGCTCTGCTACTCACTTGCTACTAGTATGTGCTTGTTTTTCATTATGACGTTAATAAGCATCTGATTTTGATAAGGGTAACTCTATTACTTGCAATGAAATTTTGCAAAATATTAAATTTTGATATAGACTTAAGACATCTGTATAAAAACTACATAGAATCGTATTTTTAAAATGTCTATTATGCTGCGTATTGTATAAAGTCCTTAAATAAAAGTCCTTTAAGATCTAGGACGACATTTAATATCGCCAGCCCCAAGTAATAATAATAAAGACTGTATTTTCACAGTTAAACAAGTTACATTTACAAATAATCCTATCCTAAACACAATTGTACTTTAATTAAGAGAGTCGAAGTCCAGATGTAGAAAACCTATACAAATAGCTACTCTACTTTACTACGGGCATCTACTACTTTAGATGCCCGTAGTGTACCTTAACTAAAGAAATTTTTTTTTATTCAACTCTCCTACTGGAAATAATACTCAAAGATTTTATGTTAAAAGATTCGTGAGTCCACAATCTTGAAGCAATCGGGAATAGAGTTGTACAGCTTTGCAATATTATATGAAAAATTCATCGTTCATAAAAGATGTTCAAAATAGAAGAGATGTTATCAAAGTCTAATGTTTATATTATCTACATGCAATCCTTAAATAATTTTATTGTGAAGATATATAGATGTCTTATAAAATAGTAACCTATTTTAAAAAGATGCCCGGCGCATTGTACGGCTGGTTTTTATTTTAAGCTGATTTGTTGTAGAGAGTTTATAAAGGTGCGTCCAGAACGCGCCGAACCGCGTAAAACGTTTTGCAATGTTGCATTGCCTTTAGTGTGGACGGAAAAGTGTGCACAAACACGCACTAACGATCTTCTTTGCGCGTGTTCGTTGTTGTTCTACCAGTTGTCGGTACATCAAAAGAAAACCGAGGCGTCTTGGCGCGGTTAGTTTGGACAAAGTTTTTGACGTGAACTGTTAACATTCGTTTTCTTTGTTTGTGCACGTGCGTGTACTGATTGCGTCCTTTATCCACATTGACTAGTTTTGGTAATAGTTAATAAATATTTATGAATCTTAGCCGAAATGGTGGGATCAAACCAATAACAATTACCACCTTAAAAACAAAAAGTGTGACGCTTGGTAAAGTGGAGCAGCCGGCTTGGACGTTTCTCGCGCAACGACCAAATTATGTTCGCTAACGTTGTTGCAACGTTCACAAATGCTTAGCGCGGTTCGGCGCGCCTAGTCTGGATGCACCTTAAGAAATTATTTTATATTCACGAATTTCATAGATATACCGTAAACAGGAATTTTGCACTTTTTGAATATAATTTTTTTGAATTTGTGTCAAGCAGTTTCTATAAACCACATCTCCCTAGTCAACCACAGACAGAAGAAGAGCGTCACATAATTTTTTTTTTTTTGATATTTGGATAGAATGTGTTGATAGCTGTATAATAATTTAAGTCTAAGATAAGCTTTTTGGATACAATGAGATACGTGCTGGTCACATCGGATTTGACCGTCGAAAATAAGACCAAGATTTTTGATATTTTATTTAATTTCTAAAGACACTTTACCTACCGTAACATTAATTTGAATTTTTATAATTTGAGCATAATTTTTAGGACGAAATATTGGCAAACAGCATTTGCCTGGATTTAAGATAAAGAGACTGCTATAGGGTAATAGATCTTAAGTTTTCTAATTCTGTATTAATAAATATCAAGTATTATTATTAACTAATGTTACTTATACTTAAATATTAAATAAGTGAATATATAATAAACGAGTGATATTATCCGCGTACTAGTAAACTTTATGTTTTTATTACCTTAATCATGTTTGATATATAATTATGGCGTACAACAATAGACTTACAACCGATCCTTGGAGAACCACACACTGAATATACTGTGAGCTAGGTAATATCTCATCAATCCTAAGACTTCTTTCTGTTAATTCATGTTCAAAAATTAAACCGTTTTTCTTTTAAATACTACATAAGCTAAAATTACCAATAATAAGTTATGACCTATAGTATCAAAGGCTTTGATGTAATCTTAATGTGTAAAAATTGTAATATTTTTCCATGTCGTTGGCCCTCAAAATATCACCGGTTATATGAATAAAAGCCATAGAACAGCTATGGCTCTTTCGAAATCCAGATTGCACATCTTAACTTAGCTTAGGGTAGCGCCGTACATTTGACTATGTACTAAAAAAAATAAAAATACACATTGAAGCAATAATCTAGCAAGTATCTTACCATTTTGAAATCTAAATTAGATACGCTTAACGCCTACGATAACTTTTGAAATTACTTGCCAAGCAGTCAAGTAATTTTCTTTTTCAGGACAGTTAGTTACATTTGGGAAATGATGGTCAAAAGACACAAGTTGAGCAAAAATCTGATAATTCCTTAAATATGTCAACAGTTGAATTTAGTTTTGTAATTTATCGAAAGGTTATTTAGGGTAACATTAAAAAAAATTGTTAAGAAATTCGAAAATTTGTAGCCACAGTACTAAAAAGGTCAACAGGAGGTGTCAATTTTTTTTCGGTTTTTCTATGAATGCCTATAATTTGCACCTGGTCTATTGCCCTTTTTCGGCTTATCGTTGACTTTTGAGACACCCTGTATATATACAGTGTGACCCATTTGTTTTCGGGCCACCCTGATAAAAAGTTTATTTTTGGTGCGATTTTGCTCGGGTTTTTTTTAAATATTAGGTGCAGAAAAACTGCATCATTATAACAAAAAAAAATTCTGCCATGCAAATTCCAAGGCCTACTTATGTCAGTTTTTAAGGGCCAAATATTAAGAAACCATGCTAGGCATTTTTTTAGCAAAAAATTTTGCACACCACTGGATTCGGCATCCCCCAAAACGGCCTTATACTAAATTTCACCAAAAAATATTAAGTAATAACAATTTTATAACAAAATATAAAAAGGGAGATTATGCATTTATTTACATTTAAAAATGTGAAGATAGCCATGAAAAAAACAAATTGAACAAAGATAATACAAGCAAATAACAATTCCAAACTAAATACAAATAAAAACAAACAATAAACTAACAAAAATAAATACAAAGAAAATAAAAACAACAAACAAAAAAATTAAAAATTATCCGCTACTAAATCTTTAAAATTTTTACTAATTCACCATGTTTTCTATGCATTTTACATTCCTTTTGCCTACATTTAAAATAACTTAACGGACTTGCTCTGGAGTAATTTCTGAACAAACCTAGATTATTCTGACTTGTTGATCTTCTAAATTTTGAGGTCTTGATTTGTACACTTTTATTTTAAGTAAGCCCCAGAGAAAAAAATCGAGTGGCGTTAAGTCAGGGGATCTCGGTCAACGAAAGGACTGTTTCGTCCTATCCAACAGTTTTCAAAATGTTGATTCAAATTACTATTAAAGAAAAAAGGGCCAATAATTTTGTCGCTTAGTATTCCACACCAAACGTTAATTTTTTGCGAATACTGTCTCCTTGCATTTATTGTAAATTCTGGATTCTGCACGGACCAGTGGCGGCAATTTTGACTGGAGACTACGCCATTTGTGGTAAAAGTGGCTTCGTCGCTAAAAAGGATTTCATCTAGAAAGTTTCTGTTGTTTAAATATTCTCCCTGAAGCCAATAGCAAAACTCTAATCTTCTTGCCTGGTCACCATCCTCTAAGGTGTGCAAACATTTTGGCTTTAATGCTTTTAATGAGTTACTGATTATATTGGGTATTACGTCACTTATAGCAAAAATCAATTTAGAAATTTTTATCTCACACGCTCAACAATTATTGAAAAGAAGAAGAAAATAGACTTATTCACGTATTTAAAAGAAATATGAACTTAAATCTGTAACGATACCGTTCGATATACTTAATTTAATTTAAGTTCAATAAGTTTTAAATACAATAATTTACTTGAGGTATAATAGATTTTTTTATATACCTAGGAGCTGAGGTTCAATCTATTAATCTCTGAGCTCGGTTAATTAATTAATTAATAGATTGAACCTCAGCTCCTAGGTATATAAAAAAATCTATTATACCTCAAGTAAATTATTGTATTTAAAACTTATTGAACTTAAATTAAATTAAGTATATCGAACGGTATCGTTACAGATTTAAGTTCATATTTCTTTTAAATACGTGAATAAGTCTATTTTCTTCTTCTTTTCAATAATTGTTGAGCGTGTGAGATAAAAATTTCTAAATTGATTTTTGCTATAAGTGACGTAATACCCAATATAATCAGTAACTCATTATGAATTCGTCACAACAATACAGATTTTATTTAATGCTTTTATGTTATTTTTTTGCAAACATCTTCTTATACTTTCTCTGGGGATGTTAAGGACCAAACTTTATTTTTTGGTGAAATTTGGTATAAGGCCGTTTTGGGGGATGCCGAATCCAGTGGTGTGCACAATTTTTTGCTAAAAAATAAAAAAATGCCTAGCATGGTTTCTTAAAATTTGGCCCTTAAAAACTGACATTAGTAGGACTTGGAATTTGCATGGTAGAATTTTTTTTTGTTATAATGATGCAGTTTTTCTGGACCTAATTAAAAAAAAACCCGAGCAAAATCGCACCAAAAATAAACTTTTTATCAGGGTGACCCGAAAACAAATGGGTCACACTGTATATATATATATATATTAATTTAACCGAAGCTGTATCTCCAACAGGTACCAAGATCCCCATGCTTAGGATCCTTATCTTGGACACCCTGTATATGAACAAGCCTGTACATGAAAAAAGCAGTGTTAAACGAGAATTAACCAAACTTTTCCGAGATAATTTTTCAATCAGTTACTGAGGGCTTTTAGTTTAAACCAATTTATAAAGGAAGCAAGCAAGCAAAATGTAACTTTTCTCAATTGGAACTATTTAACTATTTCGTTTGGAGAATTTATGAACGGAAGCAAAAATTCTGCATTTTTTGAAGCTAATTCTTATTAAACAGATCTAGCCAAAGACCATACATAAAATTACAATAATAGTTAGGGTGGGGAATGTGTGCACACTGTTGCCACTCGATTTGACGTCACAGCATGTACACCTCCAAAATATTTATTAGTTCGTTATTGAATGTCACGGCGAGCTCTAGTTTTTTGGTTTTGGATTGTGCGGCAATTACGGTACATCTAAGGAATCGTTCACATGACACTATTCGGTACGAGAATTTCTACGGAACAATATTTTAATTAAGTTGAGTTAACCGTTCATACGAAGGGGTATAATCTGTTTACGCGAATGCGTTAAATAGACTTTTTGATAGTTCTTTTTGACTCATAGAGTTAATATTATATTTGTTTTTTTGTATTGGTATCGTAGACGTCGTGAAAGACGAGTAATGAGGAGATATTTGTTGCATCTTATTGTCAAAGAAAGATGTAATCTGGGGTCCTTGAGGAATCTTATGTGTAGATTAAGAAGAGATGAAAACAAATTCTTCAATTATTTTCGAATGTATTCTTTTACTTTTAATGACCTACCTCATAGAGTAAAAGGAGCATTGACAGGAGAAGACATTAATATGAAAAAACCTGTCAGTGCCGAGGCAAAATTGCTTATAAGTCTAAGGTAAAAAATATTGATAGACTTTTAAAATAGGCTTATTTTATTTGAACTAAATATTTATTAATTGAGAAAAGTAACATTTTGCTTGCTTGCTTCCTTTATAAATTGGTTTAAACTAAAAGCCCTCAGTAACTGATTGAAAAATTATTTCGGAAAAGTTTGGTTAATTCTTGTTTAACACTGCTTTTTTCATGTACAGGCTTGTTCATATACAGGGTGTCCAAGATAAGGATCCTAAGTATGGGGATCTCGGTACCTGTTGGAGATACAGCTTCGGTTAAATTAGGAAAAAGTTGTGCACTTTGAAGCGTATTTACATGCCGTTGACAAACTTCAATAATTTCCATGGCCTGCTGAGATATTTGGAAAAAACGGAAATTTGCCAATATCGATTTTATTTTTTCCTGGCTTTATTTTAAAAGATATCAAAAAACTATTGACACTTTCTTATTGACACTTTTGATGTAGTACGTGATGGCGCTTTTAAATTTTATATCCGACGTTTCGTTTTCGAGAAACCATCATCAACTTAATTTTTTTATATGGCACAAAAAGAAAGTACACCCTGTATCTGATTCCATTTTTTATTACAAATTCAATGATGTATCACATGTCACATTTTTTTTGTTAGTTGAAAGGAAAAATGCAAATTTTCTATTTTTTTAGCATATTTTTTAAGTAAGCTTTGGAAACAAATGCTTTGACGTATGTAAATACCTGTTACCGAGTCTGTCACATTTTTCTTAATATCTATTTAGAAAGTGATGAAGCTAAATGAAGCATTAATTTGCATTGTATATTGTACTACTTATAAATAAAAAAATGTAACCAGTAATAGGCAAATGTTTTATGATTTTTCTAACGATATGCAACAAATAATGAATACATTTTAAAAATAACGAAAAAAGCAAATAAATTAACGCAATTTATAAATTTAATTTAAAACAGGTGTTCAAACAGGTTTCCGTTATTTTCTAGACATAAGTATGATCTTCTTACAGTAGCAGTTAAAACATCACAATATCCCTGGCGTAATACTTTGAAAAGCGGCCGTCACACATTCTCGTAACTCCTGCTCAGTTCCAAAAGAATGTTGATAGACTCGGTTTTTAATAAATCCCCAAAGGAAGAAGTCCAAAGGGGTTAAGTCCGGGGATCGCGCTGGCCAGGACACTTCACTGGAGGTTCCAATCCACTTTTCAGGAAAACGCTGCGAAAGGTACTGCCGAACTTGCCCAGAATTATGTGCAGGAGCCCCGTCTTGTTGAAACCAACAGCTATTGACTTGTGCCAAAGGTAAATCATCTAAGCAGTCTTCTAAATCATTTTGCAATAAATTAAAATATCGTTCTGCTATTAATGAATAATGGTAAATAAATGGACCTAGTATTTTGGTTCCTAAAATTCCACACCACATATTAAATCCAAAACATTGTTGATGTCTAGATATTTTTTTAACGCGCGGATTTTGTTGGACCCAGTAATGACTATTGCTGCGGTTAAAGATACCATTATTAGTGACCATACTTTCGTCGGACCATATTATTTTTGATGGAAAATTAAAATCTCCTTCACAGGCACGTGTATACCACTTACAAAAATGCCGACGTCGTTCGAAATCCCCAGGTTTAAGTCCTTGGCAAATTCTAAATTTGTAGGGGTGATATCTGTTTTTACGTAAAATAAACTGAGCCGTAGATTTGGCCACTCCTACATTTTTTTCAATTTGCCTGGTTGATATCTCGGGGTTTTCAATAACTGCTTGTAAAACATTATTTTGAGTTTCTTCAAGAGATTCCTTTTTTCGAGATAAAACAGGCTTTGTAAACGAACCATATTCTTTTAAATTTCGAGGCAACTCTAAGAAAATGGATTTACATGGTTGCTTTCTATCTGGAAATTTATTAAGATACATTGCTGCTGTATTTACAGTATTTTTGTAGCACAAAATGTAGCACGACAGCATGTCAAACTTCTCTTCATGACTATAATGACCACCAGGCATATTTGAAGATAATAACACAATTTTAGCAATAATAACGACAACAGTAAATAATAATAACAATAATTACTCAACAAACAACACCTCGGCAATCACGGTAACAACAACGGCAATTAATATTTAATAAAAAATATGTGACAGATATGTGACAGGGTAAAAGGTATTTACGTCAAAGTGTCAAAGCATTTGTTTCCAAAGCCTACTTAATAATATGTTTAAAAAAAAAAAAAATTGTATTTTTCCTTTTAATTAACAAAAAAATTTAACATGTGATATATCGTTGAATTTGTAATAAAAAATGGAATCAGATACAGGGTGTACTTTCTTTTCGCGCCATATAAAAAAATAAAGTTGATGGTGGTTTCTCGGAAACGAAACCTCGGATATAAAATTTAAAAGCGCCGTTACGTACTACTTCAAAAGTATCAATGAGAAAGTGTCAATAGTTTTTTGATATCTTTTAAAATAAAGCCAGGAAAAAATAAAATCGATCTTGGCAAATTTCCGTTTTTTCCAAATATCTCAGCAGGCCATGGAAATTTTTGAAGTTTCTCAACGGCATGTAAATACGCTTCAAAGTACACAACTTTTTCCTAATTGAACCGAAGGTGTATCTCCAACAGGTACCGAGATCCCCATGCTAAGGATTCTTATCTTGGACACCCTGTATAACTTATTTTCTTTATGTACACATATGTAATGTAATTTTTTTGTATAATATTTTATAGTTCTATAATGAAAAACTTGTTTTTTTTTCATTGCCATATTACTTTCCTTTATAGGTTATTGTATTTTTCTAAATTTACTGATTTTATAATAAGTGCGTTTTTATTTATTGATGTATTTATTTATTGATATATTGTTATTCTGTAAGAAATAAAAACAGCAAATACCTATCAAAGGACCGGAAGCATCCGCTCCTCAACTAGAAGAAGCGTGTCATTATTTAAAAAAATGCAGAATCTTGAATTCCCCAACCTGTATATGTTAATGACTATAGATTACTTATAACCTACAAGTAAGCTTAAAATATGAATTATTTATATGAAAACCATAAACCTGTAATAAAATATTAACGGTGTAATACTATGCCATATAAATTAAAAGGAAAAATCTTGTAATTTCGTTACATTTTTCAATGGAAAAAATTATTACATTCCAACCATTGGCAAAATTACCAATTTTAGCAAACATGAAATTTGGAAACACATTGAACATTAACGTTTATTTTAATGAAAAAGCTTTTAAAAATCAAAGTGTACTTTGTTTACATAAATTTAAATAGTTTTAAAATAGCGACATAAAAATTCCGTGTTTATATTTAGCAAGCCACTAAAAATTAAATTTTCGAAATTTGCATGCAACTTCAAAATACTATTTACAAGAAACTAGAAATCCATAAAAGTACATTTTGTCTGCAAAATACTATTGTTAATGAGTTCAAATATTTAGTTTATTATTTACATTTAAATTTTACAATCCCAAAAGTCGTTTCTCGACCTAAGTAATTTTTAGCCTAAAGAAACTCACCTTTAAGGAACTCGGGCAAGACAAATAAAAGTTACACGGTTGAAGAGTTTTCATTTAATTATATTATTTGATTAAATTGATAGAGCGAAGTTTTTAATTAAAACTGTCTTCTTTATTAAAGAGGTGGAATTTCAAAACGACACCCAAATAGAAAGCAATTTCATTTAAAAAAAATTTAATATACATATTCTTAAGCCTGTCGAACCTCTTACAAATATTGAGTTTCAGTATATGAGAAACTGGTAGCTTATATTGCTATTTTAAAACTTTGAATGCATACGTATTTCAATTCGTACTTCGCATTGCACCTATCAAACATAGAATTTATATTAAAAGATCTAAATCAATACGAAATAATTTCCCTTGAGTAACGGATAAAAAGAATACGCTAAATTTACTCGAGAAAATAGGATTTCATAAGGAACATGAAACTTAAAATATAGGTCATATTTTATACTTTATTACAAAAAAAAATTTATATATAAGAACTATTATTTATTATCAAAAATATAATTTGTTTATTTCCATCCCAAGAATTAATTTTTTTTATAATTGTTGTTGCATCTGATTTTAGTAAAATAATAGGTTGAATATATCAGTTTTCAAAAACTGAATAAGTAAGTAGGTATTCAGAATATTGATTCTGCCATAATATTTTACAATTCATGCTACTTAAATGATAATCAAAAAATAGAAGTGTCATTTGCATAATAATAAAAATTATTTAATTGAGTTTTATCTTTAATGACTCTTTTACTACTTGAATTATATGTGCTATAGGCAGTTAAAAAAAATCTAATTTAATTGACCTTGTACGACATACAACTTTAGAAATATTGGTGCCAATAGGCAAAGACACGAGTAAAGATTAAAAAAAAAAACAAAATTTAAAGTGTTAGGTTCATGCGACTACTAGTATATTAAATATTAAAATTTATGTTCTGATAAATTACTATGACAGTAGTGGTAGCTAAAAAGGAGTAAAAAGTATTGAAAAGACTCTAGTATTAAATTTTTTATGTTCTAACTATAACTTCTAGCACCCCTTATTTTACCCTATTTTTTTTCTTTGGGTACCTATCCATTTGAAATGTAGGCAATCATATTGGAAACTACAAGTTTTTTGTAAGAGCTCAAAAGAATTCTACTGAGCTTTTTCCAAACCAGGTCCATAGCAATTCCGCAACCATGATGTTCTTCTTCTTTAAGGCCCTCTTTTACTCAATACCTTTTCTTGTATTATGGTTGACAGTAGGAAGTATTTGTAATATGACCTGTCCATGGTATCCTAAGCATTCTCCTATACAGTCACATCTTAAATGCTTGCAGATTTTTGGTGGTGGCTTTTATAAGTATTCAGAATTCTATCTCATACAATAAAACAGAAAAGATATAGCATCTTAATTGCCTAACTTTTGTTTTAAAAGATATGTTGTTATTTTTGAAGATGGCACTCATTTTGTTAAATATTGTATGCATTTTATTTTTTGTGAATTGTCCTTAGGTACCAATGTTGTTAAACAAGTTCAATTCGGGTTCCGTTGACATATATGTGATCTCCGTTCTTTACTTCTGATCATTTGTTCTGTTTTTTTTACCATAATATTGACTGTACTTCGCCATTAATTAATAGGGTCCATTAACCTTTGCAGTTCTTCCAAGCTATCTGCTATAACTATAATATACATTAGACATGCGTATACATGACAGTTGACGTTCTTGTATTTTTGGATTAGAACGTCAAAGAGTGTCTCTCTGGCTCCGACTGCATTTATAAAACCAATTTTTTTTCTAATATTGGTTTTTTGCATTTATTGTAAATTCTCCTGTATATGATTTTCTGTTTCTTGCTGTTATTACTATTATTATTATTATTCATCCTATTACCCAGTTTTAATGTTCAAGTATAGAGGTCTAAAAGTCTAAGTCGCATTATACAAATATATCAAGAGGGTGCATTTTTAAACTATTCGATTTAAGAACTCACTCTCTAAGTATTTAGGGTAAACTATTTCAGTAATACATATTTTGAGGTACATTCTGGTGGTACAGGTTACCGAATCATCAAAATTTAAATCTTATGCAATATTTTTTTTTTTAGTTCTTATAATGTTGAGATATTCCCGGACTCAGGAAGCAGAAAAAATGAACTTGCCGACACTTCTTTCTCCTTATTGGCTTCTTCAAGAAAAATAGAGAAAAATACGTACGTACAAACACGAGCGAAAACTTAATTTATGTAATAAACATCAATACGCCACAAGGAGGAAAATGCGCATTAAACCGATTCCAGGTTTAATGCGCATTTGTGAGTTTAATATTGAAGTAGGAGATCTGTGCCTCCAGTTTTTATTCTACAGTTTATAGATCAGCTGTTGCTCTTAAGGTTTTTATGTACTCGTACATGTAGTAATCGAGCAAGTAGTGATAATCACGTGGTCGGACAGAGTCCTACACTCGACTTATCTGTTCTGATCACATCAATTTATAGAATTATTCATTAGTCTTGTAGTATTCTATTATTTTTCAGCATATAATTTGTAGTATATTTGTAACTCACTAGTATTAAAAAAACAAATATATATATAAGATATAGTAGGTATTTAGCTTAGAATAATCTTTATTTTTTTGTAAAATAACCAGTAATAAAAATCCTATTTTAGCTAATCTTGAAAATCTTAGAAATGAAAGAAAGTCTGAATCATCATACTCACTTATTAATAATTATTAATGCACACAAGTATGAGTCACACACCCCTTCCATCCAGCTATCGTCCTATAAATCTCCTTTCCGCCCTCGACAAAATCTTCCCATGATACTTCCCAACCGTAACGTTGTGCTAAATATAAAATAAAGACATTGGATTTTCAAAAATGAGATTTTACTAATTAGAGGTTGCTTTTTAGAAGTCTTTTTTTTGTATTTTTATTTAGAGGATACTTAATGAAGTACAATTATTAATTTCAAAAATACTTACACCATTAAAATCCATAAAGAAAGTACATCCTTAAAACACTTTACCACATAAAAAACAATAGAAGGAAATTGTAATGACATACTAAGTTTTTGCGATTTTTGCAATTATTTTGCCTTTCATCTATCTCGTCTCGTCTAGAGTCGGATCGCGGCTTTAAAGCACATTTTTATTAATAAAGCACCAGTTCGGTTAAGTCCTCGAAAATACTTTATTGCAGAGCGTATTATGAGGTTCTGGATTTGCTCGACGACGACGACGCGACGGGATTATATTTGAGATTACTTGATTTTGATTTTGACGGTGTGATATTAATCTCATTTGGCTTTTAGGGATTATGAATAAAATACGATTATCTTCTTTCCTGTTTTTAATTAAGTTGTGTATGTCTTTTTTTTTGTAAATATTTTTTGGCATAGATTAATGAAAATTTCATTTAATACATAGCAGGCATAGATTAACTGCTTAATTCAAATATAAAAGACTTTTATTACCACCTAAAAATTGTAGACCAAAAATTATATTTATTTTATTACAATAATTTACAATGCTAAGATTAATGCGGACTGAACTGCGATTATAGAAACAACTGATAACACATACACGAGCTAGCGCGCATGTGCTGCACAGACCGTTAAAACATACTAACCTAATTATAACTAAAACAAGAATAAAGACTTTCCCAATTATAATTATTTAGAATTATAATTCGGAAATTCTAAAATTCTAATAATAAATTCTAAATTAGAATTATAATAGAGAATTCCTGGCATGGGGGACTACTAACCAAGCTCTCCTCAATCGGCATACAAAACTCATTATTGAATTGGATCAAAAGTTTTCTTGAACAACGAACAATCCAAGTAGCCGTCGATGGACACCTCTCCGACAAATTTAATATTAACGCTGGAGTCCCTCACGGATGCATTCTATCCCCCACCCTTTTCTTGATATATATCAACGATTTGCTAGAAACCACTGTCAATCCAATTTACAGCTTTGCGGACGATAGCACACTTATTTCCACATTTAAGTGCGCCAAACAAACGACAGCCGCAACTTCTCAGAATCTTAGGCAGCAACAAGTAGCTTCAACCAACAACGATATTAGAGCAATCTTGGAGTGGGGCGATAACAATCTGGTCAATTTTAATGCTAAAAAAACGCAGGCTGCAGTATTTACGACGAAAACTAACCTTACTGGCCCGGAGCTGGTTATGGCAGGGAAAACATTGCCAATGAAATCATCTTTACATCTTCTAGGAGTCGAAGTCACCAACAGTATGTCCTGGTATGACCACGTTGCCGAAATCGCTAGGGCAGCTTCCAAAAAACTCGGAGTGCTTTTCAAAACGAAAAAACTCTATACACCAGAATAGCTGCTGACTCTTTATAAGGCTCAAATACGCCCTTCCCTCGAGTATTGCTCGCATGTCTGGAAATCTGCACCCATACAGAAGAGAGCTATTCGTCTTCTCGACAAACCAGAACTGACAAAGAGTATGGATATTCTGGAGCACAGGAGAAAGGTGGCTGATCTCTGTTTATTCTACCGTTATTATCACAGTAAGTGCTCCTCTGAGCTGGCAGGCCTGATTCCACCCAGGGCTGTTCCGGCAAGAAGGACGCGTCTAGCAGTTGCGGCTCATCAACATCGAGTCCACCTGCCTACCCCAAGAACGTCGCTGTATCGGGACTCATTCATCTGGAGAACATCTTCTTTGTGGAACGGGCTTCCACCTCACATATTTCCCGAGGCATACAACCTGCAGCGATTCAAGATAAATGCCCACAAATATCTTCGCGCAAGCACCACTCCAAGAGTGACATAGGACTTTCCTCTTGTGCTTGTGTTTACCATAAAAAAAAGCTGAGATTTGAATCGAATATAACCCCTAGATTACGTTTTTTCGCAACGGTTGGAATGACTGTTCCATTAATATTAATGTTAAAAATTTTCATGCAGTCTAGAAGATGACTTTTATTTTGCAAAAGAAAAAACATTGCACATGCACATGCATTTAATTTGAGGGGTTGGTTTTCCCCAAACAAAGCAATCTGATTTGGGTCGGCGTTAATTTTATTCTGTGCCACCTGAACGTCTGCGATTTTAAAAGGATTATAAATTTGGGAGTCGTCAGCAAATTGCTGCAACTTAGAATTTTCAATGCACTGATTCATGTCCGCAACATAGAAAGAGAAAAGTAAGAAGCCTAATAAGTCACTCATCAATTTTTCAGACGGAAGTGAATGCTATTGAAATTTGTGCAAGAATGCTTAACCAAATGCAACTTGAAAATAGACCCATCAAAATCTACAGCGACAGTCAGGCGGCTCTAAAGGTGCTTGAATCCCCAATCTGTACATCTACGGCAATATTGAGCTGCAAAAACAAGCTCATACCGCTTGAGAAAGGGAACAAAATTAATAAAAGCCCAAATGCGAATGTGTACCGGCCACTGCGGAGTGCGTCATCACACAAATAGGATTTGTTTGGCGGAAGTCGAATGCAGACTATGCATGGAGAAAGACGAAGCTGCAGAGCATATCCTATGCAGATATCCGGCACTAGAGAAAATCAGGCGATCTTCGGCAATACCTTACCCAAAACAAAAGACATTAAGAATGCTTCTTCCTATCAAATTACCGAACTTTAAAGACGGCGAACTAGATTGGGGAAGTATAAACACCAAGGAGTAAGTTCTAATAGACCTAGGGTCGCAGTGGAGGAACACAAGACTCACAACAAACCTAACCTAACTTATAATGACAATGCTTATAATTCTTACTTTCGTTATTGAGTGTCACCGGATCTGTACACGTTATTAACTCTGGTCACTACGTTGAGTAAAGCTTGTCTATCCTTTAAAAATTTTAGTAACTTACCTTTCGTCCGTCGTGGATTATATAACCAGACTCTGTCCCCAGGATTAAAACCGCTCGAACTCTCCTCTATGTATATCATAATGTGATTTCATTCTGTTATGTACTTATCAAAAGTTTCAGCCTTGTCTGATCTCCTGGTAACAATATCCAAAGTTCAACGAAGTTCATCTTCGAAGACAATTATTGCAGTTGTTCGGGTCTTATTAGTTTCCAGCAATTGAAATACTTGTTGGAATGGTTGTAATTTAAAGTTTCTTAATTGGTCTGAATGGGACAAAACCGGTATATCCAGTTCAGCATTTTGGTTGCTTCTTGATTGAAAATAGAATAAGCCTTGGGCCAGTTAATGCAATAATTCCTAGTAACAAGAAAATGTCGATATCCTTAAGTGCTGATAGGAAAAGATTCAACAATTCTATTAAAGGAAAAGGTTCAATCAGTAAAATATTTTTTTCATATTTACCCAGTATTTTCTTACTTCTAAATGTCTCCCGCATGAATTCAAGAACTTTTGGAATTAATTTTTGGCGAAAGACTATCAGATTCTGTTTTCTTTTTTATTTTCTCTCGCCCAGAGTCATTTAATTTTCTATAATCAACGAATTCAATTAAGCATAATAAGCTTTTAATTATGGAGATTTCATAATTTTTTTAATCCAACTTGAAAACCAACAAATTCATTTGAGCCTAGTAAGATTTAAATTCTGGATTTGTTAGAAATAACTTTCCATTTTGGCTTTGGAATTCATCGAGGCTAACATAAGTTCGTAAATAGGGCCAAATATTGGATTATCATACTGATCCTAGATTATATTAGCTGCTTGGGATCTTCCGGAATGTAAATGTCTACAATAAGGTTGTTGTGCATTTTTCTGAAAGCTAATATAACGCAAGTTTAATTGCTTTTGGACTATTGTTATACCTATGATAATGTTGACGTAATGTTGATCAGGATCCTTTTTCCATTTGCTGACTTTAGGATCAAATTTAGTGGTAATAATATATAGATACCATTTAATATATAGATACCATTTACTTCTGACACGAAATGTAACGAAATAGAGAAACATATTCCTGTCTAAAACACATTATTTTTGTTGTCAAAATCAGATTATGAAACTTGCATCTGACTCGCATTAACTGTCTAAGGTTTTTAAGGTAAGCAAGAACAGATCTGTTCTCTAAAATAAACCTGGATTTGTTGAGTCTGTTTACTTTTATAAGGTATTTATCATGTAAACGTAAGAAGTTTAGTTTTGAAACTAGTAGACAACTAAAAATAACAAATTATATTTATATCTATGTTTTGTTATGTTTAATATACCGTGTGTTAAAGAAGCCCTAAACCCGTCCCGAAAATCAGATAGTACCAGAAATAAGAACACATGTTAATGCTGATTTTCACCAAATATGGTGTCAACAAGATGGCGCCTCTCCTAAGTTTGGAGTTCAGGTAAGAATATTCTTAGTTACGACTTTTCCAAATTGTTGGATTGGCTTAGGAGATAAAATTGAATGGCCAGCAAGAAGTCCTGATCTTTTCCTACTATTTGGCAAATTATCAAACCGTTCAAGGAGGCCATTTTTAACATTAAATTAAATAGGTCATTTGTTTAAATACTTTTTTTACTATAATAAATTTTAAATAATAATTTTTTAAACCATTGTACCTTTTGTTGTGATGAAGTTAGCTATAGCATGTGTTACATGAATATTTACACAATTGTGTTAAAATTTTGGGTACAATCGGAAAACACATAAATAATAAAAATATACCATTCGATTTGAAAAAAGTAACTTTGGTCTCTACTACTGTTGTGACGCCTCCTGGATAATATGCGAAGTTCCCTTTCTAATGTAGATCCGAAAAATCAATATTTAAATTATCCTAGATGCAGTAGAAAATCTATACCCAAAAAATCAAGTTCAAGATTTCTCCAATTTGTAAAAGACAGAAAGTTTTTAATTTAAATATTTATAAAGGAAGTACAGTCCTTTGTAACAAAACTGTCTTACTTGCGGAACAACCCTGTATACTGTCTACGGTTAAAAGTTTGTCTCATGATATACTTATATGTTTGTAAGTTTAAAGGTAGGTACAGTACTAGATAATAATTTTTTTTAATTTGCTTAATATCATAGCCCTTTAATATAAATGTAATTAGCCTTAATACATACCTAAATACCTGAAATTCAAAGATATTTGATGGATTACTCTGGCAGTAAAAAAGATCCCAAAAGATCCAGTTTATAAAAAACAACTTTTTCGCTGATGTCCTTTTAGTGATTAGTATGTATTCGGGAACATAATTTTTTTCTTTTTTATTACGATAATTGTTGCACTAGTGCAAGAGTCTTACCTTGCCTTAAAGGAAAAGTCTTATTCTTGCCATTGAATATCTCATTTGATCTTGTTCTGGCTAGTAAAAATAAGTTTTGGAAGCATAAAAACTACTGCAATGAAGAAGACATGTGAGGTATCCCTCTTCTGCCGGACGAACCTGCAATAGAAGAACCACAGGTTCGTCTAGTAGACGAGAATGCTCCAATTACGTCGGGAACAGTAAATCTTCATTAGATATAAATTACAACGGATGCATTCCTCATCTATATATGGATACTACCATAGATAAATTAGCGGAGTATATGAGAAGTAAGAGTGTAAAAAAAATCTACTGTTTAGCAGAAGTATAACCCAAGACTCCTCTCAGAAATCTGATAATGACCGGGATCAATTACCGTAAGGGATTTGATTCGACACCTCATTAATTTGCTAAGAATTCACCAGTATTATTTGTGAGATGCTTACTATTATGTATGCACCTATGAAGGACTCGTTTTACCACAATAAGTGTCATCTGGTCTGGTATCATTTTTACGGTTTTTACATCTTACTACTACCACTATTGCTTGCTCTCTAAAACACCAAATGATACATGTGAGTTATTCCTGAACGTGGGGTGCATAAGGCCTCGCAACTATTTTATATCGATAACCTTACGCTCTACGCCTTGTTAAAGAGCGACATAAATTTCTCAAAGTGGCAAAGAAGTTCAGAATATACTCATGTGATTGGGATAGAACTTGGGTTGAAGAAAATACGGGATGCTTCTGCTTAGGAAGCGACGATTTGTTAAGCACAAAAGACGATCTTAAGTTCATGTGATTTACGACTTAATCTAGAATCATGAGGGCTCTATTATGGAGCTCCTTGCCGAAATGCTATGGATTTATCCAAAAAAGGCAGAAGTCGAGGAATTGTATAAGATATTGCAGTAACAACAATGAAGTGTTACATAGTGCATTCTTTAAAACACTGAAGGGCTCAAAGATTTTCATCAAGACAGCTATAATATAGAGCTCCTTGCCAAAAGGCTAAGGATTTACCCAAAGAAGTCAAGGAACTATGGCTCTAACTTTTTTAGAACATTATAAGACTTGAAGATTGTAATCAACATTTTATCCTTTGTGAGGCCAAGCGGAATACACTCGGAAACTAAGAGGTTGGTGTCATCAGCATGCAAGAGCATCGTATATCCGCCACTATGAAGCAGGTAAATCGGCACTTGTATGATGTTAATGAACCTTTAGTAGTCCGTAGTATAGAATGATGTTAGGTATTTGATTGGCTTGAAACTTGATTATTGTAGTCTTCGCACTTTTACTGCTATAAATTCACTATACTATAATCGCACTATACTATGACTACTAAATTAATTTTCAAAATGGTACTGGAATTTTTGGCCCCCACCGACTTTTCTCAAGAAGGAGAAGACCAAAACCAAAGATTAAGAGCTAATTTTAAACCTTTGCAGAATATATTAGTTCAGGCCCGCACATGCGATTTTCGGTCGCACGATTATTTAGTCGCAAAAATGAAACACAGGTTTTTCAATACAAATGCGCGCATATGCCACTAAATAATCGCCGCGATTAAGAAGATGCGACCAGTTCTATTTTTGACGCGACGCGACTATCGCAAAGCAAAATGAATCGCATGGAGAGAAATGAACGTCCACGCACCTGCGACTATTTAGTAGCAATTCAATGTTCAACGACTGTGCCACGCCGATTCATTGCATATTATCGTTTTTGGCTGCCGGTTATAAAATGTCTGACGAATGTTCGATGAATGCCGAATTGTCCGCCAGGGATGACCGTTCAGATACTGTCCTGGACACAAAAAAATAACTACCGAAGTGGAAAAAAACCTGCTCTTTACAACAAGCAATTTAAAGAGTATAGTGACCGAAATTTGAAAGAAAAACTATGGGGCGAAGTTTGTATAAATGTAATACGCAATGGAAATTTCTGCAACGGAGAAACCAAAGAAAGGTATTTTCATACTGGCCTTAAGGCTACGCAATTAAACTAGTGGGTGTAGTCGTTAGAGCTTTTGAAGATGCCTATCTGGTAGAATAACACAGATATTCTTACATCAGGAATACAGAAGCCTTACGCATTTGGTAACGATGAGATCGATAAATAGAACCCAGCCAGTCTATCTCTAAAAAAGTGATGGGAATTAAAGCAGACATATAATAAACTTACAACGTAAAGCTGATGTGTTAATTAACCTTTTTGCGTGACCTGACCATTTTTCTTACGTGACTCATCAGACATTTAAGAAAAAAATGCACGTTTATTCATTTTCATCATGTGAAAATCCCTTTGATATACCTTCACTAATAACAAAAATCAAAGAATGTGTAATTTTAATTCGTGACTGACTAATTTCTAACATGGCTATACTGTCTTTCTTCCATTTCTTATGTTTTAAATATACATGCATAAATAAGTCAATTTGTATGTCTCGTGTACTGATTGTTGTAAAGCGTTGAAGTTCCGATGCTGCTAGGTTTTATGTTCTAAACCTCCTCTGTTAAAAAATATGTTAATTAGTGTAGACTTTATGTTGACAGATAAAAGACAGTACGTGTTACATTAATACGGTTATTGAAGCAACCATATATCATTAAGAAGTCAACATTTTCCGAAAATGGATTCATTGATGTTGGTCCAGCTGCAATACTGAACCATCAGTTAAATTAAATAATGCAATTTCCGGAGTAATGGCAACAATAATTGATAGATTAGAGAGATTGGTAAAGCAGCCGCGGCGCGCCGTTTAATATTTGGATGACGCGAGGTATAAATCGTAGCGTACGTTGAATTGAAATCAGCTAAAATTCCCCCGTTGCCAATTTACAAGGATAACGGAAACCAATTTGCCAGTCCCAGTACAAACAATATTAACGCATTGTTCTATATATCTCCCTTGATGCGTGAGTTCGTATTTGCCGCAAATGAGGATGAATGTACTTCATTGTCGGATTAAATAAATACGTGTACAATCTTCACTATTCGAACCAAGTTATATGAATACAAAGGCATTTTAAGCTTTCACGTTTGTTTGATTAATGGTAGTATTCTGATATCTAAAAAAGAAAATTGTATTTCATATGTTAGGAAATAGGACCGTAGTTCTGAATAAAGTATCCTATTTAACCGTGCTTACAGGCTATCTATTTTAACCTTATATATAATTATTATATTTATATTATATTAAAAAAAATGTAACCTTTATAGGCCTGAACTGAGTTAAAAACTTACATATTTGAAAAAAAACTATGTCTTTGATGCTTGTTTTTTATTTTATCTTTGGACCTTTCAGGACAGATTCAGAATCTCGTTAAAAGTAACGAAATAATAAAAAATCAGATAGGGCATCAACAACTTGCTATTATCAAAGAAATCAAGGCTTCAAAATCGAAACTCTTAGAAAAAAATTCACAAATAAAAAAGGAAAATAGTGCTCCTAAAGAAGAAGTTGAACAATTAAAGAATAGGCTAAAAAAAGTCGATCAAGTATCCAGGAAATTTAAGTTCATATTTTACAGCCTAGAAGAAGAACAGTGCCAAATCTCAGATCTTAGAACTTGCCTCGATTTGATAAATCAAAAACTAGGTGTAGAGTGTCGTTTTTCTGACGTGAAGAACTTCTTTCGTTTGGGAAAATCATCGCGCAGCGTCTTTAAAACGAAACAACTAAATATTTTCTAAAAAAAGAAATATTCAAAAACGGCAATAAACTTAAGGGAACTTCTGTGTTTGTTCAACTAGATTATACAGAGGAAGAGCGCGCCGATCAAAAAGTCCCTTACGACCATCTTAAATAGGCTAGACTAAACTCCAAGAAAACATACATAAAAAATAAAGCTTTATTTATTGATGGTCAAAGGTAAACTCCTGATGAACTAAGAAGGCACACATCTAGTAATCTTCTCCAGCAGCCTATCCCAGGAAGATCGGAAGAATCCTTACCAGTACCCATAAGTAACAACAAACGAAAAGTTCCTGTTGACAAAAGTGAAAACGCTATCCAACAACCGAAGAGAAATCTTAGGAGCGCTAGCGCTAGCAGCAACGCCAATAAATAAGGCTATCTAGGGAGAAGGGCAGGTGGAGAAAAATAAATACACTAATTTTAGGTATCATTTTTTAAATATATATCTTATATCAGTATTTTAGTTATAAAATTTTAACAAATTTGTAACTTTATTCATTATTTTATTAATTTTAACTTTATTTTCATATTTGTTGTATACAGTTTTGTTGGGATTAGCACTTAGAATATTACTCATAAATTGTATTTGTCTATGTGCAAATTGTTTCTTAGCCAAAATAAATAATTATTTAAGATATTTTAAGCATAATGATATATCAAGTATTGTTATAAAAAAATAATAACGATTTTCCCAACATAATAAAATAATAAAAGGCGATAAGCACTTTTTAATTTTTCGTACCAACATTAGAAGTTTATCAACGAATTTTAAAGAACTACAAATATTCTTAATTAGTCCTGTGATAATTTTAACTGAAACCTTTGTTTTGAGCGATACATCACTGCTTATTATTCCGGGGATATGAGTTAATCTATAGTGAGAGGAGTTTAAATACCAATGATACAATACCAGAGCAGTGGTTTATATTGCACCAAAGTTACATATTATATTATAGCACTAAAGTTACAGGCCATTGTCCTATTATTTTAAATATTTTTCTTAGTACTCCTGTCATTAACAATAACAACTACTGCCAAACTTTTGATAAAATGTATTTAAATAAAAAAAAGCTTAAAATTTGTTTGTTGCAGGAACGATACGATTTTGTTTACTCTGAAGGTAATTTGGATCTTGCAACAGATAATTTTATTCATTTTTTGAAAAGTTATATTGAATTTTGTACTTCAATAAAGAGCTACAAAAAAAAATCACTCAATAACTCACACACTTGGAAACACTTACAAAACCTAGAGTGTCAAGAAGAATTTAAAAAGTACGGAATTTTATAACATATTATTAGAACAAGCATACGTATTGAGGTCAAGAATTCTAGTGTCTATGATACAAAAGAAATTTTTTCTCACTTTAACAACCATTTTAGTACCATTGGTCATAATATGGCCAAGCAAATAAAGATGAAAAAAAACTAGCAGTCTCCTCGCCTAAAGATTGATAACAACTTGTTTTTATTTCCTACCGATGTTAATAAAATACTAGAAGTAATATCGACTCTAAAGAAGGGTAAGACTCCAGGGATCGACGGCATAAAGAGTGATATAATCAGGGGTACTTCTGAGGCACTGAGCAGGCCCTTCGCATTTTTGACAAATAGAAGTTTTAAATTAGGATATTTGCCAAGAGCATTAAAAAAACTGTTATAAAGCCTCTTTATAAGAGCGTCTCGCAGGGTGACCTTAATAATTATAGGCCTATATCATTATTAAGCTGTATCAGTAAAATTTTTGAGAAAATAATCGAGATACGCTTGGTAAAGTTTTAAAAAAAGTTTAACGTATTGTCAGAAAAGCAGTTCGGCCTTAGGTAAGGCATGTCAACAGAAGATGCCTTAGTGAAATTAGCTACAAAATTATATTCCACTTTTGATAAAGGGAAAAAATCTTGTGTGTGTTTTTAGATCTAGCCAAGGCTTACGACACCGATGACCACAGAATTTTTATGGATGTTTTAGAGAACCTTGGGATTAAAGGAGTTCGTTTAATCTCTTTAAGAGTGATCTGTTAAAAAGAACGCAATGCCTATCCATTAACAATAATAATAGTGAAAGGATCCTAATTAATATAAGCGTCCCTCAGGGTACTGTTTTGTATATGAATAATTTATTCCGTATTCGTTCTACAGACAAATTTTTATGTTTTGCTGTTGACACATGCATAATTTATGTGGGAGCTACCTGGGACGATCTCAAGGATATGGCGGAATTAGATTTAGCAAACATATTTCATCGGTTTAACAATCAAGTATTAACAATACATTTTGATAAAACATATTTTATGCCATTGGGATGCTATCAGGATTCATTGCCACTTTTTAAAAACCTTAGCATTTAAATAAAAAATATAGGTTTTAAGATTAAAAGGGCAGAAAACATAAAATATTTAGGTATATTTTTTTACGCAAATCTCAAATAACATAATCACATTCAATATGTAGCTAATAAAGATATTTCGTTATTAAATTTAAGAAACTGAAAAATTATTTTGATGAGAAATATTTATTATCATTATATGGAGTACTTATTTAACCACATTTGAACTATAGTATTTTAGTTTGGGATGGAGCACTAAAGATTCACTTACACCCATTGGAAATTGTTCAAAAATGGATTCTAAAAAATTGTTTTAGGTAGAAACAAACAATGCTGTTCAGATCAATTATACAAAGAAAGCGGAATGACGGTTATACAAAGAAAGCAGATCTTAGACAATTCTTTTTTCAAAGCATTGTGATAAGACAATATAAAAAGAAAGATACTCTTTCAAATATTTCACATACTCATAAAACACGATTTAAAGATTACATTGGATCACAGTCCAAAGTCAAAACAGCACTTGCTCAACGCGGGTATTGGTATATTAGCCCAAAAATTCACCAAGAGTTACGAGCTTCACCGAGAGTTAAAAGCTTTAAGCTTCAATTAAAAGAATGGATTTTAAAAAATCAAAGTTGAAAATATTATTGATTTTAAGAACTCTTAAGAGAAGAAAAATATTTTTATTGGATGAGGTAGAAAAAATTAAAGACAATTATTCCATGATTGTTAAAGTTGAATTGCAAATACGCAAAATTTTATATTTATATTTCATTTTATTCTATTTATAGGACTTTATTTATTTACTTATCTTTTTTTCTTTCTGAAGGCATACAGACATACCAAATGGAAAATGTATCTACTTGTTAGCTTCAAAATCCTAATCATCTCTTGTTCAGCTGCCTTTTCTCTAGTCTTTCATTCCCCTTTTATTCTTATGTTCTTCTACGATATATAAATATATACATTTTTTTTTATGGTTAGCTAAGGAATATGAAAAAGTTTTAGCTACTTAGATATTAGACGTTTTTATATAATCTTAGGAAAAAATTATGTTTAAGGTATAGAGATATTTTTTTCTTTGTTATTGTTATTAATTATTAATTAATTATTTATGGTACCCTATTTGTTTTACTCAGTTATAATATTGACAAATTGTATGTAAATAAACTTATCATTATTATTAATAATATTATTTTATGATTTATTCTTAGAAATTTTTTTATTTATTCAACTTTTTTTGAATTGTTAAAAAACTGTGGGCGAAGTACGTAATATAAGAAGACATTTGTAAAACGATGGTCTGCGATTTTCATCTATGTTCGTTGTAGTAGAGTCATCCTTTAACATAATCATAGCCCTGATGATGGCCTACCGTCGAAAGCGCTAGGCTAATATTAATATATTTCTTATGCTAAATACGTGCTGGTGCACCAAAGTAACAGCAACTTTTTTTTCCATCACAGCTGCTGATAAAGCTACAGAGAATTAAAATAGCCCATGGGCTCTAAGCTCTTGGGCTTGAAGCCATATAACCAAAAAAAAATTCCTGGGGAAGAGGAATAAAACTTACTTAGTAACCCTCTTCTAATGAATATGAGTTTAGTGAGCCAATGTTAATGCTGGGTAGCGAAATAAGTAGTGGGCACGTACTTCGAATTCTCAAATGGATTTTTTCTCAAGAACACATTAATCCAAATAGGAAATATCACTAGTGACAGTGCCCGTAAAATTCTTCTTAACCTCTTAGAAGCCACAGCAACAACGAACCTAACTAACTTGGCAAATTCCTCTTTAACATAACAAAACCATGGAAAAAAAAATTCTTTTCCACAAGAGTGACGAGCAGTGACAATAGCTCAAGCTCAACCCTGTTATCAAGCATCGTCGGCGAAAATAGCTCATACAGAAATCCGGTATTGAAACCCTACCGGATATGATAATGGTAACCAATAATCTTTAGGGTGACCACGATGACGTCACAAACAAACATATACACACCAATAGATAGCCGAATCCTCGCACATCCCACTGAACCAACACCTCATAGAAATCTATCGCGATCGCCGAAATATCCTGTGATAAATAATCGGTTCCCAATGTGACATGACAAGACATCCTAGTTTGTAGGATTTTAGAGTATTCCTTAGCAGCGCTGCAAGACTACGGCGCCTTTAAGTCCCAGTCAACAAAACCCTGTCACGTGATCCGAGTTACCGAGTTGATTCACAAGCTCAAGAAACACAAGCGCCGAATATATTTCATCAAGGACGAAATCAAAGAAAATCGATCCCCATCGAATCAAACGTTACAAAATAGGGCAAAGTAAAAATGCCAAAGGGTAACTGAGCAGCCAGGATAAAGTAAAGTAAAGTAAAGTAGTTTAATAATGCTAGTAACCTTACTAACTTACACAAGTCACAAAATTAAACCAAGAAAAACAGTGTATGCAGAAGTTAAAAATACAGTTCAATAACAATTGAGAGGTTAAAAGAAAAAAAATTACATACCTATAAGTCATTACACAAATTTAAAATCAAATACAAACAAAAACATATAAATATAGGCAAAGAAATATAAACATATATAAACAAGTACAAAGTTATGACATCTTAACAAGAACATAAATACTGTCGCTAAACAAAGTTATAATATATATCATTCAGAGGCGTGGTTATAAACTCATCAACAGAATAAAAGTTGCGTTCTAGAAGTGTATCACTGACGAATACTTTGAATTTCTTAGGAGATAGCTGGCGAGTATAACATTGTAATTTGTTGTAAAGACTAAGTAGCAGTGAATTATTCTTTGATTTTTGTAGTTATAAAATAAGGAGGACATATTTGTTGTGCACCTCTTGTGTTATCTATCAGAGCAAAAACCTAAATTTTTTTTATAACTATCTTTGTTTTTATGAATTTCAACAAGACAGTTAAGAATGTATTTACAAGGAAGGGTTAAAATTATTAATTTTATGAAAAATGCTCTACAGTGCTCCCTACAGTGAAGATTTAAAATCGTCCTCAAAGCTCTCTTCTGGAGTCGAAACACTCTTGTTGAGTTAATAACCCCATAAAATTACACCATATGAAATGTGTGAATACAAATATGCATAGTATGCACTATTTACTTGACACAATTAGCTTCTAAGTTTTGCCTTCGTTCAAGCTAAGTTAATTTCCCTCAAACCATTTCTTGGCCCTTGATATAATAGAAGTCATATTGGTCTGTAGTTCCTCAAGACTCTCAGATGATGAAAGCAATGTTGTATCATCGGCAAATAAAAAAGAGGGATTCGGCTTCAGAAAGGTACACAGATCATTAATATAAAGTATAAATAGTATTGGCTCGATGACTCCTGTGGGACTCTGAACTTTACAGGACAAATACTAGAGGCATTACCATAGTTTCCAGTGCATTGACGTCTATTAGTGAGACAAGATCTGAAGAAAGCGAGGACCACTCCTTTCCTAAAGCCATAAAATGCTTCCAGCTTATTCAAAAGGATCTCTGGGTTGACACAGTCGAAGGCCTTGCTGAAGTCGCACAGAGTCAGAGCAGTGTGTTTGCCCCTCTCAAAGCCCTTGACTATGCCATTGCTGATAACTGCTTGATAGACCAGTCCTAAAACCAAACTGGCCAGGGTGCAAGATGTTATGAAGTGTTATGTACTTAGTCAATCTGGTCTTAATTAATATCTCAAATACCTTTCCAAAAATTAATATAATGGATATGGGTCGATAGTTTGACGGGTCCTCTTTATCACCCCATTTGAAGATCGGTATGACCCTGCTAACCTTGAGATTTTCTGGAAAAAGCCCTTGTTCCTTGTTCAAAATATAAGTTCAAAATTAAGGTCAATGGAACAACTAGAATGTCCTTGGTATGCTTTATTATAGCACTGTTTAATTGGTAACTGCCCTAGAATGTTTTAAACTGTTTATTGCTTCATTAACCTCACTTGGAGTTGGAATGGAATAATTATATAAAATTATATAACCCAAGCAAAACACGATAGTTAAATAAACTTCTAATTTTGGTTTACGTCGGATGTACATTTTTGGTTAAACTTCAACTAAAAATATCGGATGCTTATAACTTCAACTATAAAATGTCCGCGTGATATACGTTGAGAAATTTAATAATACCTTTATGTTTTATTCACTTTTAACAAGAAGGTTTATTACATGTTAATAATATACAATTATTATTTCATAAAAATTAAACCTGTAAGTATTGTATATTGTGCACTACTTAAAGACTTTTATAAAAAGGGTTTATTAACATGAGATTTTCTTTTAATAACTTCACTATCATAGGAGTTATTTTCTTTAAATTTGCAGATGTGTTTTTACATCAGGAGGTACTTTTCGATGCACAAAAAAAAAATTTTTTCCAATGGCGTCCATAAGCGTTTATGGTAAATATTATTTAATACAAAAAAGTGTACCAATGCTTGTTTTTAAAATAAATTTTATTTTTTTAATCCTTGTTTAGTTCTTACCAAATTTGTATTTTTGAGGTTTTTGTATTTGTATATCTTATTTGGTATAGTTATTGTTTCATACACGTTAATGCACTTCTTTTTTTTTAGATTTCTCTGTGTATGATATTCCATTATTACACTATAAAATATATACGTGTATGAAAAGTATATAGTATATTGCTACTCAGTGGCATATATGTGATATTAGGGTCATTTTATCACATATTTGAGACGTAGTGAGCGAGTTAAAAGGCTAGATACGAAAATCCTTTGCCAATTTTTTTAAATGCCGAAATTTTCTCCCTTTTGTAACCAGAATCGTATATGATATACGTATATTCTGCAGTTTATTAAATATACCTTGACCATATACGGTTGATAAATATACTAATAGTTTTAATTTAAAAACTGTATTTTTGAACCTAGATAATGCAAAGTTGTCTGTCAAGAAACACTTAACTTTTTAAAACTTATTCTTATCTTCAAAAAACTGAATTTTCTCTTATTTGCGATAAAAAAATGGCACAGCTACTCCAATTTTCATCGCGATACACCTTGCTTTCGAGAAGTAAAATAGGGTTTTTTCACGTTTTATTGGAAAACCTTAAAGTTATGTGAGGAAAGTACAGATACAAAAACTATAGATTTTTTTATCACCTATAATTTTATTAAAAAGCATTTTTTCTCCGGAAATAATTTTCTGCAAAAAAAACATTTTTCAGTAAACCTACCCTTAAACCCCCCACCCACCCCACAAAACTTACCAGTAAGAAATTATTTTCTAAAATCATTATTTTCCAAAATAATACGCATGTATAACAGCTGGTTTCGTCGCTTCAGTTTAATTATTTAAATTTGATATCTATCTATATATTTAAAACACTAAGCCAAATTTTTCAGCAAGTTCGTGAGAGAGTTGTATTGCATCAATTTACACGATCTTTTTTTTTAAATAATCCTCTGGTTACCGAGACCTTTCAACACTATTTTATTTATTGTTTTATTGCGTATATTTTTTTATAAAAACAATATAGTTTTTAAGCCGATAACATTTTCTGTGCAGTATGGCGAATGCGCTGGTACGTGGATCGACAAGACCGGGCGAGGCGACTCGAGGTGCGACATGCACATCTGACGTCACACGAACGATAGGTTATAAATACTACTGCCAGAGGCACTCGCTTTATTGTTGATCGTTGCTCTACTTTCAACATTTCGTGTTCGGATCGTAGTAGTCGCTGATCGTTTATAATTTAGATAAAGTTAGGATAGTTGTCGCTGTGTTTGTTTCTTTTTTGTTATTATAGGATAGTTGGCGTTGCGTTTGTTTTTTTTTTCTATTTATATAATAGAATACTGTTTTTAAGTTTTTGTTGTTTTTAATAAGTTTTAGGCTATAGAGAATTTCCGAAATAGGTTGCTTTTGTTTCATTTTCTATTTCGGATTTTATTGTTTTTTTCTGATTAAAGGGTGTTTATATAGAATCGTTAAAAAAGTTAAGAACTTTTTTTCCTTATTCTCATTTTTCAAGTTGTTAATTTGGGAAATAAATATGGAAAGGGAAGTTATTCCTATTTTAGGAGATGGAAATTGTTTGTTTCGATCGATTTCTTATTGTTTGTATAATAACGATGGACATCATAGGAAAATACGATTAATGTTTGTGGAAAAAATTAAAAATGAATGGGAGTATTACCGACATTTTATTATAGGAGATTTATCTTACAGACTGCCGATCAGAAGCGCAGTAGATTACGAAAACTTGCTATCGTTGGATGGTGAATATGCGGGCCATGTTGAATTACACTGCATTGGGCAGTTGTTTCCTAACTATTTATTTAGGGGCATGAAAATAATGAAAGTCAAGAGTATGGCACAGTAAATATTATTTGCAATTTGCTTTTTTCTGGCAATCTTGATAGGGGTCATTATAGTGTTTTACGTTTTCGCCCCACAAATTTTGCAGAAAATGAAAACACCAGTTTTGTTGAGGAAAGCAATGCTCTTCAACAGTCTAAAAATAATAAACGTAAGCGAAAAAAAACTTTGACTGGTTACAGGGAAAAGTTAACGAAACGGATACAGAACCAAGAAAATTACCTAAAACAAAAGTGTAGACGTGCTGTATCAAACAACATTTCAAAGGTTGTGCCTTCTTTTAGCTTAGGCAATTTGGATAACTTATGTGATTACTGTTTTGCACTACTTTTTTCATATGAAACGAACACCTCTGGATATTTTGGTCTTTGTTGCAGCAATAAAAAGTTTAAACCGGCTGATTTTAAGACTCCTGATAAAATAAAACAGCTCTTTACTAATGATATTGATTTATCAAAAAATTTTAAGGCGAATATTCCTCAATATAATAATTCTTTATCCTTCGTGTCTGTTGGAGCAAATCTAAAATTACCTCTGGGATATGGTCCTTATTGTTTTAGAATTCTTGGGACGGTATATCACAAGATTTCTGAATTATATTCTAAAAGCGTAAATTCTGCTTCTTACGGTCAACTTCATATTTTGGATTTTTCTGAAGCCAACCAAATTAGACTTCAAAATTCTGCAAACACTTCTTTACGCAAAGATATTCTTAAAATATTAAATAAAATATTAACTCAACATAATCCCTATGTGCGTTCATATAAAACGATGCATCAAAAGATATGTGAGGAAAAAAGCTGACTTTAAAAGAAAATCGGATGCCCTTAAATTTTGTAATGTGGTTTTATCATAAACCTCGGTCAGATCTGCGACGATATAATCATCCTACATATCCAGAAGTAGCAGCAGTATTTTAATCAGTAGGTGGAGCTCCTCCTTCCCATAGGAATATTGCTGTTTACCCAAGCGAGCGTGGGCTAAAAAATATTGATTACGACAGCATGGACTGTGACCCTATGTCGTATGTACTTATATGGCCGTGTGGAGAGCCAGGTTGGTATATTTCAATGCCAACTGGAGGTGAGCGAAAAACTAAAGTACAGCAAAATATTTCGATGCGAGAATATGTTTCATACAGGCCTATGGTTCGTGGTAATCCTCCTAAAGGTGATTTTAATTCTGTAATTAATGCAGGAAAATTAAGCCAACAATTAGTTGTAGATTACTACTGCCGTATTGAAGGTGACAGATTAAAGTTTATCTGCAACCAACAAGCAAAACTTCGAGTAGATACTTATATTGGTCTTGCAGATGCCTTACATGTAAGAGCTGAAAATGACAATTTAAGTACTGGACGAATTGTTATATTACCTTCTAGCTTTACAGGTAGTCCACGTAATATGATGCAAAATCTCAAAAGTTTACCTCATGTTCATTTGTTACTTAGTTTAAAAGATAACTGCCAGTTTTAAGAAATTTCGGATATTGATAAATGTATTTCCGCAGAAATTCCAGACTCGAATAACACAACACTGTACAATTTAGTTAAGGCACATATGGTGCACGGTCCTTGCGGCAATCTTAACCCCAAATCAGTTTGTATGAATGAGGGTAAGTGTACAAAAGAATTCCTAAAACCATTTATAGAATAAAAAAAAGAAAACGTTAATGGTTATCCTCTTTATCAAAGAAGAAATAATTGTAGGACTATCACTAAAAATATTCATGGCAAAAATGTGGAAATTGACAACCAATACATTGTTCCTTACAATCCATTTTTATTAACGTATTTTTAGGCTCACATTAATGTTGAACTTTATGCAAGCGTTCACAGTATAAAATATATACATAAATATGTTTATAAGGGACATGATTGTGCTAATATACAGATTACTGCGGCGGAGAAAGGTACACTCCACCATGATGAAGTGTCAACATTTCTGAATACACGATATGTTAGTCCCACTGAAGCCGCCTACATAATTTTTTGCTTTCCTATGCATGAACAGTCTCACACAGTTATTCGCTCACCCGTACACTTACCGCAAGAACAACAAATATACTTTCGCGAGGACAATGCAACTGAAGCATTATTCAGAGCAGAAATGCAACATACAGAGTTAACTGCGTGGTTTGAGTTGAATAAAAATCCGTCTAGCACAAGTTCTTACATTTATCCGGAAACACCAGTTCATTATGTCTGAAATAAGCAAGGGCATACCTGGAAAAAACGTGTCAAGATGCTAAAAATTATTGGTCGAATGTACAATGTTTCTCCAATTGAATCTGATCGATATCACCTTCGTCTCTTACTATTTTATGTCGTAGGTGCTACAAGTTTTGACGACTTAAGGACTTACGATAATGTCCATTATGCTTCTTTTAAAGAGGCAGCGATGCGACGTGGGCTGCTTCAGGACGATACCGAATGGCATCGTTGTTTACAAGAAGCATCCGTTTTTCAAATGAGGCAACTTTTTGCTTATATTTGCATATTTTAGCAACCTTCTAATGCAGTCTCATTGTGGGATACTTTTAGGGATTCTCTGAGCGAAGACTACTTGCTTCTTTACAGTCAGGATATTGCTTATAAACTCACTCTTAATGATATTAATAAATCCTTAACATTGCATGGTTTTTCTCTTTCGACATTTAATTTACCAATTGTAAATAATGTACCATTAGTTCCAGACAATGCACCTCACTTAAGTTTAAATTACGATTGTGATTCTATGATTTTGCAGGCAAATCAGGAGCAACGTCTAATTATTAATGAAATAAGTAAAATTATATAAGAAAACAATATTAACAGGAGCAATGCTTATTTTATAGATGGTCCAGGGGGTACAGGAAACACTTTTTTGAATCAGTGTCTTATATCGAAGTGTCACAAAGAGGGTTTTGACGTAATATCAGTAGCATGGACTGGCATTGCTGCAATGCTTTTACCAAATGGTCGCACAGTACATAGCAGATTTAAACTACCTCTTAACTTACGAAATCTCGAATTCACGGAACTTTCACGAATCTTCGGTATCATCTTTAAATATTAACAATAAAGTGGCAGAAGATATTAAATTAACACGACTAATTATATGGGACGAAGCGCCAATGGCCAGTGCTCATGCATTACTGTATGTAAATCGTCTCCTTCAGGATCTAATGGGTAATAAACATCCCTTTGGAGGTAAAATAATTTTGCTTGGGGGAGACTTTCGACAAGTTTTGCCGGTTGTTCCTCACTCTTCGAGACAGACAATTGTTCACCATTGTATTAAATTTTCTCCACTGTAATCGAAATTTAAAATATTTAAATTGTATAAAAACATGCGCGCTAAATCGGAAGAGCTAGACTTTAGTGACTTTCTTCTTAAAATTGGCAATGGTGAATATCCTGTTTTAAGTAATGAGCAAACTGAAAATTCAGTTTTGATTGAATTGCCTTTAAGTATAATAAGCAAAAAGGACATCGTGACCGAAATTTTTGGCGTTGGATTTCTAAAAGCTGAAGATGTAATACAAGTCTCCAAATACGCAATTATTGCACTAAAAAACGAACATTGCAATCACATTAATACAAAAGTTTTAGATTTAATGCCTGGAATCGCAAAAACGTATGTTAGTGTAAATCATTTAGTCACTGAAGAAGAAAACGAAATTCTTCAATTTCCAGTAGAGTTTTTAAATAGTTTGGAATTAAGCGGTTTGCCTCCTCATATTTTGACACTAAAGGTGGGTGCCATTGTAATGCTATTAAGAAATTTAAATGTATCTCAGATTAATTATAAGACATATGTATGAAAACTGTTTAGATTTGGAAATTATCACAGGAGTTAAAACAGGACAAAGGGTATTAATTCCAAGAATAGATCTTACGCCTTCAGATAGTTCACTGCTATTTAGTTTTAAAAGACGCCAATTCCCCATTCGTCTTACTTTTTGCATGACTATAAACAAGGCTCAAGGACAAACCCTAGAACGGGTTGGTATTTATTTACCGGAACCGGTGTTTAGCCATGGCCAGCTAGCTATACGTAGCTATGTCTCGCGCCAGATCGTTTGACAATTTAAAAGTACAAATAGTACCCAAGGGCAACATTACTTCAAATGTGGTGTACAAAGAAGTTCTTTGAATTGGAAGACGGGTAATTTTATAGATTACTTTTTTTAACATGCTTTGGCCTGTGTTCTAGCGTCGAATTTCGACGGGTTCAAACTAGTTATTATTTATATGTATATTAATAAATATTTAATAGAAAAATAGTGCTATTAGATTCGATATTATGGATGAAAAACAGTAATTTTTCAAAAGAATTTCTTACTAGGCAAAGTTTAGTTTGCTTATAGTTTGGCGGGGGTGGGGGGGTAAGGGTTGTGTTGACGAAAAACAATGTTTTTGCAGAAAATATATATTCAGTATTTAATTTAATCATACAGTTTATTTAAATTTGATATAATTTTATATAAAAATATTTAGTATAAAAATAGCGTTATTAGGTTGAATAATATGGACGAAAAACAGTGATTTTTTAGAAGAATTTCATCAAATATTTGAGGTATAGTAATCAGGTTTAAAAACTAGATATGTAAACCCCGTATCAATTTGTTTAAATTCCAAATTTTTTTTTTTTTTTGTAAACAGAATCGTATAAGATATACGTATATACTACAGTTTAATAAATATACCTTGACTATATACAGTTGATAAATATGATGGTCGCGTCAATGAAGGGTCTGCTGAACAAGTGGACCCACCGAAGATGGACTGAGTCTCCTGGTATGAGACAGGCCAAAGCGCACATAGGTGGGCCCTCTGCCTGTCTCACCAAAAATCTACTACGCCTAAAAAGACGCGAAATTCGGCTCGTGACAGGTCTTTTAACCGGTCACTGGCACTTAAGAAGCCATCTCCATACTATCGGTATTGCGGACAACCTGGAATGCCGATGGTGCTGTGAGGAGGATGAAACCCTTGACAATGTAGTCGGGGAGTGCCCAGCACTCACGCGCGCCAGGTTACACTTTAAGTGAGCGATTTTAAGTCCTCCAGACCAGAGCCTTATAGGTTTCTCTAAAGCCGTTGGGCTCTGGTAACCCCCGGTGGGGCATGACGGGTCCATCAGGAGACCTATATGCACAACTGCCTTGGCAGCCCACTGTTTCGTCAATTCAATTCAAATATACGAAAACCAGAAATTTACTAACAATTGTTGAATAAACATACACACATCAAAATGGTCTAGGGAACATATACAAATATGTTAATATTTTTGAGAAGATTGGAAAAAAGTTAATTATTGCAATTTTTTTACATTATTCGAATAAAATAACAATATAATTATTAACTTTTTCTGTAGATTATAATTTACTCATAATTTAGGGCCCAAATAAAAATAAAGAACAAAATCCCATTTATTACCGTTTATTAAAAAAAATTATAAAAATAAAAATTTACCAAATAGAAATTAAACTAGTAGCCAGATGGTCCACCTCTATTATTAATAACACTTTGGCATCGCCTAGGCATACTTAAAGTTAAATTATTAATTAATTCTTGGAGCAACTCCTCCCAAACATGTGTCACAGCAAGACGAAGCTCCAGAGCGCTTTAAAAAAAGTCAAATCGTTACCTTTTAAAGAAGTTACCTTTTTAACCAATCCCAAACATGCTCAATTGGATTAAGGTCCGGTGAGTTAGAGGGCCAGGGTAGAAGATTGATTTGATTTTCCTCAATAGCGATTCGTACAAGCCGTGCTCGATGTGGTGGGGCATTATCTTGTTGCAACAACGAATTTGGGCCCATTTCGCGTAAATATGGAATAATTACAGGCAGTAGTATATTATCCCTATAACTTATTCCAGTCATTATATTTTCCACAAAAATGAGGTTCGTTTTTCCGTCAAGTCTAATGCTACCCCAAAACATTAGTGATCCACCACGTTGCCTTACTACTTCCCGGGCATGACGCAAACGACTTTCATTTCCTTCCTCTCTCCAGACACGAATTCTACCAGAATCAGGATAAAATGAAAATCGAGACTCATCCGTAAAAAGAACGTTCCTTAGACAAAAAAGTTCCTTAGACCATTTTGATGTGTATATATTTACCGATAATAATATATAATGTGTTACTTGGGATGCCACTATCACAGTCCGAACGATTCGGTCACCAAGACTTACTTGCTTCAAAATCAGGATTATTTCCTATTCTATAAATTCCGTATAAAGGGATCCTGACAATGAGACTTCCCTTTTAGAAAGCAGCAGGATATCGCGATCAATGGACAACAGACAACCAGTGAGAAAATATGCAGAACCGGCATAATAGAGTGATCCCAACCTAAAAGCACACAGCATCAAAACCAATCTACTATAGATAATAAATATTTATAGACTATAATACTGTCTGTCTATAAGTATTTAATTACTATTCCAAAATTCTAACTTTTAACTTCTTATGAAAGTCTTTGGCCTCAACTTAGCAGAAATAACCCATTTAATAACAACAAGAAAGATGGAGGTAATCCCCTACCTCTGAAAGTCTTTAAAGAAGAATTTATATTTAACAAAATAACCTTAATAAATTAATTTAACTTATTAACTTTATTATTTAATACTCTTAAAATATTTCCCCTTTGGACTTCATAATACTTTAAAAGACCTGAAACTTCGGCCTTACATTTTATAGTATCTTCTTTTTTATGGAGTTAAAAAAGTTAATATTTTTGCCTTTAACCCCTGTAAATTTGCATGTGAAACCTTTTAAATTATGTTTGTTGGATGGCACTCATTGACCCGAAACTTAATAAGAAATCGTACTTAAATACTAGCAGTTTTTTGTTCGCTGGAGAACATTATAGATTTTGTGAATATCTTGTTATCTTCTGGTGTTGTACCAGTAGAAAGCTAGAGTAAATAGAAGAAATCTGCAGTGTTAATGCTGCACGTAACTCGGCTTCGGTTGTACATACCAAATCTAATTAGTACAGCGTAAATTAGGAGAATTCAATCTTTGACCTTATTATCACCTTATCTTATTAGTCTCTGAACAAAATCTGTGACGCAAACTACGGATTTAGTATAATATTCTAGAGATACCACTAACAGAAGTTCACTCGCTGCGAAAAATCTCCAGGAAGTAATGTCTATACTCTTAAAATATGGTATGGGTATAATAAAAAATTGATGACAGATATGCAGAGTTCTAGCGATCTTCCTCGTACTCATCTCAGGGTATTATTCGATTGCTTATAGTACCGCGTTCTCAATTCAGGGGTTCTGGCACTTCAAGATCTACCTTTCGGAGTACCTTTCTTGAAACAACCAGTTTCCCTAAGTCGACGATGAATATCTGGTAGGACACGACTCGGATACCATTCCTAATAAATACGCATATCAAATGAATGACGCACTATTGTTTTTTTAACAATTTGACATATAAAACACCATAGCAACGAGCAAGAGGAAACATGCATAGGCGACTACGGCAACTTTATTTGCGTTAAATAAAGACGCGTTACGGCACTTTTTTACTCCCATTTACTTTTTAAACGCATTAAAAAATGAGTATTTCTTAAACTATTTAAATTTTTTTAATTTGTATACTTTTTGTAATAAATCTGATCCCTTAATTTGCTTGCAATCGACGAACAAACATTTTCACAGCGGATCAGATTTTAAGGGAAGTTAAACTGTTTTTATTTTCTGAAGCGAAAACCATACGTCGGACGAAAAAAAACCAAGAGAACAAATTTGCTCAAAAGCGATTGAGGATTTTAAAAATAATTTTTATTTTAAGAAAAAGCAGTGACGTATTGGTTTTTTTTCTTAAAATATTTAATATAAGACATGTAGGGGCGCCACTGGCAGATAATATATTTTTTTGTACATCAACAAATGCGTCTTAATGCATAGAATCCTCGTACCAAATTTCATAAAAATGTCTACAATATTGTTTAAGTTATTATTAAAAAACTAATTTGTTTTGAAAACTTTAACACTCTGTATCTCAAAAGTTAAGACGTTTAGGATATATGTTCGTAAAAACTTTTTTATTTAAAATAGACCCAGGAATCACTCTTTAAATCACGTCTTTAAGGAACGCCCCCGTATAGCTCCAAAATTATTTAATACGTTGCCATAACAATTTAAAAACAAAAATTATTATACTGTAAAGAAAAAATTGTACTCATAGATTAAAGATAACAGAAATTTCATCAAGCGTGCCATTAACTTCCATTAAATTATAACTAATTAGTATTCAGCCAATTTAATATTTCTGAATTTGATAATATTATTTAAGCAGGTATGTGTTACTATTACTAGTGTTAAAGTTCATTATGAACTAATTATTGATGAGCTGAATGTACATGCACACGGACACATTATATCCATTGTATGCATATTACATCTCATGATAATTTTCAATTAATATGTAATTGATTGATTAAATAAATAAATAAAATATTATTTTCACTAAATATAAACAGGTGTAGAGTGGCACACGATTTACTATTCAATGAAATAATCGAAAATAAATTTTGACCTGGTTGTGGCTGTATACCAAACACGGCCCTAAATACATATTTGATATATGCCTATAATTGATATTTATACGTATATACATAAATTATAAAATTTAAATCTTGCAAGTCTTTGGCGAACTTTGCTTTACCGCGGTCGAATTTTATTTTCTATTTCCCTATCACCAAATACAGAACACGAAAACCTAGAGAGATTTATGCACGACATTCGACAGTGTCTTATCAACAAGAGCGCACGTAAAATTTTTGCTCCAGTATTAAACCTAAATATAACATTTTTGGCGATATTTTGCCAATAGCAGGTAGTAAGACCTTTACATAGAATTACATGTAAATAAACTAAAATACATTAAAATAAACTGCAAAATATAATACGATATTTAGTGATCGATCCCCGTATATATTTATGGTCGATTCGAGTCTTTCCACGGCACCCCGGCCCGTTCAACAATCAATATTTATCAGATAAAGATAGGCAAGTTCGGCAAGGATAACGTGAAACAGACGAACATACGAGATACTCTCGATGCTGCTGGGATTGAATTGTAAACAGGCCGGGAATATGAAACAGAGTCGCGCGCTCAAAAATAGGAAATGCAATTATTTTATACGTTTCAATATTGTTATTTTACAGTTTTCTTCAAATAAACGAATATAAGTAAAATATTAACTTGTATTGCGTTGTTTTATTTAAAAACGTCATTTTTACTAGATATTATACAGGGTGCGACACAAAGAGTGAACGTTCTTAGGGCAGGTACCGATTGGCCATTGGAGAAGGAAGGGGTGTGCGTCAGATTACATTCGGTGCCTTGACTCAAAGCATTTCAATTGAATTCAAATTCGGCTTGATAGGCTCCTATTTTTTTGAAGAAAATAGGGTTACCGTTTCAGTAACATCTGAACGTTACGTTAATCTGGTAAACACCTTCTTTATCCCCGAGTTAGAAATGACCGTGACCGTTTGTGGTTTCAGCAAGATAGAGCCACAGCGCACACCACCAGGGCATCCATAGCTGTTTTTTGTCCTTTGTTTTCCAACCATTTATTTTCAAGATTCGATGACGTTTTATGGCCCCTTCGGTACCTCAAGTAATATAATTGTCGTAAATTAGATGAATTAAAAGATGTAATCTGCCAAGAAATTAGTGAAATCAATAAAAATTTGCTACTAAAGTCGAGAATAATTTCCATTACCCTATGCCTGATATTCTTTTCTACAACTAAAAATCGATCCAAGTATTATCAAATGCTATGTCTTTATGTATGTTGTTCTACCAATAGAAGAAGCTGGCTATACCAACTCCAAGACTATATAATAAAATCCCTGATGATATTAAATGTTGTGAAAGTTTTATTAGTTTTAAAAGAAAAGTGTCAGACTGGTTACTGAGGGTACTATTGCGAAAGGATTTAAACAGTTTTGTGAACCAAAAAGAAAACAAATATTAAATTATATACCCAAAGACTTATATTGAAGTGAAAAAGTGTAAGAAAGTGTCACACAAAAAGCAAAATGATTTTTGCTTTTTTGACAATACTTTTTATTACGGTAAATTTATGGTAAAATATGTACTAATATCGAGATTAATATTGAATTAAAATTGTATTTTACATTTGTTTAATAAACGTCCTATATATAATAAATTTTCCCTAAAGCAAAAATTAATGATTTTATAATTATTTCAAAAACATCCTATTCCTCTGATGGACCGTGCAATTATACGGCTTATTAAAAATTCCTAGTTCACTATTGGGATCCCGGTATAAGAGATAAGAAGGTGGTTAGATTTAGGCCAAGGTTGTACATTTTTGAGCCTAAAAATGTGCCATTTCAAAATTTGTATAAAAAGTATTTAAATTTATATTTCTTTAAATTTCGAAGAATTAACCATTTCTTAAGAGGCGTGCCGTAATATATAGGTCTGTATATGGCAACAATTATAACAATTTTGAATTTTGTCACTGTGTTTTAAATAACATGGTGCAGACTTGACTCACCCTAAAATCGGTTTCGCGTTTATATTATACTGTAGTTCTTGCTGTTATTCTATTTGCTATATACCGTTGAACTTTGAACAATAAAAATGTCATTTTGGCGGCCTTTTGATACTAGTAATAATAAATCGAATAGTTTTGGTAAATATTTTTAGGCATTTTATAATGTGTTAGTTTATGACCGTTTTAGCGATCAAATTTTTAGAGAGTATCAATTTCTTAATATGTGTTATTTTCGACCTAAATATATTTTAAACCTGAATTACAATTTTTAAATGCAATATACGTTGTTAATAGATTAATATATCCGCTTAATAAAAAAAATACAGTACTGTTTTTTAAGATAAAAATTCAAGGTTAATTAGCATTGACATTAAATTTAATGAGTATTTTATTGGGTATTTTATTTTTTTGACAATTTTTGTAATAATTTACAAAAAAACTGTGCGAAAAATATGTATCATTAAATTTAACCATGACTTTTGCGTAACTTGATAAATGTTTTTGTTGGTTTTAAAATAACATATTTACTATATAAATATTAAACCGAAGAAACAAAAATTATATGCACGCCAATGCCTCATAAAGAAAACGCCGCGTGCTAAACGTTTTTAGTTTTCATGCTTGTCCAAGTAACTTCCCCTAAACTATAACATCAAATTCCAATTCCTTATGCTTAGAGATGCTAGGTCTCTCTGCCGTAAGGTGTTTTCGTATAACATAACGTTATGGGACCCAAAAATAAGAACGGGAAAACAATTATTTGTCCTCATTGCCCTAAAAGCATAACAAAAACGCATTACAGCATCCGTTGTAATAGAGAATGTAGGAAATATTATCATAAAAGCTGCAGCGGGTTGAGCACAGAAAAGTTCAGTGCCTATGAAACTAAAGCAACAGATGAAACATGGATTTGTAACAAGTGCAACGAAGATCTGGTAAAAGCTCCGAAAACGATGGACCAGAGCATAATACAGCAAATAATGGCATTAGCAAATCCCTCTATAAAGGATGTTTTGAGTTTTTTTTACCAGGAAATTCGAAGAACTTGAAGAGTCACTTAATTAAAAATGGAAATATCTAAAAGATTTTAACAAGAAAGTTAAGCAAATTACAACAGAAAATAAGGCACTAAAAGAGGAAAATAAAACTCTAAAATATAGAGTGGAAAAAATCTGGAATCATCTACAGGATCATCTTAAGAAAGATAAGGTGCACGAACGAAGCAAAAATGGGACTTCCCAATGATGGAAAGGCAAAGGATAATCTCATGAAAGTGAAAAATCTCTTGAAAAATTGAACGTACCTCTGAAACCGGATGAATATAGAACTGAGACCTTACCATATAAAGGGCCACAGTATTATTAAAGTTGTGCTACAGTATGTATACCAAAGGAATGAGATAATAGAAAAAAGAAAAACAACACGCTCTTTAAAAACTACGGATTGTGGAATTGCCGGAGAATCCCATAACATTTTTATTAGCGAAGACCTTTTAAAGGAAATTAAGCTGTGGATCAAATTCGAAATATTGCAAATGCCATGTAAGTTTAGATATTTATTAGATAATAGTCATTTAATTGGTTGTTTTATATTCAAACAAACATTGTTATAAACAATTCTCTAAATAACCTGGATCATAATAATCTTTTTGATTACTATCAACTTATTGAAACTAAGACCTGCAATCATATTGGGGATATAAATACCGCAACTAATTCTAATTGCCTAAATGTTAATACATCTTAACATTTCAAGCATTAATGCTCATTGTGATGATTTGGTGGCATACCTTGAGTCAACTGATAAAAAATTTGATGTTATAGTACTCTCAGAGACACATAGGATAAATAATTTAAATGATTTTCGTTTGGATCAGTTTGAAGTTTTTTATAACGAAAGCCAAATAATCAAATGTGATGGCACCATAGTATATATTTAGAACCTCGCTATTACCTAAGTCCGAAATTATAACTGTAAATTTCTCTTAAGTTTTAAGAGTAACTTTGTCAAAAAAATAATGTAAAAATAGGGCTTATCGCAATATATACCTCTTCTAGTTTAAGCAAAACAAAATTTATCAATAATGTAAGGCTTTTATTTGAAATAAACGTCCGGAGATGTCCAGTCGAGGTTTTTTATGGAGATATAAATATTAATATTATAGGAAATAAAGTAACTCAATGCTCTACAGAATATCTCAACTATCTAAATCACATAAGATACATTAGTCAAATAAATGGTTTTACTCGGGTAGCAGGAAATGCAAAAACCTGCATAGACCACATCCTTTTAAAAACTACCGCCAACGATATAATTGTCAGTTCTTATATTATATCGAGTGGTTTGATGGACCATTTTCCAACACTACTGAATATGCAGTTTTTAGAGTAATGACCCGAAAAAAATTTCAAATTAATAGTAAACAAATGGTTAACTTCCAAAAACTAGCAGACACTCTAATAAATGTTGATTGGGGCGATATATTGTAATGTAATGACCCGAATATTTGCATAAATAAACATTTTCTTCATCTTTATCTTTAAAACTATAAGATACGCTCGTAAAAAAAAGGATGGATTACCTCTGAGATTATCAATTCCGTTAAAAATCGCGATAAACTAAGGAGGTTGACCCTGAAACATTCGTTAAATTTCCCAACACAAAAACCTTACAGACTCTACAGAAATGTCCTCACCGAATTAATTAAAAGAGCTAAATATTTATTTTTTTAAAACAAATTAAATACAAACATTAACGATACAAAAAAAATATGGGAAACCATCAGGGAAGTAACCAATAAAACCGTAAATAAAAATATAATTATAAACTTTATAACTGAAAATGGTGTAGTGTAAGTATAACTATTTAATTTTAAAATACATTCGGTATAAATAATGTATGAAAATATAATATTAATAGTGTACAGACGTAAGCAAGAAATTCTAAGTTAATCGTAATAAATTCGCAATATGTATGTTTTAGTTAGTAAGCATTTTGGGGTTTTGATTGCATTGAATTACAATTAACAATAGACATGGTATTTTACCTTAAAACGAAAATGGACATACTTCTAAATTAATGAAAAACCCTTAATCAATACCTTTTTATCACATGGCGACCCTGCCTTTTAAACCATATAGTAAAGTAACGTAAAAGTGATTAAAGAAAAATGGGAAAACCACAGAGCAAGGAGGAAATTATAATAGCTCAAGCAGAAAATAGTGGTGGACAAACCAATAGTCCCAGCACACATGGTTTTGGTTCGATCCAGGATATTTTAAGCATTGCTATTTTTGGGCTTTTGGCACTGTTCCTTGAATGGTTTTTATATACAAAAGTAAAGAAAACGATGCTAAGAAGGATGCGTGCAGAAATAAGAGAGGAAATTGGAAGAAGCCGAGAATGATTCTAAAGGGAAGACTTAGGAAACATTTTAGGTTTTTTTTTAGGTTGCAAAAGTAACCAGTATTTATGACTAATATAACATGGAATGTCGGTGCCCACGGAATTTATATATTTACTAGACGAAATTAAGGTATTTAAGAGAAATTTAATAAAGGATAATTTAAAAAAGAGACAAAAGGAGAAATATAACCTATGTAAGTTAGCTACATTTAATAATTATGTATTAGAATTAGAAAATATTAGGGAAAATTTTAGCTTAAAATTAAATGACTCTAAATTAATACAATTAGTTAAGGAATATATAGAACAGATAGAAAAATATCTTAAAGCTAGTTAGGATATTTTAGAATCTAGATTAGGGGATATCAAAAAAGTAAGTGAAAAAAGTAAAAATTTGGTATCTTCTGACTCAGATTCAGAAAGTATTGTTGAAAGTAATTTAAACAAAAAAGTAAACACGACACAGAAATACGACCCTAAAACTTCATCAAGTCTATTACCAATTATGGATGGCTCTAAGGCCGTTACTTTGCAATTAATTAAGGGTATTGAGTGGTATGATGCACTTTTAGACGATAAAAATAAAAAATTTTTGACTACATATGTACAAAAAACACGTTTATCTCAGAGTGCAAATATTAGGCTAAAATCTTCCTATGGTTCAAATGCTTTATTAGTTATGAATCTTGAGCGGCATTTTATCACCAGAAAATCGGCCACTGCTTTATCTACTAAATTAAATAACATTAAACAAGATTCAAAGTCTGTACAAGAGTTTGGTAGAGCAATTGAACAACTAATGGCTGACCTGACAATATCTTAATCTGGGGGAGACTCTGCCAATGGATTTTAAGGCCAGTCGATGAGATAATTGCCATAAACTCTTTTGCAAACGACCTTCGAAATGCAAGCTTACGAACCATAATTAAGGCACGAAACTATGATACCCTTAATGAGGCAATATGTGGTGCTAAAGATGAGGATTTGGATCAAACCAGTACAAATTCTTTATTTCATTTTCGCGGTAGAAACAATAATAATTATTCACATTATAATAATAGAGGGTATAACAATCAGCGGGGACAAAATAATAATTTTAGAAGTAATAGAGGCAGAAATAATTTTGAATTTAGGGGCAATAATGATAATAATTTTAGAGGGAATTTTTCTCGAGGTCCGCGAAGTAATAATAATTTCAGGGGTAGGGGCTCTCGTTTTAGTAATTATTTACCAAGAGGTCAATCTAGTAGAAGAGGCCATTTTATTAGTAATGGCAATCATTCCAATCAAAGGGGTTTTTTGAGATGAATAATGAACCTGATGAAAATACTAATAATATTGGAAACCATCATCAAAATAATAGCGATACATTTTTTCAAGGCTCAGCGGAGTAAAAACAGATTTTCATGATCCCTTTATATTTAATAGCAACGGGCTTAATTTTATTTACGTGAAATACAAAAATAAAAATTTAAAAATTTTACTTGATACTGGCGCCTCAATAAGCGTAGTTTTTGAAAATTGCATAGATCCAACAGAAAAAATTAATGGATCAAAGAAAATAAAAATTAACGAAGTTGCTGGAATAATAATTTCGCAAGGCTCAGCAAATTTGTGTTTAGATATAAATGGGTCAAATATGTATCATGAGTTTTTGCTTATCGACAGTTTTGAGCACAGCGTACACGGGGTCATTGGCACAGATTTTTTTAAGCTCTATTTTGCAAATTTAGATTTCTAAAAGTTTTTATTGTCATTTAAAGTAGACAATAACAAAATAGTTGCGCCTTTTCAATCGAAATATGAGAATTATTGTACTTGTATTCCGGCATGGTATGAAGAGATAAAATATTTTAACATTAACACAAATGAAATTTTTTTTTTCGAAAAAAATTTTTGCAAGATGAAATTTGTGAAGGTGTTTTTGTTGCAGGAATTTTAGTAAAATCTGTTTCTAATCGTATTCCGGTACGAATTCTTAACACACGAAATGAAGATGTAAACATAAAAAAATTTTCGCCAAAACCGTTAAACCATTATAATATCTGTCAGTTTAACCCAGTTCCCAAAACAGTGAATAGAGTAGATAATTTATTAAATACCTTAAAACTAGATCATCTCAAAAAATTACAAAAGTTCTCTTTGCAAAAAATGTGTTCAAAGTATTCAGATGTTTTTCACTTAACGGGAGAAACTTTAACAACAACAAAAATATACAAACAAAAAATTAATCTAAAACCTAATATTAATTCTGTTTATGTTAAACCATATCGTTTACCTTATTCTCAAAAAGCTGAACTTAACAAACAAATAGAAAAAATGTTACAAGATAATATAATTGAAGAAGCCAGTTCTCCATGGTCAGCCCCAATTTTATTAGTACCTAAATAAGAAGATGAGCAAGGTAATAAAAAATGGAGAATGGTCATGGATTACAGAAAAACTCTAAATTCAAATATACAGGATGATAAATTTCTATTACCGTGTATAACTGAAATTTTAGATTCTTTGTCCGGAACTATATACTTCTCACATCTAGATTTATCCTATGGATATTATCAAATTGTGTTAGAGGAGGAAAGTAGGCCTTGTACTGCATTTGTAACTGATCGGGGACAATTTCAAATGACAAGACCAATGGGTCTGAAAATAAGTCCCAGTTCCTTTCCTAGGGCAATGTCAATAGCTTTATCAGGTTTAATTATTTTTGGAAACAGCTCCGAAACTCATAACACAAACTTATAAAATTATAAAAGTTCTCCAAAGGTTACGCAAAGTTAATCTTAAATTAAATCTGAAAAAATGCGATTTTTTGAAAAAAGAACTTTTGTATTTAGGGCATGTTATATCAGCAGAAGGTGTAATTCCTGACCCTCAAAAAGTCCAGACTATACAAAATTACCCTGTACCGAAAGACGACAAAGAATTTAAAAGATTTGTTGCGTCAGCAAATTTTTATAGGAAAAGCATAAAACATTTTGCGCATATTGTTTCTCCATTAAACTATTTAACACGTAAATGTGTAAAATTTCAATAGACATTAGAATGTTAGCAGGCTTTTAATAGTTTAAAGAAGGCACTAATTAGTCCTCCAGTTTTACAATATCCAAAACTTTCGGAAAATAACACTTTCATTTTGACTACTGATGCTTCTAATAAAGCTTTAGGAGCCACTCTTTCAAACGGAGATGGTTCACCAGTCGCATATATATTTCTAGGCAATTAAATAAAGCAGAACTAAACTATCCTGTTATTGAAAAGGAACTCTTGGGAATTGTTTTTGCGGTAAATACTTTTAGAAGCTACTTATTTGGAAGAAAATTTATAATCTGTACAGATCATAGGCCTCTTGTTTATCTTTTTGGGATAAATAATCCCATTAGTAGGGTCACATAATTTCGACTTTTATTGGAGAAATATGATTTTGACGTAAGATACATAAACAAAAATGTTGTGGCTGATGCGCTTTGTAAAATCGAAATCACATCTGAGCAACTCAAACAAATGTCAAACAGAGTGTGTAAAACAATATTTGTTAGGACAAGACAGCAAACAAAAAAAGAATTAAATAGGCAAAGTTTTGATAGTTCCTTACATGAAAGGCTTGATCACCCTGGAGTACTAGAACTTTTAAAGCCGTTAAAAAATTCTTTTGAAGTTTGTTGCATTTCAGATTTAGAATTTAATAATTTTATAAGGGATACAAATTGTAATTATTACACGAACCATATAATTTATTCAGAGAAAGAAAAAATTTTGAAAATTAAGAATTTTCGATCGACGTTCGCATTAACTGCATCGTTGAGAGATCTTTGAATTAGAAATTTGCATAAAATATGACACATCAGAAATATATATTTTAAAAAATGAAAGTAATGCGCATTTAATAAATATTATAGGTAGAGATCCCTCAGAATTAAAAATAGCTAGGATAAAAATCTCAATTATAAAAGATGTACAAAGAATTGCTGATATAGAAATGCGACAGATCATTTTAAATGATATTTATATTTTACCTAGTGGAGGTCAGGCAGGTAGTAATGGAATATATAATACCATAAACAACAACAATTTTTGGCCGAATTTACATAATGATGTTAGTTGTTTTGTAAAGCGTTGTGACTCTTGTCAAAGGTTTAAGCATTCTAACCCTAATGTCGAACCGATGTCAATAACTACAACTGCTTGGGCAGCGTTTCAAAAAATTTTTTTAGATCTTGTGGGACCTCTACCAGAAGATATATATGAAAATAAATATATATTAATATTGTAGTGCGAATTATCAAAATTTGTGGAAGGTTACCGTATCAAAAATAAAGAAGCAGAAACAATTGCTAGATCTTCTGTAGATAATTTTATTCTAAGATATGGTATACCCGAAACAATAGTGTTCGATCAAGGAACAGAATTAATAGCTGCAACTTTGAAGGAGGTTTGCAAAATTTTAAATATACAACAGCTTTCATCAACAGCTTATCACCATCAAACAAAAGGCTCTTTGGAAAATACTCATAAACATTTAGCAGCTTATTTGTGAATGCAAACGGCAGAACACAATGACAGTAGGAGCCCATGGGTTTAGTTCTGGTGTTTTGCATTCAATAATACAGTTCATACTAATACAAGGTATACACCATATGAACTCGTTTTTGGTAAACAATGCAAACTCCCTTCAAATATTAAATCGGGCACATTATAGCATTATAAAATTTTGATAATTACCCACTGGAGCTAAAATATAGATTACAGAAAGCATGGGAAGATCCAAAAAATAATCTTAATTCATTCAAAAATTAAACGTGTACAAAATCACAATTCAAAAGTAAATTCGAAAAACTACAAAAAAGGCGACCAGGTTTTAGTAAAAAACAAAACTGGTAATAAACTTCAACCAATTTTTAATGGTCCATATGTAGTAATAGATGAAAAATGTCCAAATGTTATAATATCGATAGAGAATAAGATCAAAGAAATTCATAAAAATAGAGTTAAATTATATAATACCTAATTAAATATTACGCAAAAATGTATGTAGTTAATATAATATTTAAGTAGGTTCATAATTGTATATCTATGGTTTATAATAATTAGACGGGTATAGACAAAACAGGCATTTACCCAAATATTCTGAAAAACTCCATAATAACTCCCATATTTAAGTCTGGTGATAGCCAGTGCGTTGAAAACTATCGGTCTATTGCAATAATAAGTACCCTAAATAAACTACTTAAAAAGTACATTAAAATTAAATTAAAAAATAATAAATTATTGTCAGATTCTCTATTTGGTTTTCGAAGTAAAATGAGCACTGAAGATGCAATTCAACAATTAACAGAGCGAATATTGAATGGTTTTAATGAGGTTTATAAGACCTTAGGCATTTTTATTAATCTCGCAAGAGCCTTTGACACTGTGGCACATCACATTCTCTTGCAAACACTGGGTGACGTGGGTTTAAGAGGTACTGAGTTACCACTCTTTGAATCATATCTTAGTGATCGAACACAACAAGTAAAAATTAAAAATGTACCCATCTCTCGTTGGAGAGATAGGTACAGTCCTGGGGCCACTCTTATTTTTGATCTACATAAACAACCTTACAAGAATTTTACCTAAAATAAATTGTTCTATTATTTGTTACGCTGATGATACAGTAATTCTAGTAAAAGCAAAATCATGGTCAGAAGTGCAAAAGCTAGCTGAAAAATATATCACATTAATTAAACTTGTTTTATCCACTACGCCTCGAGATTGTTATTTATACCTCGAGAGTTGTTGGAAGTGGTCTCAGGTGGTGGTGATCAGGCTCTGATTGAATCCGTTCTAAATTATGATATAAGAATTTCGGGTAGTGCGTGTAGTACAATGTTAACAAACCTGGTTATTACTCAAAAATTAATACTAAAAACAATAAATAAAAAACCAACGGTTAATTTGTTTCTGGAAAGTGGTGCTCTCACTGTAAGAAAACTTTACCTGAAGAGCACCCTTAACTTTAATTCTTCATAAAAACATTTATAAAAATATACCCCAACGCCTTAATATTACTAGATCTGTTACGAGAGAATTGGTTTTTTGACTAAGGTAGAGTTTACAATTTGTCAACATTATATTTCGTATGTGGGGCCACAAATCTTTAATTTTATCACACGCTTTTAACCTTTCAGCGGTCGCGCCGATTTTCAAAAAAATTGTGGTCGCTGCGGACTCAAAGTCCACAGCAACCACTTGTAGCTAAAAAGATCATTTCTTTTAAAATAAAAACTAAAACTATTTTTGGTTTGGATAAAAAAGACATTTTAACGTTAGTAACATTTATTTTAACTGTTTGTTTTTTATTTTAACATAATTGGCGAGTAGTTATTCAAGAGAAAAAAAAACGAGATTAAAAAAACCTAAAACTAAAAGGCCAATTTTCCCACTCAGCTATTTCAAAGCAATCTGGACATGTGGTGATAGCATGCTCTAAGCATACAGCTGCATTGCATTTTTTGCAAAAATATCGGGTAGGACGATTTTTTTCTGTTGCATAAAATACAACGTCCGCGTTGATTTGGTACATTTTCAACAGGATTGTCTGAAGTCTCTGTTTCAAGGATCTCGTGGATTCTAGGTTTGGTAACTTTTGATATATTTGGAATCTCTACACGAGCTTTAAGTTAAGCATCAATAAGCTTGAATGAAAGTTTTATTTTTGCATCTGGATCATTAGCTTTGTACACAACTAATTTATTCCGGCAACATTTAACATACTATAAAATATGACTATTCGCCATCTTCAAGTAGCACGGGCACAATTATAAACTGAACATAACTTATCTACCGTATCGACCCCTCCTTTAGTTTGATTGTACATTGTAATAATTTCCGGTTTTCTATTTTCAGAATGCAAAACATCATCCTTTTGTAAACTGGACATTAGCAAAACATTTTTACTCCTCTTGGGTATGTAGGATACAAGTGTACAGGTTTCATTAAATCCAAACATTAATGATTTTTTTCGACGATTTATGGGTTGTGAAAATTCGATCGGAAGTTCTCTTTTATTTTTTCTTACTGTTCCCATTAAAGTTAGTCTTAAATTTTGCTTTAAGGCTGTAACTGATAAACCAGTTATCAGTTGTTACATTCCTACCAGTACCTCTAATTGTTTCACACAATCTTTGTACAACAGCATCTGGAGAGTTGCTAGCTTGAAAAGGGCCTTGTTTACAGGTTGTTTACCCACATTAACTTCCATACTACATGTATAAAACACCTTTGAGTCACACATAAAACAGCCCTTATTGGCGCCAACAACAACAAAAATTTCAACACCAATGCCATCGGTTTTCCACAAATCTTCAGCATTTAAATGACTGCTTTTTAACAATCCACCTAAATAAAGGAGACCTATCAAAGCAAACAATTCAACAGAATCTGTGGGTTTAGCATCTCTTTCGCGTGAATAATTGCCACAGACGGATTCAATATGCTGGTTTGTATACTGGACAATAATATTTGATATATTTTCAGAAAAACAGTGCTGCCATATTTTTATTAGAGACTTTTGATTTTTTAAATCTCCTTTGGGACCAGGTAAATGCGTAACCAAATTTTCGATAAAAAATTTCAGGATCATAAATCTCTGTTTCGACGATGCGTTATTCTTCATCATCAGATTCATCCAGAGGCAATTCTTCTTCAAAGTCATTTTCCAAACATTCCTGCATTAATTTTTCTAGTCTGTCTTGCTCCTTTTCATACAAAGCCAGTCTAAAGGGTAAACAAAAGTAAACTATTAGTAAATAGATCGAAAATTGGCAATATTTACATACCTTTTAGCAATAAAATAATTATTTACTATAAAAACGAATTTCGACACGCCGCTAGTCGCTGCGGACTGATACTCCGCAAATATAAATATCTCTCTAACGCACTACAACTGAACGCTCCCGAGTTTAGCGGTACACTAATAATGCTATTTCATTATGGTACTGAGAACCGCAGCCCGAGGTGCGCAGTAACTCTTAGTCAATAACCAAAAACATTTTAAAATGGAGCGAGTCCGCGCGCGACCACTGAAAGGTTAAGGTTATAAGAAAAAAACTGTTTAATATACGAATAATCTAATGGATCAGGTGTAACTGTGAAAATGTTTTGTTAAAGCTACCTTTGCTAACGTACACAAATGTTATAATTACAGGTATATTCGCAAATATTATTTATTGATAGAAGAGACAAATTATGCCAACCGTAAACAAACATATTGGTGGAACGAAACAACAAACATTGCGCGAACAAAATTTATTAGCGAAAAACACGTCATGCGAATGAAAAAACATAGTAGAGATGTACGATGAGATAAAAAAGCAACTTAAAAGAAAGAAACAAAATGGGATGAGCTATGCAATGAGTTGGGATAAATCCTACCAACTTGCGTTAAAGTGGCTAAAATATAGAAGCAATATTAGATCGGACGAAGAGACAATTAAACAACAGATATCCGCACCTAAGACCTAAGTTGTCCAGAACATCGATTTTCAAAACTAGAACTATAATGTAACAATATTACTAAATGCAAATTGCAAAATAAATGCAAAGCAGTATAAAAAATAAATCATGCATGCTTATGAATGTTGTATTATATTATATACGTATATTACTCATATACGTATATCTTATTCCACAATTTATATATATATATTTTTTCTAAAGAAAATAAAACTCAATTAAAACAGTATTGATCGTCAGAGCAGTCGTCCTGACGGTAGGTACACAGAAGAAGATGAAAAAAGTATATTTTCCATTGCCTATTTTCATTAGCATTTCATTTTGCGATATTCGTCGCTCCTCTGACACTGCAAAAAGGGTAACTGGGCACCGGCTAGTATCCAGTTCAGTTTTTGCTGTCATTTTTAATTAAACCCTCGTACTTTTATGGCTGAAATATGAGAATAGGAAACTGGAAAACTCGAATTTAAGCCCACGCGGTTTACCGTCCTGGGGACCATTAGCGGTCACAATTTTGTTGCCTGCAACTTTGGAATACGTTAATTAACTTTCTGTTCCAAAAGTTCCGTTATTTATTGGCAGAATCTCGGGGATATGACGGCACTCAAGCTACCGAACCTTATTCAGATATTCGTTTATTTTCAGGAATCTGTTAAAGCAGAAAATCCCGAATTATCTATAAATTTAAAAATTTGTGGTTTTATATAAATAGGTCTTACAGGCGTTTTTATCTTACAGACAAAAACTATTTTTTTTATGGTTTTAGGCTATCAATATAGATATAGATTCAGGGAGTATTAATATTTAACGCCAAAAATGTCTAAGGGATTACCGTTGAAAAACATTTCTTTTAGAATAATTGATTCGTTACACATATTCAATAATTTCCTCATTTCCGGCATTAAAGATAATCAAATTATATAGGTTACATTACAGTACAACTTATTTGACATAGTGATTTAGGGCAAGAGGAACTTAAAGAGAGCAAAAGCAGATGGATCTATAGAGGTTATATTAATACAGTGTGTCCCGGAAAATGTGGGAAATCTCTCGGATTTAATTAAGAAATAAAAAAATAATATGGAACTTTCTTATAAAAAAATTTCTTTGCTCTACGAAAATACGGCCCCTTAAAGACACCGCTAAAAATCGGTTTTTCTTGAATAGCTTTTAAAGTACTTGATATATATTTAATACAAATTTCACTTGATCAACAGTACTAAAGACCTCTTAAAAAAGAGTCCTTAAAACACATTTACCTTATTTATTTTACCAAGGGCGGATTATGTTATGTAGATTATAATGCTTAGATTTTTAAAAACCTGTATTACAAAGACTCCAATCTTATAAATAGATTTACCTGCACAACAGGTTCAAAACAAAAAAAAAATATTTTTGCTTTAAAGCTTGAACACTCTGTATTTTAAAAATATGGTGATTTCAGATATATATTTATAGACACTTTTTTTTTAAACTTTAATCCAATACAAGAAACATTTTTTTAAATATTAGCCGTAAACACCTCGTATATAGGTATGCGATATCTTCCTAAAAAATTAAAACTCCAAGATACCTCTTAAACAGTCGAAAAAAAAAACAAATAAAACGGACATTGAACCACAATATTTCAAATTTGACGCCAGGTATATAAAAAAAAGTATCATCTCCAAAACAAATAGAAAATTAAAACGAGTGCCATATTTATTACAGAGTTTTATAAACTACCGAGCTATTACATAACGTTTAACTTGTAAGCTTGTAAAACTTAACTTGTCACTCTCTATCTCTAAAAATAACGGACTCGCAGTCGGCTCCATAAAGTTAGCCTCCCACTCTTCGCAAATAATTACAAAAAAAAATGTAATCGTTAGGTCATGAAAGGTCAATATGAAATTTCGTTAGGTCATTACAAGTTTTTTTTTATTGACAATTCAGTTTTTGAAAACTAATTTAACAAACAAAGTTGGCCTCCCACTTTCTTCAGATCAAGGCTTTTTTGTAATCAATGTAGAATCACCTCAGGAGAATTGGTCATTCGTTTTCCTCGTTTGGTCATCCATAATTTTGTTGTAAAAAAATAAAAACTATTGTAAAAATTACAAAATAAGTTTCAGGATGTATTAATCGATTAATCACGAATGACCAATCGTTAGAAATCGATGACCTAACGTCACCCAACAATTTCCAAGCTATTTCAAGTATGTTACTATTTATTTAACCAAAATGTATAGTAACTTTTAAGTGTAGCGTAAGTGTAACTTTTTAATGCTGTCACCTTAAATCCAAGCAGTATTTTAAACATTAGTAATATTGCAGTTTTTAATATGCCTGGTATACAATTTCATATTAGGTGCTTGAAAATAGCATTAAAACTGTAAAAAAAAAAATATTCAAAGAATTAAAGTTTTATACATATATATTACTTAATAATATATACATACATTTTTCCTAAATATTGCATAAGCTATGATATTAAAAGTTATACATTAGGCATAACTTAAATGGATTTGATTCATATACTTTATTAGACGATTAGTGATGGAATTTGGGCTGCATCCAAACCCACAACACTTGAGGGCTTTCTTGAATCTCTATTTAGGGGTACAAAGGACCAGCTTGCTATGTAAAAAGAGCACCAAAACAGAAACGCGAAAAGTACTTTAAACAATTTAATTTAAAACCATTTAATTTTGTGTGAGAGAATTTGTTGTTCATATTTAAAAAAAATGCGAGCGGGCGGGACAGCACAGCGAGACCGAGAGTCTCCTTACACAACCATTATCTAGGAGCGACTGACGCCAAAAAGTCGGATGATGCAATTTCCCTTAAAAACCGTTACCTGCGCGGGGGTGTGAGGAAGCTCGTCGCGACCAATAGAACGAAGGGGAATGATTCCGGGAATGTATATCTTGTGACGAATATAAATTTTTATTTATATTATATTCGACTTCCATTGTAAATGCTGTGTTTTATTTAATTTGGGTATGAATTAATGTGTGGATGGTTTAAGTGTGTATTTGAATGTGTTTTTCTTTATGTTGCAACTCGTTTTGCAACATTCTCCCCCCTTTTGAAGCATCGTTGCTTCTAAACAAACAAAAATTAAAAAAAAATAATTTTAACCATCATTGGGCAAAGGTGAGGGTAAAGGATATAATTTGGTAATCGGGCGTACAAATTTTCCATCTTTAGTTTTAATTTTCACCACACGAACCCTTCCATCAGGACCTTTAAAAATTTCTAGAATTCTAGCTCTTGGCCAGTATAGCGGTGGAGTGTTATCTTCTTTTAATAAGACTAAGTCGTTCTCTTCTAAATTACCTTTTTTTTACCATTTAGGCCTGCTTTATAGCCTACATAGGTAGTCCTTTGACCACCTTTTCCAAAATAGTTGCTTAATTTGGCTACACTTTTGCCAATGAGAAACTCTATTTTCGGGAACGTCACTAACGTCTTTTTCAAAGTAAGCTGTAATATTGGAACCGATTAGAAAATGACAAGGGGTAAGATACTGAAAGTCTGATTTGATAGGGGGCACAAGGGCCTAGAATTCAGTATAGCTTCAATTTGAGTTAAGATTGTACTAAATTCTTTGTATGTTAACTGCATATTTCCAACGAGTCTATATAAATGATATTTTAACAGCAGCTTCCCACAGGCCTCCCCAGTGTGGAGCTTTGGGTGAGATGAATTTCCAGTGAGTCTTGTTTTGAGACAAATAATTCTTAATCTCATTAGTGACCGAAGATTTATTGAAAAAGTCATAGAGCTCTTTTAATTGATTTTTAGCACCTAGGAAGTTTGTGCCATTGCCTGTGTAAATTATTGAGGGGTTACCACGCCGAGAAATGAATCGCTCGAGTGTCATCAAAAAAGCTTCTATAGACAGACTAGTAACTACTTCCAGGTGTATTGCCTTGGTCACCATGCAAACGAAAATACAGATATAACCTTTTATTATTGGGGCTTTACGCAAACGTGAAGATTTGATCTGGAATGGGCCACCAAAATCAATTCCTGTTTTTTCAAAGGGCTTAGAAACTTGTAACAATCGATCTTTGGGTATATTTGCCATAAGTTGGCTGGCGGGACTAGAGGAAAAACGCGCACAAGTGACGCATTGCCTTATTATCTTTTTTGTCTCTTTGAGTCCATTCAAGGGCCAAAATAGGAGTCTAAAATTAGAGAAGACATTCTGAGTACCACTGTGTCCTAAGCGAAGGTGTTCATGTTTTAACATTAATCCAACTGTGGAATTATGAGAGGGCAAAAGTAACGGGTGTTTTTGCTCAAAACTTATGTGGGCATTTTCTAATCTACCTCCAACTCTTAGAAAATTGTTTTGATCCAAAAAGGGTTTAAGTGAATTGATGCTTTTATTTGAAGCACATTTATTCTGGGTAAGCTCTGCGATTTCTTTACAAAAATACTGACCATGCAAATTTTTAACGATTAAGTTTTGAGCTTTTTTTTAATTCGCTTATTGGTAAAGGGCCTTTAATTTTTTGTTCCAGATCTTTAGCGATTTTTATACAATTATTTATTATTTTTTACATTTTTTGTATTATGTAGAAATCTAAGGACATAAGCTAACGTTCGTTTTAATCGGGTAATGCTCGAGAATTTTTGGAATATATCATTCCAATATTGGAAACTACTTTTAGTCTCCGTGACTACACAACAGAGTTTTATAGAGGAAACTTTTTCCTCAGGGAGATCTACAATTTTAGTTGGGTTATCCAAAGTATCCAAAATTACTCCTGGATCTTGTAAAAAATGTGGACCAGAGTATCATGCACCAGAATCCAGAATTTCTTGGGTAAAAATACCCCTTGATAAAATTTCAGCCGCGTTTTCACTTGATTTTATGTGTCTCCAATGAAAATCTGAAGTCAAATTCTGTATTTGGGCAACTCTATTTGAGACGAACACAGACCATATACTCGGCTCTTTTTTACACCAGCTAGGACAATTTCTGAATCTGACCAAAGATTTACTGATTCAAAGGATATTTTTTCTTTAAAAATGTCAAAAATTCGGGAAGCAAGATTTGCTAAGAGCAACATAGCACACAATTCGAGCCTTGAAGGAATTGTTTTCGTTTTTATGGGAGATACCTTGGACTTTGAGGATATCAGGGAACAAGAAACAGAGTCCTCATAAATTGTGCGGATATATATGCAAGCACCATAAGCTAGCGAGGACGCGTCTGCGAAACCATGCAATTCAAATTTTTAAATTGGTTTATGTGAAAACAAACATCTGGGAATTTTTAAATTGCAAATTAACTTAAGATGTTCTAAAAATTATTGCCATTCTTTGAGAATATGTTCATCAGATATTTTTGTGTCCCAATCGGCCTTACATTTCCAAAGTTTTTGCATGAGAAATTTACCTTTAACTATAATTGGGTTAACCAAACCAAGAGGATCAAAACACTGGGCCAGAGTAGATAAAATAATTCTTTTTGTAGGGAAATCACACGAGGTTATTTTAGGAACAGAGATTTTTAAACAGTCATCAGTAAGTTGCCATTTTAGGCCAAGTATTTTGCTTGGGGATTTATCGAGATTTAGGTCACATTCTAGGGACGAGCTTTTTTTAAGATATTCTAACAAATTGTGTGAGTTTGAATTAAATTTATGGAGTGTGAAACCTGCACTATTTAGCAAAGAGTTTAATTGGGCATATAAATCAAATAAATCTTCAATTTTATCACATCCTTCAATAATATCGTCCATATAACATTGTTTTAGCAACGCATTAGCAGCTAGGGGATATTTATTTATATTTTTGAGCGCTACATCTTTCAAAACACGAGTTGCACTAAACGGTGCGAAATTTGTACCGTAGGTCACGGTTTGTAACTCTATACATTTTAAATCTTCATTCGAGTTTTCTCTCCAGAGTATGTTTTGAAGAAAGTTATGTGCCGGGTTAGTTCTAATCATTCTGTACATTTTCATAATGTCAGAAGTGAGAGTGTATTTAAAAACGCGAAATCTGCACAAAATATCAAAAAGTTCTGGTTGAACTTGATAACCCTTTAGTGTTACATTATTTAACGCGAATCCCTGTGACGTTTTTGCTAACGCGTCAAAGACTACGCGTAATTTTGTTGTGATAGCGGAGTCCCGAATAACGCAAAGATGTGGAATAAAATATTTTAAGTGTCCCGTTTTATTGTAAAGAGCCAAAGGAACGTATTTCGAATGACCAAGTTCAACATATTCGTCTATAAACTATTTATATTCGTGAAACAAATCCGGGTTACTTTTAAAACGATTTTCTAGGGTTAAAAAGCGTTTTTGCGCTATTTTAAACGAATCGCCCAATTTTAAGTGCTCATCAGGGGATTAAATAAATTTGGTATGAACCAATCATCTAATATTTTTGTTGTTTTTTCGAAGATATCCTCAGCAAGTTTATCTTCCGGGGATAAAATTGATTTTTGGGGAATATCTTCGATACACTAAAACTTGTGACACTAAAGAAGTGAGAATATTTTCTAGATTATCTTCCCAGCTATTTCCCTCCGAGATCTGTGTAAAAAATGCATAATGTTGTTGTTCACAATCAAACAAATTTAAAGATAAATTACCCGAGATAATCCATCTGAGGTGACTGTTTATCAAAACCAACGAGTTATTTTCAAGTTTACAAATTCCAGGAACCAATAAATTGTAGAATAAATCTGCTCCTATAAGCATATCTGCTTCCGAGGGAATGTAAAAATTGGGATCAGCCAAATCGAGAGAAATAGAATCAGGGATATTCACATTTTTTGGATGAATTGGGTTTTGTGGTAACCTATTAGTAATATTATTTATTATGGCGCAAGAGAGTGAGAAATTTTAATTTTCTATTTTTGAGTGTATCAAGAGACCTACCATTTGGTTAGAGACAATTGAGTTTTGGGAAATACCTGTAGTATTTAACACTTTTGTATAGCGAGTATAGTTGAGTTTATCTAATAGCTTTTTGGTAATAAAGGAGATTTGACTCCCGTTATCTAGGAGTGCTCGGGCTGTGATAATTTTTCCTGTTTTTGAAAACATTTCAATCTGAGCAGTTGCTAAAAGAACTTGATTTCTTTGGGTGGCTATACCACTAAAATTATGTGGGTCCTCATTTGTACTGGGCGTGCAAGTATGTGAGCTTCTGGGTGAATATTCATCAGTGTGTTGATTGCTGCGAGTTTGAGTGGGCAAATGTGTGGCTCTGTTATTGTGATTGTCTTCAAAGTGAGGAGTATTTCGATTGAGTGAGTGTGAGGGCGCTTGTCTTGTGTGATTATTACAATTTGGTCGTGATTGAGAATATTGATTGCGTGCATTATTTACTACATTTTGTGTGTTTCTAGGGATAGGGTTGTGTGTAGGGTTGTTGTGTGTAGGTTCAGAGCGATAACTACCGTGTGATTGTGAGTGTGAATTATTTTGTGCAACATTTAAATCCGTATGCCTGAGTGTGTGGTGTCTTCTTTGACATATTCTACATTTTGATTTTGAAAGACAATTACTTGTAAAGTGTTTATTACCCAAACAATTAAAACACAACTTTTTTGATTTAACAAACTGCTCTTTTTCATTCAGATGCAAATTTAAAAATTTTTGACACGAGTAAATGCGGTGATTAGCCAAGCTACAATAAGGACAAATCGAGTTTTTATTTTCAGAGTTTTGAAAATCATCTGATTGCGCGTGAAAAGAAACTTTTTGTCCACTTTTTTTTACAAAATATTTACTTGTTGAATGGGGCTGAGAATCACTAATATTTTCTAACATCATGCATCTTTTTTCCAGAAAATCTAAAAAATGTTGTAAACTTGGCAACGTGTTATAATTTCTCTCCTGTTCAAAGCCTCGTTTTGTGTTAAAATCTAATTTTCTTTCAAAAATATAAATTAGTAAATACTCAAAGATTTGTTCTGTAGGGATATTAAATTTTTTTAGACATTCTAATTTTTTCTTGATTGTAACAACAAATTCTCTCAATATGGGGGATGTACATTTACTTATGGGCGATATGTCAATCAAACTACTTAAAAAACTATTTACTACACAAGTCAAATTTTCATATCTAGATTTTAAAATATCAATAGCGATTTCAAAATTATCATTAGTTAATTTCAAAGTTTCAATCTACTTTAAACCTTCACCTTTAACCGTAGATCTTAAGTACCATAAGCGTTTAACAATAGTGAGATTTGTATTGTCAATAACAAGTGCAGTGAACATTTCAAAATATGACTGCCAATTTAAAATTTGACTATCAAATGGGGGTATATCAATTTCAGGTAAATTTATTTGAATTAAAATTATTACTATTTACACTATTTACACGCGGGGTGGATAAATAATTTTCTTTGGGAACATTTTGAGCTTCAGATAAAAATGAAAACCTTTGACAAACATTTCTAACTATTTTTATACAAGTGTAGCGCTTATTTTCTAATTCTTCACGATTTTCTTCATCATTTTCGTCCAATTCCTCAATTTCATCTTGGGCTTTACAGTATTTATTAAAGTACAATTTAAGAGTCTCTTCGCGGGCCTGAAGATCGGTTACATCTTCTTCTACAAACGCGTTCTGGTTATTTGTCAACCAGTTATAATACCGGGTAATTGTACTTTTCGCGGATTTACGGTCTTTTTTAAAGAGTTCTAAATCAGCCATCGTGATTTTTAAAGCAAACAAAACAACAGTAGTTCTTAGAGTCAACAGTTCATACATAAATAATTGGAACAAACTCACCAAATTTGGTTTTCTTGGGCTGCAATGGATCCACAATCCATACAAAAATCTGGCCTTAACAGGGCAAAATCTCACCAATTCGTGCTTTAAAACTGCACTACAGGCTCAACAAGAGCAAAACTGCAAGCTGCTCGTCAATCCTGCTTCATCTCAGGATCAATCCGGGGCTCACTTCGATAGAATTTAGGGCTCGATCTGTTAAAATTAAGGCCCTATCCGGCTCGCTAGGACCATAAAATGATGGAATTTGGGCTGCATCCAAACCCACAATACTTGAGGGCTTTCTTGTATCTCTATTTAGGGCTACGAAGGAACAGCTGGCTATGTGAAAAGGGCACCAAAACAGAAACGCGAAAAGTACTTTAAACAATTTAATTTAAAACCATTTAATTTTGTGTGAGAGAATTTGTTGTTCTTATTTTAAAAAAATGCGAGCTGGCGGGACAGAACAGCGAGACCGAGAGTCTCCTTACACAACCATTATCTAGGTTGTTTCTAGGTACTAGAAACTGGTTTCTAGGTTTTCTAGGTATTTATTGCGACTGACGCCAAAAAGTCGGATGATGCAATTTCCCTTAAAAACTGTTACCTGCGCGGGGGTGTGAGGAAGCTCGTCGCGACCAATAGAACGAAGAAGAATGATTCCGGGAATGTATATCTTGTGACGAATATAAATTTTTATTTAAGTCGACTTCTATTGTAAATGTTGTGTTTTATTTAATTTGGGTATGAATAAATGTGTGGATGGTTTAAGTGTGTATTTGAATGTGTTTTTCTTTATGTTGCAACTGATTTTGCAACAATTAGTATGATAAATAATAAGGTAAACCGATCAAAGAATTTACGATTTTTAATTGAAAAAAAAAATAGAATTAAACAAAAATTCAGTTAATCAAATTTTGTATTATTTGGACCCGCTGTATAATTTTTTTCTTTCTTGAATAATTACACAATATGTATTTTTTTTACCATACTATATGTATAAAAGGTAACCTAAATATGAATGCAAAATCTTGACTACTTACAAAATTTATTTTAATTTAAATTGTACAAATACTAGTTTCAATTACCAGAGGAGATTTTAACATGCACTTATTCATACACATTAACTCTATATATAATATATTAAGCTAAGAAATAAAAAATGTCTCATATCTAGCTTGAAATTTTCCTCGACGAGAGACAGCAAAACGTTAAACAAATGACACCAATAGTTACAAATATAATGAAAATAAATTATGTCTCGATACATACGCTGCCGATCATCATGTTCTCTTGTAGAGTTTATTGGAGAAATTGAAAGCTAATAAAGTTTTCTTGCTAAAATACTGTTCTTGGAGTCTCACAAAGTTTTCACGAATATTACGCGAAAAATAAATAAATTTATAGAAGTACGAAAAGTAACAAAGAATTCTTATTCTGTTACTTTACCGCTTGTCAGAAAACTTTGTCAGCTTTAGTTGCTTTATGCTCTATAAAGCTCTTTGCCAAGCTAGAAAACGTGTTATCCGACAAAGAGTTAACAAGAAAACTTAAATATATTAAATTTCAAAATAAAATCGTACCTTAAATGAAGAGATACATTTATACAGAGCATTTAGAAAGAACCATCCATACAAGAAAATCTCAAAACACTTAAGTTTTATTTGGTAGCGTTACTAATAATAAAAAGAGGCAATTCCTGCAATAAACAGTTAGTAAATATAGCTTTTAAAATTTTACTGGACATCCAGGATTTTTTTCAGTTTTAAAAATTCTTTCTTGCTTGCTTTTTATTTTATTATATGTTGTTGAGAGGCCTTTATGTCATATAAAATAGATTCTTTTCAACTTGTTGTCTTATTAAGAAATTTTTTTTTAATAAACATTTTCTTCTTAACTTCATTTAGTCCCATTCTTAAAGCACCTACTAGCGGTATATAATCTGATTAAACCTCTGCTTTTATTAACGGGGTTCAAGATCCAGATTCTAACCATGCTCTAAGGATGACTCATTATAAAAGTATTTCGGAAGTTTTGACCCATAGCTTGAAAAGCTGCCTCATACTCTAGAGGTAGCTTTTCAAACAACTAGAAGGCAGACACAAATAAGACAAATCAGAACTTCGTAAAGTGATATCGAAGACCGCCTAAAGAAGATTGAGCCATTTTTAGCTAGGAAACCTAAAAGATTTTGATTAAAGGAAGAGAAAGTATACTCAAAGTTAAAGTCTCACAAATTATGCATCTATTTAAAGGGTTGCACGCTTCACCGCATTAAGGCATCATCACACCTCATCTAAATACAAAAACTACACACTTACTTACACTAACATAAATAAAAATATAAAATATTATATGTCTACAACATCGTGTACTGTTATTAACTAAAATATCAGTACCTTGAGTATACTTTCTCTTCCTTTGGTCATATGTCTAAATCTCTTTGAGAATAATGAATAATTATTTTAAACTTGTCAATTTAATTATTTTAGACTTATCCAATGTTGGAATTGCAATGAGGAGGGGCACCTTAAAATGCCTCAAGTCTTTGAGAGATCTAAGGAACCAGGAAAACTTTAACTAGTCAGCTTTATAGGGCGCATACTGGCTGGGTGCTACCAAGCCCCACGTATAAGAGTAAACCGGCTGCCATATCCTAAAGAGAGCTTGGTACTACCGGGAAATGTGAGATAGTGGTGAATAGAGGATTAAGTCATACTTTCGTGAAGCCGAACATTGTAGGATATGGATGAACTTACTATAGGATTTTAGCACCCCCAAATTTAATTCTGGAGTCCGCGGATAGAAAAAGGATTCCGATTTTTGGATCGCATAAAGCTACAGTCACCATTGGCTTAACAATATTCCAATAGCCAGTACTAGTAGCAGAAATCAAAGATGATGTTATATTAGGATTAGATGTTATAAATGCTCAGCAGTTTAAAATTGATGGATGTAACCGGATATTGATGATGAGAAATTAAGAGATTTTTATGCACCACCTAGATGAAGATAAAGAAAATACTAGATTCGTTAAGTTATCTAAGGATATTACCATACCAATATCTCCAGAGGTGATGGCTTAAGCTACAACTGGAAGAAAAAAAAACTATTTTGATTGAGCCCATGGAAAGCTGCAAAGTATATAGTATTGAATTTTTCTAGCAAAGACGTTATATACGCAGAAGAAATCTACTGTTTTGGTTCAAATGGTAAACTTAAAAGAATTTGATCAACACCTGAAGCAAGAAGAGAATATTGGTGTATGCCTTGAAGTAGTGTCAGTCATGAAAAATGCTGATAGAAGTCGCTATTTAAGCAAACCTTTTCCTGTATGTTTACAAAACCTATTTGAAGCGATTTTAATCATGAACCAGTGTAGTAAATGGCAATGTCTTCTTGAAGAAAATTAAGATGTGTTTTCCTTGCACGATAATGACCTGGGAAGTGCTGATTTGCTACAGGATCAAATTAACACTGGAGACGATGCCCCGATAAAACAAGCACTTTGAAAGATTCCGATAGTAAGCAAGGTAAAATTTCCTTAATACTTTAAGAAATGAGGACACAAGGCGTGATAATGCTTTCCCAAAGTCCTTGGACATCTCCAGTTATACTAGTGAAGAACAAGGACAGAAGTTTTTGTGTAGACTATCGGCGACTGAATGACATTACCAAGAAAGACAGGGATACTGGCAGGTAAAGATGGACCCAGAAGATAAGGAAAAGACCGCATTCTAGACTGGACAGGACTTTGGCAACTTACAGTCATGTCCTTTTGACTCTGCAATGCTACAGCCACCTTGGAGAGACTTATGGAAACTGTGTGTAAAATGACTTGGGAATCATGTTGAGTTTATCTGAATGTCGTGATCACACTAGGATAAACATCTGAAAATCATTTAAAGAATATTCAAAATGTATTTGTTAAGCTCCGAGAGGGGAATCTGAAGCTAAGTCCTAAAACATGGTGCTTATTTCAAAAAGAAATTCAATAGCTTGGCCATGTAATATCAGAAAAATATATCAAGACTGATCCAGATAAACTAAGAGGAATCGAAAACTGGCCACGATACACTGATAAACACCAGCTAAGAAGCTTTCTGGGCCTTGGACCCTATTACAGAAGATTTGTAAGAAATTTTGCTAATCTTGCAAAGCCTCTACATAAGCTCACGAAGGACAAAATGGTATTTAGTTGGTCAGACTGTGAAGAAGCATTTCCAGGGCTAAAAAGCACTGTGTACATCTCCGATTTTAATGTATCCAATACCTGGACAAACTTTATTTTAGATATAGATGCAAGCAATGTTGGAATTAGAGTCGTCCTAGCACAAAAATATGAGGATGGCGAACAAGTGATAGCTTATTTTAGTAAAACGCTATCAAAACCAAAAAGAAACTATTGTGTCACTAGACGAGAGCTATTGGCAGCAGTAAAAGCTATTGAACATTTCCATAAATATTTGTATGATCAATGATTCATACTTAGGACTGACTATGCTTCTCTGAAATGGCTGTTTTAGTTTACAATCCTCGAAGGATAAATAGTACGGTGAACTCAACGATTACAAGAGTATCACTTTACAATAGAACATAGAAAAGGCTAACATCACCAAAACGCCGATGCTTTTTCGAGAAGACCCTGTATTAAAACATATCAACATTGCCTTAAAAATGAATCAAAACAAAATCCAGAAATATTTACTTGTAATTGTATTGGCCTTAACAGTTCTGACGAATGGGATGTATCTAGTTTAATCCAGGATTAGTGCGATGACCCAGTATTAGGTCTTATTTATGAACTAAAGTCTCGAAAAATTTTAAAACTAGAATGGATAGAAGATATTTTACACAAATATTCAGAACTAAAGGCTTATTGGTCTCAATGGAATTCGTTGGTTATACAAGATGGATTGTTAAAAAGTGTCTAAGAGAGCGTAGGTAGAAGAGAAAAGACATATTTGATAGTCTTTGCTCCAAAAAGGATTCCAGAAGTTCTTAGCGTTCATGGCGGTGTTAGCGGAGGACATTTTGGAGTTAATAAAACCTTGGCAAAAGTGAACGGTCATGAAGATGTTGAACGCTGGTGCTAACAGTATGAGCAATGTTCGTGAAAAAAAGTTAAAGGACCCGGACCAGAGGAAAAATGATGCAATATCTTATTGGTACACCCTTTAAATGAATTGCCATAGACGTAGCAGGACCGTTTGCTACTAGTATCTTCGGAAATCGATATGCTATTGCCGCTATGGATTACTTTAGTATGGGTTTATCCGATTCTAAACCAAGAAGCAACGACAATAGCTAAAGTGCTGTTGCAGAACTCTATTTGTTAATTTGGTGTCCCCAGAGAGATACATTTTGACGAAGGAAGAAACTTTGAGTCACAAATATTCCAACAAGTATGCCAGTGGCTGAGAATCAATAAGACCTGTCCAAACCCCCAACACCCTTAGTCTGATTAAATGTTTGAAAGATTTAATCGCACATTTAAAACCTATTTGAGAATGGTGGTAGACTCTAAGCAAACCAACTGGGATACTATATATAACCATTTCCCCAGCAAAAGTTATCTTTGGTGATGAACTTGATATATTACTGGGGAAACCCACAAGTCTGAAACCCTTGAGGAGTACGTCGACCATCTTCAAGAGCGTTAGCAAATTGTTCATGAACATGCACGGGATGAACTTTACCTAGAAAGTAACAGAATGAAATCATGTTATGACATAAAGGCAAATTCTACCTGTTTTAATCCTGGAAATAAAGTTTGGTTATATAATCCATGCAAGACGAAGGGCAAGTCACCAAAGCTCCAGAAGGATTAAGAAGGTTCATTTCATGTGGTCGCCAGGATCAACGACGTGTTGTACCGTACTAGATTATCCTCAGTCATATTGTATGGGGTAAATTTATTATTCTTTGACCTGTATACTGAGACGCAGCACATCAGTACATAAACGCAGCAAAACAACGCAAGTTTAGGTTAATTCTAGCAACTTTGAGTAGAAAATACGTATAGTTCCGTTCACATACCGATTTTTTAAATTGCCTTTATTGAACCAAAAATATACTATTTTTATGGAGTTACTCTGCGAGCGGTACGCGACTATTTCAAAGAAATAAAATAAATTATATTAATCACTTTAAAGTATGATATTTAATAGGTTTTCACATATGTTCACCATGTTAGTTAGTGAAAAGAGTTCTTCAATCTATCTACTATATCTCTTTGGATACATTTTCTGCATTGACTAAAAACTTAGAGTAATAAATAATTATTTCTATGAAAACAAAGCAACCTAGGCATTAGGTATAAAAATGGAATCCCTTATATCACCAAATTCCGGGATATGCAAAGTAAACCCTCAAAAAAACAGGTAAATTTAGAGTGCTATTTTCAAAATGACAGAACAAAAATTAAAGAACTAAGGGTTGCATTAAGTCTTAGCGACTATGATATAGTAATTTTGGTAGAAATATCACTGTATGATTTGTTTTCTTCGGGTTATATAAGCTTTCCTGGATTTACTGTGTAAAGAAGTGGCCGTTATATTGCACCTAGTAAGACAGCAAGAGGCGGTAGGTGTTTTTATTGCAGAATCCAATAAACTGGTGTTAAAGAATATTGTCGTTCCATGCAGTGAAGTGGAACAATTGTTTGTGCAGGTTAAATGTCAGAAAAATTCCTTTATTGTGGGTTGTGTCTATATCCCCCCCAGCTTCTCCTCATTTCAAGTATAAACTCAATTATGCTTGAATTCAGGAACGTATGGAACATCACCCTCTTGGAGAACTGATTGCATATGGGGACTTCAACATACGAGATGAAATACTTTGATGTACGTTGACCTATTAACTCTCCTGCATATATTCTTTCGAAACAATTTGCATATTTAAATATTTTTCAGATAAATAATTTACTAAATCGCAGGAGTGTTTTTCTGTAGCTTTTGTTTTGGCATTAATCTGATATCGGGGTGAAAATCTGAAATCAATCGAAAATATACAGGCAATTTTCGTCTACATCATTCAGCCATAAATTGCATTGAACTCTAATTTTAAACAACCCTGTATACATCTTGGCATAAGATGTTATAAAATCAGTTAGTAACAATAAGAGAATACGATAAAAATTTCAAAAAGTAATGACCGGGCGTTTCAAAAATAATAACAAAAAACCATCTTCAATAGGAATTATAAAACACCCTGTTACATGAAAACGATTTACTTTTAAAGATTCCTGTATATGAAATTTTTGTCTTATTTTTAGATAAAGATGCGGCTGGTAAAATAATGCGATGTAATTTTGGGACCTAGTCTATATATATTCCAGATTACTAAGTTTAACATCATAAATATATTTTGCTTAATAACCTAACATTATTAGAAGTGCTTAACAAACTTCAAAAACTGCCCAATAAAATTACTCTAGGACATGATAATATTCTAAATTAATTTTTTTAAAACTGCCTATTTACCATCACTTAATCTTTATGTATCATATTTAATAAATCAATTAATTCTGATATATTTACAGAATCATAGAAGCATAGTTACATTATACTGATCTTAAGTCTGGGAAAGCGAATAATGTGAGTAATTATAGAGGGGAAAGTATTTAGTCCGCACTTACTAAATTGTTTGATAGTTTGGTGGCGGATCAGTTAGCAATAGCTGGGAGAGTACTTCAGTGAATAATCAGCAGATTGCATTTTGCAGAAACCGTACTACTAAAGATAACCTTGCCACTTATAAAATAGCTCTGCAACATGCCTTAAAGCAGGGCTACCAGGTAGACGCGACCTACACCGATTTCGCCAAGGCCTTCGACAGGGTAAACTTTAGGATCCTTTAAGCTAAGTTAAAGGCTTCTGGTTGTTCAGGGAGACTTTTGGTCTGGCTGGAGAGTTTTCTTAAGGTTAGAACACAACCTGCAAAAATCAATAACTCGATTTCCAATTCCTTTCCTGTAACATCTGTGGTACCTCAGGGTTCTCATTGTGCTCCCCTGTTATTTATATTGTTCAACAATGATCTTTACAGGTTACTTAGTTATTCAACTGGCCTACTATTCGCTGATGACTGTAAAATTTTCAAAGCCATTCGAACTGACTTTGATGCAGCTTCCATCACATTTGAACTCTCTGTGTTGTATACTCGAAAATAATTTGCTTTTGAATGTGGGAAAATGCTATTTTAATAGTTTCTATCGTAACAAATCTCGGATACTAAATTAATACACCCTTAATAAAACTAATTTATCATACTCCTTTTCTGTAAGGGACCTTGGTGTTTAATTAATGAAATTTAATTTTAATGAAAGATTATCTTTTAATGACCATGTTTCAGCAATTTCTCTTAAGGCTATGAGCATGTTGGGTCTAGTGATAAAGAATCGTGATGATTTCTTTCCATTTGTCATAAAAAACTTGCGTTATTGGTGAGGTCTGGATTGGAATATGCTACGGTTATATGGTCACCTTACTATGATTTGCAAAAACAAATGAAACGGGCTCAGCACAAACGTTTGAGATTTGTGGCCTTTAAATATCACATAAGTTCTGAGTATATAGTTACTTAACTTAATAGTAAAGCCTAAATCCATATTGGTACGTAATTACGGATACGTGAGGCTGTCAAGCCTATCCGTGACTTTTATCCCATCTACTAAAGACAAGTGTATCTGTAAAATAACTTTATATTTTAGTCGAGTTTTTGGTGTTTATAGTTTTAAACAGTTGTTTACAGAGTTAACCTATTTTTATGCCTTGATTGTAAAAGGGTTTTCGGATTCCATAGAGGCCACTAAAGTTAAATTATTGTCTTCATTGGCGCAAAGCTCGAAGGTAAAACCCTGGTTCTTTTCCACATATACTAAGAAACGTTAGTGTTCTAAATAATTTTGGCACTGCCTATTAATTAAAAAGCCGCAGTAGTCACATTGAAAATATATGGAACCCGGGGTCGAATTTAAACTTGACATTCTAAAAAGAATGATACAAAACAAGAATAAGTAAAAAAAAAATGGTAAAAGTTCAAAAATAACAATAAAAATAAATAGTACAACGGACCAAAAATACGGAATGAAGTTCGAATTAACCAACTTCTATTCGTGTTTTCCTTCACGTAGGTACGTGAATCCTTTCGGGTCTCTTATTGGCTGATAGCAATCACGTGGTATCAACGGATCCGTAACTACGTATCAATGTAGTTTCAGGCTCATAGAGAAAATATGTTAATTATTCTTGAGTTGGATAGCTTGGAACATAGACGGGTAGTCAGAGATTTATGTTTTATTTTCAAATAAATTAATTAATGGAAAATCGGATTGTCCTCAACTATTGTCTCAAATTCGTTTAAACGTTCCAAATAGATCCCTGCGTCACCCACATCTATTTTTCATACAACATCACCCGACAAATTATGGAAAGCACTCTCCCATAGATAGATCTCTTAGATTGTTAAATTCTATTAGTTAGGAAATATATGTTTTTAATATGTCAATGTCTAGCTTCAGAATATCTTTATTTAGGGCTATTAGTCATATTGTTTAATGTGAGTTAACTAAATAAATTAAGATATATCTCATCATGTTGTTTTCATGACTATTTACATCTTGTTTTACTTTAGGTTTATTATTAATTAATTATTTTCTCGAGTAATATAATTATTTCCTCGAGTAGTTTCATTTGATCATTGGTAGTCGTACGAAGACGGTTGTATCTTCGCTCGTCGGCTCTGATGGTTGATAAGTTTTGTTTTGACTTTGATTTGTCTTTCTGTTTTTGACCTTACCAGACGCGACGCGAAGTTTTGCTGTATGTGTGCTTTCGGTATAAATAGTTTTCATTTGCTTCCTGTATAAACATTAGTTTTGATTTCCGATTAAATTAGTACCTGTTAACCTAAACTTGACCTTAAAATCACAATTTATTGAACTTAAACTCTACAACGTCAAGTTTTCGCAGTGCGTGTGATTTGATAATAAACAGTTCCGGTCTCCTGCTTTATAAATAGTTCTCGTTAACGGAACAATATTTTTTATTTAAATATTTGGACACTTTTTGAAATCAATCTTAAGAAATTATGGCTGAATTTAAGTGGGATTCCTGTCAAAAGACCATCTTGGAGAAAGAAAAATATAAGCTTCGCTGTAGCGGGGAATGTCGCCGAAATTTTCGCATGTCCTGTACTGGTTTGGATAAGGCCACAACAAAGGTACTGTATAATCAAAAGTACCATAACAATAGATTCTTCTGCAATGTTTGTGACTCTCCTACCTTAAAATACCTTTACGACAAGGTTTCACAGTTACAAAAAGCGCAGATTCCTTTAGACATTATTGATGCTTTGGGTTCATGTCTCAAAAAGAATACGGATCTCTACCTGTGATTACAGAACTTTATGACATCTTGAGTCAAAATAATCCCAAATGAAAGGTTTTGTTCGAGAAAATGGATGACATTTACAACTTGCTTGCCAATAGTAGATCTGAAAATGGTCAAGAGTCAATGTTTCACTCAATCAGGGATATGAAACAAGAGCTCTTTAACCTGTCTTCACTTCTTTTGGGAAATCACGACGAATCCGTCAAGATACAGATTCATGATTCCCCCAAACAAGAACTTGCCAAGGAAATGGAAGATTTACGGAAGAGTATTAATCAAATGGCCCTTAAAATGGAAAAGTTGACAGTTAAGGAAAAAGAAATCCCTTAATACATTCCACCAATAGCAAAAAGATCCATTTCCATTTCTATACAGACCGATCAGGAATTAGAAGTTTCGACCCCTATAAAAAGAATGCATCTAAGTCATTTGTGCAAGAAAATGTCAGCTTCAAACTTGTGGAGAAGGCCAACGATGATGATGGACTGCATAATATGGACCCGATGACTCCTCCAGTAGTGCGACTATCCCAAAAATCCGATGCGGAAAATGGACGGTACCTGTTGGCTAGACTGAGAGACCCCACCATCTTAAAAACTCTTATGGCGCGTCCACATTATGCCGAAAGAGGCCGATCGGCCTGTACCGCTCAGCACGTTCGGTTCGGCATAATCAAGTCGGCATTGCGTCTATATTGTTTTGTAGTGTGGATGTCCCGATCGGTGCCGGCTGTCGAATCATCATTAGTGCACCGCGTTTGGAATGTAGTGGTGTCGCTTTCCCATTTGCGCATGAAAGTGTTTTAAAATCATAGGTGATAAAGAAGACGTTGTTTTAGCTGCTGCTGCAGCAATCATAATTGGAGTAGTCGCTAGTGAACGTCGTTGCTTTCACCCTCGGAGATTTTGGATTCGCCGCAGTATCCTCAGTGGTAGAAAGAAGTATAGAGCTAGTGAATTTATGAAAGAGATACTACTTGATGAGGTAGATGAGTTAAATATTGAGTACAGAAACGACGTGGGGTTCAGCAACTTTTTCAGAATGAAAATTTCTGATTTTGAGGTTTTATTGAATATGATTGGACCAAAAATCTCTAAAAAAACTACATCTTTCAGGGAAGGTATTCCAGCAAGTGAACGCCTTGCAGCCACACTGCGTTTCATTGCGACTGGAGATTCGTACAATTCATTGATGTACACTATAAAAATATCCAAGCAAGCTATTTCTCGTTTCGTGCCAGAAGTTTGTGATGCCCTTGTCAAAGCTCTTTAAAATTACGTCAAGGTAAGAAAAGTAAAAAAATAGAAAAAAAACTTTTCATTTATTTATGACACTGGGGAAAAAGGCATCAAAGTAATACTACATTATGTATTATTAAACAAACACTGTCCGGCATCAGACTTTTAAATCTAAAAACAAGGTGGTTAAAGATTTCTTCTTTTAAAATTGTCTTAAGAAACCATACGTGTTAGTAGAAAAAGTGTACTGAAAAATAGTTTTACAAATTTACAAAAAAAAGTAAATAATTGAAAATTAGAAAAAGAAAAATGATGTTTGAAAAGATAATCCAAAATGGTAGAGATCTTCATGTGCTAGAAAGAAGCGCTAAGTGTGTAGAGTCATCCTCATGGTTGGATCGTTCTTAAGAGTGCTGCTGGGAGTAGTTGTCCATAAAGCCATCAGAGAAAACAGATCCAGGTGACGGCGCTTGAGAACATGCAGGCGACGATGACTGGGAATATGCAGGTGACGGCGACTGGGAACATGCAAGTGATTGCATCATTGTATGAGTCTGATTGAGCGCCATACTAGATGATAAGTGGTACGTCATGGGGAAAACATGACTTGGAATGTTTGAGGTAGAAGGTGCCATGTTACTGTATGCAGCCCTAGTTGGTGCACTGTATTGTTCATACATCCCTATTTCTGCGTCAAACAGTGTTTGGTTTATAGCATTTTGCACCAAAAATCTGGTTCGTGGTGTAGCAAGTCTGCGTATCTTCATCGCTACCTGTTCACCAAACAATGAATATTTATCTTTGTTGTCGTCCACTCTTTTTGGCTGAATGGATCTCATGAGACTCACCGCTTCATCAAAGATAGGTGCCTTAGCAGAATTACTCAATGAAAGTTTTGCGGATTTGCTTTTGGGAGTTTTCGGAGATGTGAAAACTTTGGGTTTGAGTATTTTTGTAGGAGTCTCCGCTGCTGCCTGTTTCTCTTGAGAAGTTGATGGTTGAGTTGAAACTTGGCCTTGAACTTCTTCTCCATTTCCATTGTCTTCCTCTTGTAAATCTTTTTCTCCCTCATCATAATCCACTAAATCCTGAAACAAACATTTTTTTATTAAATTTTCAGATGCCCCAAAGAGAAGAAGAATGGTAAGAAATCGCCAAAGAATATGAAGAAAAATGGAAGCTTTCCGAACTGTGTCGGAGCCATAGATGGCAAGCACATCGCTGTGAAGGCTCCGATTCATTCTGGATAGGAATTTTTCAATTATAAGGGTTTTTTTAGCATCGTATTGCTCACTGTAGTAGACGCAAATTACAATTTTATATATGTGAATGTGGATTATCAAGGGACAATTTCCGATGGTGGCGTCTTCAATAATACATTTTTTAAAAAAGGACTTGAAGAAAACACTCTACATATTCCTGCATCGCGGACTTTGCCTGGGCGAATCACCCCGAGTACTTTTGTAATAGTTGCGGACGATGCTTTCCCTCTCACTCCCAATATTATGAAACCATACTCCGGATGTCATGATAAAGGAACAAAGAAAAGGATATTCAGCTATATATTAAGCAGGGCACGCAGAGTCTCAGAAAATTCATTTGGGGCACTATCGACCAGTTTTCGTGTATTTAGATCTCCCATGGAATTGGAACCTGAAACAGCAACGAAAGTAACGATGACTGCTGTTCACCTTCATAACTATTTGGGGAAAAGCGCTTCGAGATCTGTTTACAACCCTGTCGGAATATTCGACTTTGAATCTGCACGAGATGGTGACGTTACTCCTGGACTTTGGAGGCAAGACACTTCTTCTTCTTAACTAAGAGACCTCCCAAGAGTTCCAAGAAGAAGTCAAGCGACAGCTTAAGCTATCAGAGATGAATTCGTGGAATATTTTGTCTCTGCTCAAGGCGAAGTGAGTTTTCAGTACAATAAATAAATGCCTACATATTTCTTATTGCTGTACAGTTTAAAAAAAACTGTACAGCAACCCGTTAACGTCCACAGGACACATTTTTTAAGTTTCAGTTGGAATTGATACCTCGCAATGAATTCGAACAAGAATAACTTAAAACTAATTGTACCCTATGTTTTCAAGGGTGCTCTTTCGAGTGATGATGGTTAGGAGTCAAAAAAAATCTTGTAACCTCTTAAAAATTAAAATTAAAAAAAAAATTCTTAACTGATTTTTTTTAGCCTATACACTTTTTTATCGTCTAAAACCGGTTGAAAAGGTGTCCTCGATGTCTGAGCTAAAATAGAGAAACAAAAAAATTATATTTTAAACTTGATGATTCTTTTTCAGAAAGTTGAGGTGTTGGCAAAAAAATTATAAAAATAAAAATGTCTTAAAATTTCCAAGGGACACTCTTAAATTTTTTCAAAATTTTTTTAACAAAATTTTTGATTTTTGGAAAATTAAATAATTTTTAATTTCAAAAAAGTTGACAAAAAGTTTTGAAAAAATTCAAAAGTATTCCTTGACTAATTCCAAGACTTTTTTGTTCCAATAAATTTTTAATTAAAGTCCATAGTTTTGAAGAAAAAAAATTGGTGAAAAAAAAAATATTTTTTTTTTGTTTCGGCTGTTTATATTAATATCACAGGGCTATTTTAGGTTGACCTACTAACGGACAATCTTGAATTTTCAAATCGACAAATATAAAAAATAAAAATATGAACTTACCTCAACATTATCTACTGTTTTTCGTGGTTTATTCTTGTCGCTTAAGAACAACATAGCTTGGTATGCAAACCATTTGCTTACGTACGCTTCGTCAGTACCACTTTCAGTTTTTTTGCTTTCGAGTTCTTTCTTTCTTTCCCTCGAAAAATGGCTTTGTAAATTTTTGATTTTTCGCTCAACCTCCTGCTTCTTTATACCAAATGAAACAGCAATTTCCGTGAGAGCGTCATGTATTCGGTTTTTATTTTTGTAATCGGAATTTGAACTGTTCCATAATGAAGAACGAACACGATAGATATAAATAAAGGCCAACGTTTCTTCGTCAGTCCACGTCATAATTCTAAACTAAAAGCAAAAACTCCGAACTCAATGCAAAAAATAACGCACTGTCACCAACTCTAAACATTTAAAAAACAAATAAAATAAATTTGCACGCATGCGATCTTCCTTCGACTAAGACTAAAGCCGCCCGGCATATACACACTTGGATTTTGATTTCATTCGGTTCGGTTTTCTTTGAAGGAGACCGACTTTAGTCGGGTTGAATTCGGCATGATTCGGGCCGGCTTTTGGCAAGTCGGCAAGGCCGACTGGTACGTCTACACTAATTCGGTTTTGTCGATCGGCATAAGCCGAATGATGCCGATTGGCATAGTGTAGATGCGCCTTTAGGCTCTACTTGGCATACCTCTATGACCAGGCTTCCAACGTCTATCTCGAAGGCCACACCAAGACCAGTGTCAAGCTAATGCTAGCTTCGGAGGGCCTACCTACTAATATAGACTCCCTCCGATGCTTGTATATCCATTTCCACGACGTCTATGGAATTGGTGCAGCCGAAGTGGAAGAAGACCTCTCCGCTTTTGGATCCTTCTTTTCTTCAGAAAAAATTTTAAGGCTTCAAAAAATACGAGAAAGTCAATGTAATTATTTTTCTAGTGGTTCCTCATCTAGGAACAAAAATTTTTAAATAACATGACGCGGCCAGAGGATCAAGCACCCTCTGATAAATCGGATGATAGCAAGCTTAGTGTATTTCTAGTTGAATAGAAGTCCATATTTTGTAGGAGAATGCGTATATAAAGATTACAAATAGGGGAAGTCTTTATCTCCAAGAAAAATTTCTTGGAGATAAAGACTTCCCCTATTTGTAATCTTTAGTGTATTTCTTATTAACATTTAGTCCTTAAGACACAAAACTAATGAATTATTTCTTTTATTAGAAGAGCTAAATTTTCCAGAAATAGTTGCTATAACCGAACACTGGCTAAACATTAATGAACCTGTTTTTGTTCAAAATTACACTATAATAGCAAGATTTAATAGAACTAATTTATCTCTTGGGGGCACTAAGATTATGTCTATAAACAACGATTTTTCACCGGTAACTAAGTTTGATTACTTTTTATCAGAAAAACTATTTGAATTTTCCATAGTTTACCATAATACATACGACCTCTATATTATTTGTGTATATAGAACACCTGACGCTGACTTACAGACTTTCCTTCAAAAACTACCAAGCTTGCTAGAATCCTTGCCCTTAAAAGGTAAATTAATTTTGTGTGGCGACCTTAATATTGAGTTTTCCAGTGTGTGTGATGCTCAAAAATCTCTTCACTCTATTTTCGTCTCAATGGGTATAGTAATGCATATTAACTTTCCTACCAGAATAACTAGAAATAGTTCCAGTACCATCGACTATGTCGTCTCATCTTTTGCTCCTGAATTCGTAGATTGCACGGTTTTTAATTCCGGATTTTCTGATCATGAAGCTTCATTAACTAAATTTTCCATAAATTCTAAAGGCAAAAACACGTTACGTAAATTAGACCACGTAAATTTTTTTGCAAAAATAATTTCTTACAATTTAAGAACTTATGCCAAACGGCTGATTGGGATTTTCTTTCTGACGATATAGATAGTGAATTTTCTAGTTTTATAAAGTCTTTATCAAATATTGCAGATAAGTCGTTTCCTCTTAGACCTTTTGACAATAAAGCATATGATTGATTGATTGTATATTAGGATTATTCATCTTTTTTGTAAAAATGGGGTTTTTCGTAAATCTTGCAATAAATAAATAAAAATAAATATTTGGCTTATTACAGTATAAGCAAAAACCATCATAGATTACTATAGATTTTGAGTTTATTTTTATGATGTAATACATGTATATCAAATCAAAAATTAAATCAAAAACATTCTTATTAATATTTAGAAATACAAAAAAATACACAAATAATACGCTTTTTAAGATTAAACTCTAATTAACCACTATTTATCACGAATAAATATCCTTTTCTGGTAATCAGAGTGTACTGCGATTTTTTAAAACGGATACCCATGGGACTCAGCGCATGTGTCGTACAACCTGTGTAAAGACAAAATAGCAGCACCTGTGCATTATACCCTAAAATAACTCAATAGATAATAGGTAAATTGTAGGAATCAGCGCAAGAATATATCGGTGTCTTCGTGAAAAATAGATGATTTTTCTTCTTTGGCTATGAAAAATGGGTTCAGGAAAAAATAAATTTCAATCTTGTTTAAATTAGTTTAATTTTGTTGTATCTAAATACTTCATTAATACTAATCAGCTCTAATTAAACTACCTCCAAAGATAGAAACATGTGCACTTTTAAGTACCTATATAACAAAAACTATTCACGAGTTAATATCTTGCACGTGCACAGGGGTAAAGTGTTTATGACACTTATATCACGATATAATCTTACGATGCGTTAATGCATATAGGAAATTATAAAATTTATTACACTTACGCTTACGAGAGCGAAATACTAAGTTTTACTATCCTAGTGTCGCATATTTTCTGATTCTCGTTAAACCTTAACTGAAGTATAAAGTAATGCACATTCTGCCGTAACTGAATTAGTTTCCATAAATTATGGCTTTGCCGGTATCAGCCATTATGTTTAGCTACTATTAAAATAAAGTATATATTCAGTTTTATACCTAAAATGTAAAAAAAACGCAAATCTTTTTAGATTTTCCAACGTTTTAAATCTATTTTTTGTTTCAGTTACAACCGTTCTAGACATACAAGCAGTGGAGGGTAAAAGTGTTAGTCTACCATGTGACGTAACACCACCAGGTCATGACAAAGTTTATATGGTGTTTTGGTTTCAACAAGGATCAGGATATCCCATATACAGGTAAGTTTTTTATAATTCTCTAAATTTAATACAATTTACTTAAATTATATATTTGTTGTAACATACAGTTTCCTTAGGTAAAAAATAATAATGATTAAAAATTATAAATAACATGTACCGGGTGACTTGTTAAGAACGGATTTCGTATTTCGGGCAGAAATTTCTCATGGCCTTTTTGATAATCATTATTCTGCAGGCTATACAGTTAAGAATTTCTGAGATAGAATTGAAAGCCATTCTTAAGGTAATGTCAGACACAGCTACTTTTGTCGCGCATATAAAAAAACTACGCAATGGGATGTGCTGCAAGCGTAAACACCTTAGCAACCCGCAATATTTGCGAAGCAAGCATCGTTTCATTGACTACTTTTTTGTTACGCGTGTTTTAAGAAAAAGCTGTTTGTAAACAAGTAGCAAGAAAGGACGCAAGCGCAGCAAAAGTTATTTATTCAGTTTAAACTTGACTGTGATCATCAATGCAGTATTTTATTGAATGCGGGAGCTGTGCACGTATTGAGACCTTTTTTTAATTAACAAATACATTGAAATGGCTTTTCACTCTACACAAGTTGTAGAAAGGAACAAATCAAGCTAATAGTCGAGGCCGTAAAAGCAAGAGAATGCTTATGAACCATCAAAGGTGAGTGGTATTATAACTAAATAAAAAGACATGCTGGCATTTCAGAAACATCTTCCGCATAAAGGACCACAGCACAGCATTGTGGTCGGATAGCCCAAAATTCGTCACATTAAAAATAAGCTTGGTGTTACCAAAAGCTGATCAAACATAATCTTAAAGTCTAACCGAGTTGTGAAGTTGGCGCTAAACATGCATAGTAAGATTGAAAAACTTAAACAATCTACTCAAAGCTAAGCTAGTTTGAAAATAAACACAAAGTCCAATAACTTTATGTTTAGGTCACCAGTGAGAACTATTAAGGCATTAACTAATATTTTACTTAAAACATATTCCAATCTGTCAATAAATATATAAATATTTGCAGAAGGAGATCTGAAGAAACTTATATAGTCGATTGGGGGAAGTGTGCGCACTTTTGTGTTTTCTATCGCGTAAAATAAAAAAATTTAAAAGTCAAAATTGTATAAAAAGAATATTTATTACGTTTAGGTATGCCTAATAAATACATAAACATAATATACAGTTAAACTTAAACATTTCGCAGATAATACAAAAAAAAATTTTTAAGGCAGTTTGCGCACACTTGTCCGCGAATAAGGGTAAGTGTACGTAGCTTTAGGTATAAGTGTACGCACTAGTTTATTGACACAAATCGCACACAAAAATTCCAGTTTCGTACGATGTGCATGCTTCATGCCACCACTCCGAACCCTTGGAACACTGAATCCAATTTTCACTCAAAGGCTCTTCAAATTTTTCACTGCAAAGTGGGCAAAAATATTGTTTTATATTTTCAGTTAAAATTTTCTTTTTTACGTCTCTTTTTTTAGGGTAGACGGTCCTGCTTGGAGAGAAACACTGCGCAAATTCAGTAATTTTTTCTCTTTATTACTTTTTTCTTCGTCTATTTTCTAAGTCTTCTTTAAAAGGACCTGATGTGGCAATTTCAGATTTTTGGGCCTTTCTTTTTCTCTTTTGCGAAACTAATGCTTTTGGAAAAGGGCTAATAGTGATCAGAGCTACATGGTCATTTACTTTTCCTCCTCATTCGCAGGAAATCGCAGGAAGTTCGGTTGTTTCATTTAATTTTTCAGTGTTGGTGGTTATCTCCTCTTGCTGACGAATATTTTCAACATCAGTTACCGAAGCGGGCAGAAAATCATGTTCTTGGAAAATGTCGTCATTAAACGGAAATATCCTAGTGACAGAAAAACCAGATGCAGCATTCTCAACTGTTGATACTTGTTAGTAGGCCTCGTTAAAAAGGCCAGCTATCTGGTACTGCTTTATTGCTTTTCCTTGATTGACTCTTGATTCATCCAGCGCTCATATTCTACAGAATATTTAGCTTTTAGAGGACCAAAAAAACTTTTGTCTAGGGGTTGGATCTTATGGCTGGTGTGTGGAGCAAGTGTAAGAATTTCAATTCCCAATTGTCTGCCATAATTGGATGCCTCTAGGTTGATGTGCGATAAATGGTTATCCAATATTACGATGGCTTAGAACCATAGTGACGTAACTACAAAAGACACAATTTTGAATAAAGCAAAAATTAGCATTTCAAAACAATATTCTAGCTAACTGTTTAATATTAAATGATAGCATATCAATCAAAAGCGTTTTTTCTAATGAAGTAACATTATAATAAATAGGATTAAAAGTAAAATGTGTGTTTTCTTTGTTTTTGTAAAATTGGTATAGGTTTTTGTTACTCCTATAAGTAGTTACGTTTTTGTTGCACTAAAAACTGTAGATATGTGTACTGTTGGATACTTTTATTAATATAAAAAATTAAGAAACACTTATGAAATAAACAGTATTTTATTCAGTTTAATCACCATCTTCATGGTCGCTGAAGTTTTTAGTCTCCTTTGTTTCATGAGATTGATTTAAAGATGTATAAAAAGCATGATACGTCTTAAGAATAATATCTTGACAGAGCTCCATAAGATTTTTGTGTTTTTTGGCAGAGATAGCAATAGTACTTGTATACATTTTTCCAAGACTTTCAACTTCTTCCACTTTTTGCTCTTTTCGTAAGCTTCGTCTTACAGGCATTATCAAGATTTCAAACTCTAGGAAGGTTTCCGAATCCATTTCGTATTTAAAAAACACTGTGTTTGGGCTCTCTTTTTTGAACTGAAACCAAACGATTTTGAGCCAATTTATTTTGTTTCCATTTTTATCTAGTTTTCTATTATGTATTGTTTTCTTTGTCAAACTATTAAAATCTAGAAAAGCTGATTGATTCATTTCAATTACTTCATACTTTAACTTTTTGGAAGCTGTCCTTATAATAGTGTACCAACCAGATAGATGAAAAATATCTACATTTTTACTTTGTTTTTTAATTTGCGCATGGACAGAATCGCATTCCATCATAAAATGACCAGGCTCAAAGAAAAACTGATTAATTATAAAAATGTTTTCCAAATTTTTTACGGCATAAAGAAACATGGCAACCATATTCACATTTCGATTTTGCCCACTGCATGTGCCTGAAAAAAAAAATCCCTATGCTGCTGGTTTCCAGATAAATATTTCCAGATACAGGAAGCAATCTCTACGGAACTACATTTAGCTATTTCTTCATGCCAAACATAATTGTTTGCCTACCTGGAAGCAACATTAAAAACTGTTAAGTTAGAAACAGCCAATCTACGTTTATAAAATATTTTTTTAGCATTAGTTTTACCCCAAAGTTGCACATTATTTACTTGTAAAAGAATATGCCATATAAAAAAATATAATATATATTATATTTTATGTGGTTTTAAAGATTATTGAAAAAAAACAATTTTTCAAAAACTTATTCTTGACACTTTTGTGAATTATCTTGGTTGCTATGGGAAAGTGTTTGCATTGCTGTATTAGTTTTTCGTAAAAATGTTAATGCCGAAAACAAAATTAGGTAGGTACCTACGCCAAATTTTAGTTGCTTATTTAAAAAATCGAAAATTTGAATGATTCCGAAGATAATCAAAAAAACCAAAAAAAAATTTAAAATCCATTTGAATTTTTTCTGAGCTTAAGCAGGAATGCAGCAAGAGGTAGGCATTATTCTAAATAAAATTAAGATTGTAAAATGTAAGTTAAAAATAAAATTGTTAATTTACCCACCTAATTTAAATACCGAATTTTTATTCTTTTTAAAACTCAAAGTGAGTATCAAAATAGTTTGGTAGTTTAAAATTTTAAATGCGTAATCTTACTATAAACTACAATAATAACTGCAGTAAAATATTATTTCGAATCAACGCAAAATATGTGCCCCAGCGCGGAATTTTTGCCATCGCGATGCGGTCGTCGGCTCGCATGATTTCGGCTTCTGTTGTGAGGTATCGATGGAAGCAAGGGCTAGAACTATCGATCGGCTACGGCTTAAGCGCTGTTGCTTCTGTATTTACGCATGACGGCAACTTCTTTAATATTAATAATAACTCTTCCGTTTCTTTGGCACTAAACTCTTGAAGAATTGAACATCCGTTTGGGTATATTAACTCAATTTCGCCAATTTTGTAGTTACGTTACTATGATTCTAAGCCATCGATTAATAAAACTGGCGCTTCTTTTTGGGGACGGGCACGATCCTTAAAGTGATACAGCCACTGCCTAAACAAATCTGTGTTTATATATCCTGAGTCGGATACCATACCAACACAGCCAGTTGGCCCTGCATCAAGAAGTTCACCTTTCATCCTTTTCCTGGGAAAAATAAAAGCGGGAGGCACATATTGACCAGTAGCGCTTATGCAACATATCGCTGCTACTGTTATGCCTCTTTCTGCAGATACAACCTTACCTACTATTTTTTTGCCCTTTGCTGACACTACTCTAGGTGTTTTCTTTGGAGCTGTGCTAATCCCAGTTTCATCCATGTTGTAAACACGACTAGCATCAAATTTATATTTTTCATAAAGCAGATTTAAATTTATGAAAAATCTATCCACTTGAGCCTTATTAAATCCTATCGCTCTGGCAGGACTTGTAGGCGTTGATTGGCGTAGCCCCAATTGCTGGTGTCTTTTCAGGAATTCTGCAACCCAATCGCGTCCTGCCATCTTAGAAACTTTGTTAAATCGATTACGAATATTGTTAATTTCGGCATATTGAAAAACTAATCTGCGTAAGGTGTGAATCGTAATACCATAAAACATATTGTCCATAGCTAAGCAATACTCAACGATTTTGCGCTCTTGCTCGCCAGTAAATGTCGGTCTAAAGCGGCCTAGCGAAACTGCAACAGACTTTAAGGCCAGTCTTTTTCTTAAAGCTGTACTTACTCATTTCAACTCGTTCTGCGGCTCCTCTTTGGCTAACACCTTGACCAATCAGATTTCTCGCTTCGTCTATTTGGGCTTGAGTCACTAACGTTTTTTCTGGTTTTTTTCTTTGGTAATTTCGGGGCATTTTGCTAAAAAATAAAGAAATATAAGTAAATGGAAGAAGACGGGGCAAGTGTGCGCGCGTATACTTATACGCGTATACACCCTGCGTACACTTACCCCAGATAACAACAAAAAGATAAAAATTTTAAAAATAAGAAAAACATATAAAAATCCAATGGAGGTAAATAATTCTCTATTGAACCTTCTATACACTAAATTAAAACTTACCGGATTTATCTTTATACACAACCTATAACACAAAAAGAAAATTTGTACGTGGCTGAAAAAGAAATACGACTTACGACTACTAATTTCGTAAAGATATATGACATGCGCACACTTTCCCACTGCGCACACTTACCCTTAATGACTCTACATTAGAAAATTCACAAATCCTTTCATCTAAAAAAGACTTAAACTTATCTATTTTGAGTCATTTCTACACATTATCCATGTTGCACCATGATTATTGGATTTACTTAACAAAAATAAATAAAGGTAAATCTACATTGTTACTATTTTTTAATTTGTTCTGGGGTACTTATCTATTTACCTATGCGTTTATTTTATTATTTTTCCTGAAAAAATCCTTATTGCTTTAATATACATATATATTAATTTGATTAAGACTTTATTAATGAGAGTATGTATACCCTAGATATTTTAAATTATTAATTTGGACTGTGTTATACATGTTTGTACATTATGATGTTGGTACTTATGCAAACTTTAAATATATTACATTGGGCGGTTGTCAACAAAATCACATACATACTTACATAATATGTTGAGTTTTTTGTTTTACTTATTTCAATTAATTCTAAATGTTTACAAATCATGTTTTTTTTTGTTTTTGGTGTTTTTTTGTTATTTTGGGAATTTTTTCAAAACTGGTTTTTTTGTTATTTTTTTTCTCTAGGGGTATGGAGCGCGCAAAATTGGGGCTAACTACGCATAATAGGGAGTCAGGGAAAATGTGGTGGTATGTTTGGGAATATGGCTGATCACTTGTCTGCTCAACATCGAGAAAATGTATATAATTGTGTGTCAAATGATAACTATCTTATAGACTTGCAGGGTTTTTTGGTGGGTCATCTTAATGTGAGATCGATAAATACAGGATTTGACGAGTTCCAAAATTATATGTCAGAATATAAATTTGATATACTGGGCTTAACTGAAACATGGTTAAATCCAGGTATTCCTAATAACTTGTATAATATTCCTGGATATAGATTTGTCAGGCAAGATAGGGCTCAAAGGGGAGGCGGGGTAGCACTGTATATTAATAAAAACATAAGTTTTGCGCTAGTTGATCTAAATCAAAATTTATTTGAATATATAGCTATAAAATTTATAATTAAAAACAAAAACCATATTTTTATCAATTTTTATAAAGCACCCACAGTGAACAATTCTTTATTTCTTGATCAATTTGAGGATGTGTTAGGTAACTTATCTGTCAACTATGACAATATTATTATAGTGGGTGACTTTAATATAAACCTCTTAAGTAACTCTACCTACCCCAACAAGCTTAGGCAGTTATTACAAATATTTCAATATACGCAGCACATTCAGGAACCTACTAGATTTGACTTTACACATCAGACACATAGCCTCATTGATTTTATAATCACAGGTCAAAATATTAATTGTACAAAATCTGGATCCCTGGCTATTTGTCAAAAATATTACGGATCACAATTTAATATATTCTCTTCTCAAGATATCAAAAAATCATAATAAGTTTAAAACTATTAGTTTTAGAGATTAGATTATCATTAACATTGACACATTTATAAACCAAGGGAAGTTAATATCTTGGGATCGATTGTATAGGGCTAACGATGTAAATGAAAAAGTTTCAATTTTAAATTCCACTTTAATACAAATAATAAAGGAACATGCTTCCTTAAAAACTAAAAAAATTGTTGAAAAGTGTTACTTACGCTGGATAACAGATAATGTTAAAAAGTTAATAAAATTAAGAGATAATGCCCACAAAAAATTTTTAAGAAGAAAATTACATCAACATTTACAGTATTACAGACAGCTTCGAAACTTCACAAAACATGCAATTTCTAGGGAAAAAATTACATTTTTTAATACTTTTGCGAAGAGTAATGGAAAGGCTTTTTGGAGTACAGCAAAAAAACTTCATCTTACATCTAAAAATAATCAAATAGATATTCCGGAAACTCTTAATAAGGCCACTCATGTACATGATTTTTTTTAGAAACAGATAATGAGCCTAATACAGTACCAAATCATCTCATTGACTTTTATAAAAACAACAAACTAATTACTCATATTAATTTAAAATTCAAATTAATTACCCATGAAAATTTGTTTCAAATTATTTCTAAAATAAAATCTAATACTGTTGGCGAGGACCTTTTATCAATAAGGGATATAAAATTGTGTCTACCCTTTTGTGCGGATGCTATTGTAAATGTTATTAATTCTTGCATATCAACTTCAACCTATCCAACAATCTGGAAAACTACAAAAATTTTACCAGTACCTAAAACTAACGATCCAAAAACCCTTAAAGATATAGGGTAAGGTATCCTAATTTGGACCACTTTTCAAACATCTATTGTATTACACAGGTTAATAAATATTTCAAAATTTTATTATAAAAATCATTTACTAAGTACTGTTTATATTCCAAAAATTCACAAATAATAGATACATGGTACTTTATAATATTTTATTTTTCAAATGAAAAAAATATAAACAAAAGTCCAATTTGGGATACCGGTATCCTTAATTGGACCATTAGCACCCTAAATTGGACCGATGTTAGAACCTATATTTAAACATGAGGAACGCGAAAAAAGATATATACTAGCATAACATAAACTAATATTCAACGTTTTTTAACTGATAAACTTAACCTAAATGTAAAAAATCTTTATTATTATGTAATATTAAAAATCATAATCTTAAGTTTTACAGTTTGAACAATAAAATATCTTAGTTTTTAGCGATACATTGAAACATTTTGCATGAAACCAAATTTTACATTTAAGACACTGGATCATTTCTTCGACTGATTCAGACTCGCATATTTTACAATACCAGCTGTCCGACTTAGCTCCACCTAATTTTACTACCTTTTTTTTATCACTAATCTTTGAAAATTTTAAAGTAGTTTTAACCGATTTTGCTTTAGATGTCTTAGCTCTTGCTTCAAGTTCATTTTTGTACGGGGAACTAGTCAATTCAACTGCGTCCTGGGTGCGGCAAACTTTTGATGATTTCGATTTTTTTATAGGTAACGGCGAAATATCCTGGACTGAAATATTTAGGGAAGTTGATGCTGCTCTCTTCGTTCGTAATCCTTGCGACCTAACGACTTGCGCCAATGGAATATTATCTTCTTCAGAAGAGGATGCCTCCTGTTGGGATTCATGGTTAGAGTTTGATGCACTTTCAAACATCATTGAAGCTGCAAAATCAGATTCTTTAAAAATATTTTCATCTATAGGCCAAATGCCAATAGCATGAAAAGCGTTCTGTGCGTTTCTCACTGTTGCAGCAAGCCCATAAGCCTCTCCAATTATCCCGGAAATCTGAAACATTGATACAGTTCGACCCACGTTATTTCGCAGCCATTTTTGAATGCATTGTCCATAAACATTTTGAAAGGCTCTGAAGAATCCAACATCCAACGGTTGAAGTCTGTGTGTTGTGTGACTTGGTAACTGCAACAACCTAATTCCATTATCCCTGGAAATTTGTAGAGCTTTTAGGTTTTTGCTGTGGGTGCTGTGGCCGTCCAACAATAACAAAACAGGGGCCTCAGGGCTTGGCTTAACTGTTTCAATGAGTTTAAGCCATGTCACAAAAAGATCGCTACTGATATATCCAGTATCGCTAATAGTGACAATGCTGCCAGGCGGAGCACCTAATGAAAGTTCCTCTTGAAAACGTTTCCTCTTAAAAATTATCATGGGTGGTACAAACTGCCCTGCTGCACTTGCACAACAAACCACAGTAGTATTTGCCCTCCTCTCTCCACTATAAATGCTCTTAATTTGATGTTTTCCCTTCTTGGCTAATATTTTCTGACATTGCCGTTGTACGGTTGAGCAGCCTGTCTCGTCGACGTTGAATATGCGTGTGGCGGTCAATTTATCCTCTTCACAGATTTTTTTTTTAAGTTCATAGAATTTATTAACTCGTACTTTTCTAAATCCTGCAGCCCTTGCCATTGATGTTTTCTCCGGCTGCCGTAACGATATTTCTTTATGTCTTGACATGAAACCATAATACCACTTTTTGCCTGCCATACGTTTATCTGTGTTGAAATTGTGTTTCAAATAGTTTCTTGTTGCCAAATCAAATGCCAGTTTGCGGACGTCTCGTATGCCCATCCCGAACATTCGCTCTTCGAAAATCAAAATATGCCTAGCCAATTCTGCTTCAACTTCTTCATTAAATACACTAAACCTGCCCATTTTTTTAATTGAATTATTTGCCCGTTTGTTTTTCTCTTCGAGATGTCTTTTTAGTGTAGCTTTAGGTACTTTAAACAACCTTGCACATTCATTAAGCCCATAAGAACCATTACGAAAAGCGGAAATAGCACTGCTTAAATCTTCTGTGCTCCACTTGCCGTATTTACCACGTGATGACATTCTGAAAAAAATATATTAAGAACTAAGTAAATGGAAGTGGTTGCCTAAATTGGACCGGTCCAATTTACAAGTCAATTGCTGTCCAATTTAGGAACCTCGTTCTCAAAACTAAACTTTTTATCAAATTTCACCCACAACGGATTTTACCAATTTGGAGGTTAGGTCACTAAAATAACCCCTAAACTATGGCCTTTAATGAATCTTGAGAAATAATGATATTATAAATGTTGTGATTACTTACTTGAACGGTGAGTACTAGTATATTTGTATCGGAAGTTAAAAAATCACGAAAACACTAATATTTCCTCAACCGTTGTTTATAGACGCACACACGTGTTGAAACTCTAACAGTTTTCGAGGTATATTTTTAGTTGGCATTGACAGATGGCGCCACTTGTTGTCGGTTTGCTCAAATCTTCAAAGGTCCAATTTAGGAGCCGGTCCAATATAGGCAACCCTACCCTAAGACCAATTAGTACACTTTCTGCTATGTCAAAAATATTTGAAAAGCATATCTACTCACAAATTGAGTCATTCATAGAACAGCAAAATATAGTCCCAACCTGCCAATTTGGTTTTAGAAAGAATTTTAGCACAACATCAGCACTAACTAATATCCTCAATGATATAAGAGAAAATCAAGAACAAACAAATAGTACTTGCATGACACTTTTAGATTTTAGTAAAGCTTTCGATACGGTACATCTTGAACTGTTATTAGCAAAATTAAAGTGTTATGGATTCTCTACAGATGCACTAAATTTGTTACAAAATATCTTAACCTTTAGGTATAGTTACGTAAGTACAAAAAAAGACTCTACAATAATAAAGTCGGATCTCAAACTTGTCAAAAAGGGAGTACCTCAAGGATTCGTCCTTTCTCCTCTGTTATTTGCCATTTATGTAGCAGATATGTACAGGAGTATTAAATTTTGTAAATTCAATCAATTTGCCGACGACACCCAACTTACTATACCTGTAGTGAAGAGTAATGTGATAGAAGCTAAAGAAAAACTTACTAATGACTTAGACCAATTATTCTTATATTCAAAGAACCATAATTTAAAATTAAACGCAAATAAATCTAAAATTCTTATAATAAACAAAGATAAACAACTTCGTGAACAAATTGAACAAATATTTCAGGTATCTTTAAATAATAATACTATACCAGTCGTTCAAAATGCAAAAAATTTGGGGGTTATTTTTGACACAGACCTATCTTTTCAGCAACACATAAATAGTAAACTTTCCACTGCATATTTAAGACATAAAAATATTAATTATAATAAAAAGTATCTACCTCAAAAACAAAAATATTTTGTATGTAATTCTCTGGTTCTGTCCCTGTATGACTATTGTTGTTGTCTATGGTGACTCGCTATCATTGGTAACTAAAAGATCCATTCAAAAGATGCAAAACTGGTGTATGAGGTTATCATATAATATATCTTATAGAGAGCATATAACGCCCTATCTAAATGAATTTAAAATTTTAAATATGGCCAACAGACGAAAACAACATTTTTACTGTCTCATACACAGAGTAATAAGTACTGGCAAACCCCCCTACCTTTTAGAAAAATTTAAACCGCTTCCAAGAACTACTTTAGGGCTACAGCGTACCGCCAATGGCCAAAGCTATATTGTACCCCACCATAGAACTTCATGCTATGAAAAAAGTTTTACATACACTGCTGTTAAAATGTGAAATAGCTTGACACAAGTCCTTAAGAATTCAAAATTTTTGTTTTTTAAAAATTCAATAAATAAGATCTTATTGGAAGAACAGATTAGGTTATAAGTTTTAAAAGTCACATAAATAAATTTAAGTACTTAAATAAGATCAATATTATAATAACTTCGATGTTGACATTTTTTATTTTTTATTTGATTTTTTATTTTTTTATTTCATATTGTTTCTAATATTCTGCCACGCCCTAACTTATACCTAAAATCTAACTGTCATCAAGACTCGTTTTCCTTCTGCGCGCTCCCATTCTCTTCAGAACTCTTACTTTTAATTTGTCTTTTTGTTTTCTTTTGTTTTTTTTTGGGAATTATTTTATTAAGTAGTTTTTTATTTATTTCTCTTTGCATACTTTATATGTACTATTTTTTTAATTTATTTTTTGTATTTATTATAGTAGCTATTTATTAGGTTAAGGGTCCTTTCGCAGGCGTCCGCTCAGCGGTCACTGTTACCGGTTTTATAATCGTGAATTGGTCCTTTTTGTCAACTGTGTATATTATGTGTAACTAAATGATACATGTATTTTTTACTTTTGGCAAAATAAACAATTTTGAATTTGAATTTGAATTATATTGATTACGAGAAAAGATGGGCACCAAAATGTAGTCTTCCATGAAAAAAGGTTCATTTGGCTCGGTTAAAATAACAGTATCGGGATTATTCACTTTAACCCAAAATAAATTCAATGTATTCGTCTTATTTCTGACTGAATATATATTTAAAAGGGCCAAAGTAAACCATTTTCCAATTCACCTCGGTGTCAATTAACATTTTCTGTTACTCCATCATTATTCGAGTCTGAATTAAAATAAGATAAAGTTCGTAAAACAATTTTTGAGAATTGGAATGGTTTAGATAAGTATAATGCTACGAGTTTTTATGTTGAATCAGATGACAGTCAATGTGATAATTCCACATATATGTTAGTGATAATTCTAACAGATGCGTTACAATTATGCACTAAGGAGTTTACAAGGTTATTTAAAAGGTTAAAATAATACCATAAGCATAAAATAATGCTCGTTCTTTTTAATAGAGATAAATTATTTTATAAGCTAGACCATAACAAACAAATAACAGTTAAATCAAAACATAAAACAAATTTATCTGTATTATTAAAATCCGTGTCCGCTGACATTACTATTATATAATATATTTTTTTGAAGCGAAACCACCAACCGTCCTCAATAACATAAACGAATAAACTGAAACTGCGATGTTAAACAGTAACCCAAACAAGGCTACAGCAATTAAAATGTTTTGTAAAAACAGCGATAAATGCGAGCATTTCTAAACTTCTAGTCTCAACCTGCAATCTTCGAAAGTAGTACAATTTTATGTATTTTTTGTAGTTTGTAAACACTGTACGCAACTATTGCAGCGGCTGCAAAAAAATTGCGCTATAAAAGTTGATTATTTGACACTACCTTTAGTGGGACATCGGGTATTTAAAATATTTTATTATAAATTTTTAATGACAACTAAATGGAACAAAAAGAAAACTTATTGTCAATCAAAAAATTAATCCATTAACTTGCAATTCAATAAAATAGAGGAAAAATTTTTACATGTAAAATTCAATACTATAATAACTTGTCAATATTTAATGTAATTCTACATGGAATATTAGGAACCTACTATTTGACAGAATATCGTGTGTGTGTGTCGTTACTTAATAAGTAATCGTAATACAATAAATATAATATACACATTTATTTATGTGATAAGGATAAAAAGTGTTACTAGATATAAGATAATTTCATAACAAATATCGAAACTACTTTATTTTTTAGATTTTGCCTACTAAAAATAATTATGAAACTTTTAAAATCTGTCATAATAATTTATTATTATTATTTTAGGTTCATCCTTATTGTAATAATTTATTTGTTAGCGATCTAGCTTAATTTATCGGATTACTAGAAATTACTACTATAGTAAAAAGTAAGTACCCCAAAGTAATTGGGTATGGTATTAGCTTGGATTTCTGAAATAAAATTATAACATATCAACAAAGCAAATTCTGGCGTTCTCATTTATATTGGCTTAACAACTTGTCCCCACGTTGAGCGCCATTATAATTTTATTCTATAAATCCAGAACTAATACTAGATTTTCTTTTATTATAATCACGGAAGGCTATACAGACAAAAACACTTTTTGTAATAAAATTAAATTAAATAATTATTATAATTAATAATTTAATTACTTTTTTTAATAAAATTAAATGTCTTTAATAAAATTGACTGCCAAGGTACGAGAGTGAGATTCTTACTTTTGTTGTAAGGAATTAAAGTAACAGGTGCTTTTAAGGTAAAGCAACGAAGGGTTAAGCATAAAAGTCTACTTTTTATTAATTCATAAATCGTGAACAGAAAATTAGCCTTGTATTTAGACGTTTTTGTAGAATTTATTGCTCCAAGCGACATTCCTGGTAAGCTTATGCGATTGACGCATTTGCAACTTTTATGACTTCTTAAGTCCATAGTTCACGAGAACTTTTGGAGATAAAAAAAAATTGTTGCAGCCTAGACTATAAGAGCCATTATTGAAGACTAATTCTCAAAAGCAAAAATTAATTCTTGCTCGTAAGACGCTTGATTGACGAGAAGTTGCTCGTCGTCGTTTAAGTAATTTAGGTTGTCGAATTGTGGAAAAGATGAAACTTATACATTAGAAAATTCACAAATCCTTTCATCTAAAAAAGAAACTTATGAATGTTAACAAGGCGAAAATTATTATAAAAGTAATTTCTACACATTATCCGTATTCCACCATGACTATATTGATTGCGAGAAAAGATTGGCACCAAAATGTAGTCTTCCATGAAAAAAGGTTTATTTGGCTCGGTTAAAATAACAGTATCGGGATTATTAACTTTAACCTAAAATAAACTCAATGTATCCGTCTTATTTCTGACTGATTATATGTTTAAAAGGGCCAAAGTAAACCATTTTCCAATTCACCTCGGTGTCAAATAATATTTTCCGTTACTCCATCATTATTCGAGTCTGAATTAAAATAAGATAAAGTTCGTAAAACAATTTTTGAGACTTGGAAAGGTCTAGATAAGTATAATATTAAATTTTACCGAAAATATAATGGTGTATGGGAATTTAAATTAAACGAACGTATATTTTTAATACATCTGTATTCAACACGTTTCTGCTTTACACTAAAATTACAAACTCACACCAAAAGCCTTTTTGCTTCATTTCAAAATGTCAAATAAATCAAATATGTTTGTTTGTATGACTGAACCATTTTCTTGACAACCTAAAAAAAGGTCTTTTAGGATACTTAACTTTATTGCCACTTTTGCCTTTCTATTACTTTTTATGAACCCTATGTCTAATTTATGTTTGCGGGTTTTATTTTCCTTTCGGAAACTGGTTTATTGGTTTTTGTACTAATATAAAAGAATATTAATTCCAACACTCCCACTCAAAAACATAATTAACCATTTTATACATCCCTGCAATCCTATGATCCTAAAGAAAAATATTTTTCTTATAGTAAGTTAAAATAATAACATTAAAAAAAAACTAATATTATACCTAAATATACCTATATCTATGTGAATATAAGGAATACACAAACATATTGATTAACATTATAACATAATAATAGAAAAGATGTTTATTCATAATATATTCTAGGTAAAAAAAAAATTACTTTAACCCTATCTCGGATCTTATCTTGAGGAATTTTACTGCTGGGAGTGGTTTGGTAAAGGCATCAGCTAATTGTTCACCTGTGGAAATATATTCTAATACTATGGTTTTCTGTATGATTTGTTCACGTATAAAATGATACTTTATGTCAATATGTTTAGTTCTTTTATGATTTATAGAGTTTTTGCTATATTTATGCAACCGTTATTATCTTCAAAAATAATTGTTGGTGCTAGCATTTTAAAATTAAGGCTTTCTAATAAACTTCTTAGCCATATAGCTTCTCTAACATATTCGAAAAGAGTATATATTCTGATATATTCTGCTTCTGTTGAAGAAGCAGCTACCGAGGATTGTTGTTTTGAGTTCCAGGATATTGTACAATTTTTAAAGTCTTTAAATAAATAACCTCTTGTACTTTTCCTGTTTAACTCATTATTTCCCCAATCTGAATCAACATAGCCCTCAATTATATTGACATAATTATCATTACGTGTATATGTTAATTTTATATTTACAGAACCTTTAAGATATCTTAACACTCGTTTTAAGCACATGCATAGTTCTTTATTACTCTTACTTTGAAACCTACTTAAGATATTAATTGCAATGCAAAGATCTGGTCTTGTACAAAGCATGGCATACATAAGGCACCCAATTAAATTTCTACATGGAACATTTAAATTCTCGTCTTTATTTAGATTTATATAATTTAATTTATTTTCTAATGGCGTGCTAACTGATTTACATTCAGACATATTAAATTTATTTAATACGGTTTTTAAATAAAAACTTTGGTCTAAGGTTATGGTGTTTTCTGTTCTCAAAATTCGAATTCCTAAAAACAGTTTTACATCTTTTAAATCTTTCATTGGAAATTCATTCCTAACATAATTTTTAAATGTTACCATCGTGTTTTGTTTTGCGGTACAAATTAAAATATCATCAACGTATAAAATAACATAAATATTTTTATTTAAGTCGCCTTTGTCTAATAAATATAAACATGGATCAACCAGTGAGCTTTTAAAATTACATGTTTTTAATTTTTTATTAAAATATTCATACCAGCATTGTTTTAGGCCATAAATTGATTTATTTAATTTGCAAACTTTACTATTATCTGCTTTTAGGCCTTCGGGAATTTTCATGTATCTTTCTTCATCTAAACTACTGTGCAAAAATGCAGTCTTTACGTCCATATGATGAACAAGTAAATTGTACTGATTACAAATTGCTAGCATTAGTCTAAATGTTGTAATGCGGGCAACTGGTGAAAAAAGTTTCTTGATAATCAAGTAAATATTGCTGACTAAACCCTTTTGCTACCAATCTAGTTTTATATTTTATTGGTGCTCCTTGTTCATCAGTTTTGACAGTAAATACCCATTTGCAATCAACAATGTTTTTGTTTATGGGTTTGTTTACAATAGTCCAAGTTTAAATTAAGAGAATCAAGTTCATTCTTAATGGCCACCTCCCACTGACAACGATCATCCCTTGTTTCAATTTCATGATAGAATTTTGGAATTGATTTTACAAGAGTTTGTGCACATAATATATGATTGAAAATGTGTCATTATTTATATCATAATCATCGTCATCAGTGTACAGAGGTAATGAACGATTTTTTATCCTCTCGCTTTTCCTTAAGGTGGAAGCTTCTAATTCATATGATGTTTGTTGGTCTACATGGATATTTTCATGTTCAGAATTTACTAATTTTTCCGAGTTTGAATCGGTTTTATTAGTTTTGGGCGAGGGTGTTAATTCCATGTCACTTTTAAGAGGTCTAGTGACTTTGAAATTTACCTGGTCAACTATTACGTCGCGAGCTATGATAAAATTTTCTTTTTCCACATCTCAGATTTTATACATATTAAAAACATACCCCATTAAAATACCCTTTTTGGATTTTTCTTCAAATTTTGTCTTTCGACTTTTATTGTGGACATAGACGGTTGAACCGAAAATTTTTAAATTGTCCAATCTGGGCTTTTTATTATGCCACAGTTCATATGGTGTTTTATTAATATGCAGTGCGGCAGTTGGTAAAATATTTATTAGGTAGCTAGCTGTTAAAACAGCTTCACCATAAAAAGATTTATCCAACCCCGATGTATAAATCATCGATCTCGCCTTTTCAATTATAGTACGATTCATCCGCTCTGCTACACCATTTTGTTGGGAAGTATGAGGTACCGTTAAATGATATGAAATGCCCTTCTGAACACAATACCCTTTTATTTCAGTAGACAAATATTCTCCTCCATTGTCGCAATAGATGTTTACTACTTGACAATTACAGTGTGTTTCTGCTTTAGCAACAAAATCTTTAAAAACCTTAAAGATTTCAGATTTTAATTCAATTAAATATACTACAGTATAGTGTGTAAATTCATCTATAAATGTCACAAAATAATTTTTACTATCGACAGTAGGAGGAGTTATTGGCCCACAAACATCAGAATGAATAATAAACAATGGTCTTTGAATATGTGATTTTAATTTGGACTTTGCAAACGGTAGTCTAGATTGTTTCCCGTTTATGCATGCTGCACTGGGATGTCCCAAACGTTCATGCCATTTTTGGTAGTTTTTATTATCAATCATATTAATTTGATTTCCATGGTTTTTAGTTATTTTAAAATAAATACCTATTAAACCATTTATGGGCTTACCCGTAGCTATTGTTTGTGAGTTGTGTTGAATTTTCACTCCATGCTCATCAAAAATGATTACCATTCCTTTCTTCTGGAGACACGGCACAGAAATCAAGTTGTAGGGTACTTCAGGTATAAAGAGGACATTTTCCAACGTCCCCTTAACTCCAAGATTCGTCACCACATCTATTGGCCCGCCTTTTGTAGCCAGAACAGCTGTATCAATCTTAGCTACAGCTATAGAAATTGGTTTTGGTAAGTGGTACTTTGTTGAAAAGAAACGTTCTTGGTTGACAATATGGTCCGTTGCCCCAGAATCAAGCACGAACAATGTATTTTCAGTTTTCTCCAATGTTTTCATTACGGCATTTCGAAGCATGAAAGCAAAACTATTTTCTTCTGATTTGGTGCGTGAAACAGTTTGGATTGTACGTTGCTTGTCAAGCATTTGTTTGTGAAAGTAGCAATCTTTAATTAAATGGTTATTTTGGCCACAATAATTGCATTTCATATTTAATGTTTTATTATGATTTTTATAGCCCTTTTTGAAATGCCCTTTGTGTTTATTTTGTGTAAATTTCTTCTTTTTGTGTCGTGTATTGTCTTTGGATCTAAAAGTACCCTGGGTGGTTGAAGCATCTTTGAATGTATTTAGTATTTTAAAACTTGTTGTAGTATTGTCGTTTTTAAGTTTTACTTCTTGATCCAGAAGTCGAGTTTTCACAAATGACAAGTTTAGACTTTCTTCTCCCAAGGTTTCCAATGCAGTGATTACACCATCATAAGCGGAAGGCATTGTTATAAGTAGATGAGAAATTTTATCCATCTCATCTAATTTTGCTCCTGCAGCTAGAAATTCTGCAATTGTATCATCAAAAATAGCAAAATGTTGAAGCAGCTGTTGATCTCCTCGAAATTTAAAACTGAGAAGTCTTTTACGTAATGCCAATTGGGTAGCTAAACTTCGCCTTTCATTTGGTTTATCCTTGACAAAGTTCAAAAAAGAATCACTTAGATTTTCAGTGATTATTCCCTTCGCATAAATATCATGCCTTTTCCATCTCTCGTCAGATTGATTCGGGAGCCCCTCGTCAACAACATAAAGAACTTGTGCTTCTGCTAATAATAATTTCACACGAAATTTCCAAATACTATACTTTTCACCGTTAAATGGTTGAACATTTCGTGGCTTGGTTTTCTCCATTATTTTAAACACCAAAACAACACTCACAAACACACAAAGAAATTTTTACATACGTTTAATGCCACCGGTCCGTCCAAGTCAAGTCCGGTACTGGCAAATAATTATCACAATTAAACGAACGTATACAGTTTACTAATATACTTTACGCGATCCTGGGCCCATAACCTATTAAATTTTACCGAAAATATAATGGTGTATGGAAATTTAAATTAAACGAAAGTATATTTTTAATACATCTGTATTCAACACGTTTCTGCTTTAGACTAAAATTACAAACTCACACCAAAAGCCTTTTTGCTTCATTTCAAAATGTCAAATAAATCAAATATGTTTGTTTGTATAACTGAACCATTTTCTTGACAACCTAAAAAAAGGTCTTTTAGGATACTTAACTTTATTGCCACTTTTGCCTTTCTATTACTTTCTATGAGCCCTATGTCTAATTTATGTTCGCGGGTTTTATTTTCCTTTCGGAACCTGGTTTATTGGTTTTTGTACTAATGTAAAAGAATATTAATTCCAACATATAATGCTAAGAGTTTTTATGTTGAATCAGATAACAGTCAATGTGATAATTCCACATAAATATTAGTGATAATTCTAATAGATGCGTTACAATTATACACTAAGGACAAGGTTATTTAAAAAGTTAAAATAATACCATAAGCATAAAATAATGCTCGTTCTTTTTAATAGAGATAAATTATTTTATAAGCTAGACCATAACAAACAAATAACAGTTAAATCAAAACATAAAACAAATTTATCTGTATTATTAAAATCTGTGTCGGCTGGTATTACTGTTATATTATATATTTTTGTGAAGCGAAACCACCAACCGTCCTCAATAACATATAGGAATAAACTAAAACTGTGATGTTAAACATTGACCCAAACAGGCTATAGCAATTAAAATGTTTTGTGAAAAAAAAGCGATAAATGCCAGTATTTGTAAACTTCTAATCTCAACCTGCAATCTTCGAACCTAGTACAATTTTATGTATTTTTTTATAGTTTGTAAATACTGTACTGTACGCAACTATTGCAGGGGCTGCAAAAAAATTGCGCTATAAAAGTTGATTATTTGACACTACTTTTAGTGGGACATCGTGTATTTAAAATATTTTATTATAAATTTTTATTGACAACTAAATGGAACAAAAGGAAAACATATTATCAATCAAAAATTTAATCCATTAACTTGCAATTCAATAAAATAGAGAAAGAACTTTTTACATGTAAAATTCAATACTATAATAACTTTTCAATATTTAATGTAATTCTACATGAAATATTAGGGGGCAACTTATTGACAGAATATCGTGTGTGTTTGTCGTTATCTAATAAAAGTAATAAAATAAATATTATATACAAATAAACAATAATATATTATATAAATTATTATCGATATGGATAAAACATGTTTTTTAGATACAAGATAATTTTATAACAAATATTGAAACTGCACTTTAAAAATAGTAGTTTTTCTCTTTATGGAAAATAAATATTAAAATCCATCATAATTATTTGTCTGTCTTAATAATCCAATTTAGGTTCAACTTTAATGTATTAATTAATTTGGGTTTATCTGTCGGATTACTAGAGATTTCAACTGTAGCTTACACATTCTGATCAATCAAATGCCAAGCCAAAATGATTTTTGTCATACGTTCCGGGATGTCTACCGGATTAGCAAAATTTGTACACGTTTACGTCCTTATATTTAACACCAGCTCTAAATCATTTATAAATATAATCTTATACTACATAGTTATAAAGGCTTGGTATTAGCTTGGTCTGTTATTAGCTTGGATCTCTGGAATAAAATTATAACATACCACCAAAGCAAATTGTGGCGTTATCATTTATATTGGCTTAACAACTTGTCCCCACGTTGGGCGCTATTTTAATTTTATTCTAGATATCTAGGAGTAACACCATATTTTCTTATAATCGGAAAACACTATACACACTTTTCATAATAAAATAAATTATTTTAATCATAATAATAAATTATATTAATTAAGTAATCAGATGTTAATGCAAATTTGTTTTTTGATTTAAATAATCCACAAGAGGACCTCTTGAGCGGGTGCAAACATGAGTCAATGTTGCACGCTCTCTAATAAATGGAATAAAGATTTTTAAAAATTCAGAGTCAATGGTCTCTGATTATGTTTATTTTTTAAAAAACTATTACACCTGTTTCGCCCGAAGGCATCATCAGATCTAAAAGTGGAAAGCAACCCTAGTATAAAAAACAACAATGCATAGACACGAAATACTATGTTGAGATACGACTTACCGGTAAAGCTATTCGTTTAACACCACAAACATTTAAGTTAAAACAAAAAATAAATATTTAAAAAAATATTGCTGACGTTCATATTAAATCCGGTTTCAAAACTAAATAAAATAAAAATAAATAAAACAAGCAGAATGAGGTTAGGTTGAACGGGAGAACGGAAATAAAGCAAAAAATAAAAATTAAAATATGACTTGGTCGAGAATTGAAGCAGCGACCATCGGATTCGTAGGTAAGCGCTAAACTTACGTGCTATCCAGGTCATGATATATATATTGTTAAAAATTAAATGCGGTTCAAAGGTAAAAACATCATTCAGATAAGACAGTACAGAACTCCTTTTTACCCTTGTGATCTCCCTTCTTTCCCTTGGGGCACTCATGAAGGATTTTTTTTACATTTTCCGGGATGAAAGGCAAGTGTTTTAAAGACAATAAATGGCTTGCAAAAGCCGATTTAGTCTCGGTGATTTCAGTATCTTTGTGTTTGTTATATTCTTTTAAGTGTTCGTGTACTCACGTACTATTATTTTTCTTCCAGACTGACCAATGTAAATAGCACTACAGTCCCCGCAGTTAAGTGAGTAAACTCCGGATTGGGTTAAGGGTTCTCTTTGATCTTTATGTTTACGAGCTTCTTAAATAATGTGTTGAAAGTTTTGAATGCTATCTGTAAATTATAGTTTTTAAAAAAATTAGCCAATCGAAAGGAGATACTACCAAAATAAGTGAGGCAATGAAATCTAGAATTTTTAATCCTCGTGTTATGGATTAAATTATAGGAGAGCTTGTATTTCTTATAAAATTTGAATACATTTTATTAATTATGCTTAATGGAAACCCATTATTTACTGCAATTTGTTTAATTGTAGCTAACTCTTTTTGAAAGGCGCTTGCTGATAATGGTATTTTAAATAACCGGTAGAAAAAGGAGTTGAATGCAGCAAATTTATGAGAATAGAGGAAATTAGAATCAAACTGGATAATGTTGTCCATCAAGAAAGGTTTTCTACAAATATCAAAGGTGATTTTGCTGTTTTCTTTAGTCAGTAAAAGGTCTAAAAAAGGAAGCTTACCGTCTTTTTCTTTTTTTAAGGTAAAAGTTATGTTCGGATGTAGAGAGTTTAAAAAATACAAAAATTTATCCAGTCCGAGTTCATCCTCACTCCAGGCTAAACAGATATCATCCACATACCATTTGTAAAAAAAATTTTGGTCGATAACAATCGATAATAAAGTGATTAGGTTGTCTTTAATTAGTTTAGGTAAAGAAGTTATAATTAGCAAATTCAAGACAAGATCAACGCAATCCTTCTGAGGTATACTTCTTTCCTAGTGTAATATTAGAGCCATTATTGAATACTAAATCTCAAGAGTAAAAATTAATTTAAGAATTAATGTGAGACGCTTCAAAGATAATTTGCCCATCGTCGTTTGGATAATACAGTTTGTCGAATTATGAAAAAGATAAAACTAAAAACATTAGTTTTATAACAAGTAAATAATATATCCTCTATATTAAAGGAGAAAATCTTTAGGTACAGATCTAATATCTTAGTCACCAATACTTTAAATTTAATACCAGCATCTTCCGTGGTGTATTTATATAATATTCAATAAATGCAATCCCAGTCTTAGAATATATGATGCAAAGAATTTTTGGCGAAACTCAAAAGCATCTACAATAAAAAATTGATTAAAGTCAACCAGAAGACTCTTCTCTTGAAGAAAGAAAAAAGTTTACCTCCTAGTCAATGGAAACTTTGCTGGTGGTGGAAAAATTGCTGATAGTAACCATAAAATAGTTGAGTAATCAAGAGAGGATTTCAAAACTGTCTCCATTACTTGATGTAATATACTATTAAACCAATTAGTTAGTGATGGATTTGTGTTCGATCCTAGTGACTTGAAATTAAGGGGTAATGTTTATGCACCAAACACTTTTATTATTTGAACACTTTGTAGCTACCACAAGTTCTTTATCATATACGTTTAAATATAGGGAACCAATTTACAGATCGAATATGAAACCAATTCGTGCATACCCTATTAATATATTTGGATCAGCTGATAGGAGGGAAGAGGCAATTGTATTAAGTGTTTGTGTAAAACCCTTTCAAAACTAAATTGAATAATACTGCGGCTCTGTTTTAATGATTTCTCTAAGGGAAATCGAACAAAATAACTTATGAACAAACCCTTTTTTACAAATAAACTATAATAATAAAACTATTTAAACACATCTAACAAGTATCGGTTTAAACATTTTTTTTTACTTCAATTTAAACCAGCAATCTTTAACACAGGTCTGACCTCGTCACCGGTTTTGCTGTCATTCTCTTTACAGTCATAATTTGAAAACTCTATTTCCATACGTCAGTCACGTTGCAGTTTCATAGCAGTTCCGTCTCAATATCAGAATGTTGACACTGCTTTGTTAGAAGTAGGACGTATTTTTTTCCACTTATTGCTTTTACAATGTATGCAAGCTCATGGATGTGTTGAAACTACCCACAATGTTTGTTTATTCTAATATGAGTGAAAAAAGTTTCTTGCAAACCTTAATCCAGCGTTACAGAAAGTGTGCTCCGCGAAACCTCCGGTAGGGCTCCGCCAGCAGTCATAATAAATGAATGCATGTAGGGTATTAAAGTGGACCCTATAAGAATAAAGTTACCTAAGATAAAAATAAACTACTAAAACGAAATGCCCACTTACTTACGCAGCAAACATAAAACAAGAACTGGTTTCATGGCTTCAAAATAACAAATTCGTCTTACAAATGGATGAGTCGACTGATGTTGCTGGACTGGTCATCTTGCTAGTAATTGTGCCATATCCATATAAACATTCACTCGAAGGAGACTTGCTTATGTGCTCATCGCGGCCTACTAACACAACCGGAGAAGAAATTTTTAACAAGAATGACATATTTTTTGAAGAAAACCAACTTGAAAACCCAGATTGGAATGATTGCATTGATATTTGTACCAATGGAGCCAAGGTAATGACAAGTAGAACAGCAGGAGCAATATCACGAATAAAAATGAAAGCGCCAAATTATAGTGCCAGCCACTACATCCTGCATAGACAATCACTCGCGGTTAAGAAAATGCCACCAAATCTAAAATTGGTTCTTGATGAGTCAGTAAAAATAATTAATTTTGTCAGGTCACGTCCACTATAATCCCAATTATTCTCAATATTATGTGAAGATTATGGCAGCGATTATAAAACACTATTGCTCCATACTGAAGTGAGATGGTGGTCTCGGGGTAAAACTTTGACAAGGCTTTTTAAACTAAAGACAGAATTAGAAGCTATTTTTACAGATGTTCCTTTTAATTTCAAAGACCGTTTGTTAAATAAAAGCTGGTTATTTAGACTAGCATTTTTAGCAGACATGTTTGGAAAACTTAACGAATTAAACCTGTCACTACAAGGAAAACAGACAACAGTTTTCAATGCTAACACCAAAATAACTGCCTTTAAAAGAAAATTTGATTTTTGGATTACTTGTTTTGTTAAGAGAGAAATCGAAAGCTTTTCATTGCTAAGTGAGTTTCTTAGTCACCATAGCCATAGTGATATAGGAATATTTCAAAATGAAATATTTTCTGAATTGGTGCAATATCTCAAGGATCTGCAAGGGACTTTTGAATCTTACTTTCCTGAAGAACAGAATACAAAACTGAAAATAAACTTATGGATTCAAAACCCTTTTTTAACTAAATTGCAGAAGCCGGAAAATATGTCAAATCAAATCTATGAATCATTTCTAGAAATTACATCGGATTCAAGCATGGAATCATTGTTCAAAACGCAATTTCACTAAATGATTTTTGGTGCAGGGTTCGTGATGAATATCCACAACTTGCCACAGAAGCTTTGAATGGTCTTCTGCCGATCTCAACAACGTATTTGTGTGAAACAGGATTTTCAGCATAGACAGCTACAAAAACAAAATATCGCAAGAAACTGGATGCCGAACCAGATATGAGAATTCAACTTGCTTCTATCAAGCCATTACCCAATTGATAAGGAATAAAAAACAATTACATGCCTCGCATTAAATGAACTTAGTGTTATCATTTGCTTACTAACTCAGTACTTACTGTATCTATCTTTTTTTGTATAATTATTAATAAACAATTGACATATAACTGGTTTTGCTTTTAGTTTAGAGTTTAGGGTTCTGTTAAAAATTAAGTTTTTTAAAAGGGTTCCGTCACGAAAAAAGTTTAAGTAACCCTGCCTTAATCAAACTGACTCTAAGGACAAAAGGTTCAAAAAGATAGATGTTTATTCTTAACCTTCCGTTATAAATCCAATTGCTTATATAAAAATAATGTTTTAAAGTTCTTGTTCGAGCTTATAATAGGTTGTCTTAAGCGTCCAATGTCAAATGAAAAATCACTTATAAAAATTTTACCAAATACTGTTTTTCCTCTAATAAAAACTATATTTGATCTTATTGGATTCCTTTGTCCAGTTTTGCTACAAGCAAAGTTTCTAATGCAACAATTATAGGTAATCAACCTTTCCTTAATTCATGGAATAATTTACATTCCGAAGTTCCGCTTCTATCTAACTTTTAATTGCAAAGGTAAATTTAGTAATGATTCGATGCGTGGTTTATTTCGCACAGAATGGTATCTTAGTATCGCTACAAAGACCGGAGGGGCTCCTATTAAAGTTTAAATGTTGGCCATGTAATTATTAGGTGCTGTTATTGTTGCTCAGTAAGTTATTTGAAGTTAAATTATAATCTCATCGAAATCAAATAACTGCACTAAAAATATATTTATGGATTAAAAATATATTTTTACAGAAAGATATCATATAAAATAAAATTAATTATTTCACAATATAACTATCTACTTTTTAAAGAAAATCTCTATCTGCTACTAGATAAAGCTATTACATCTTTTGTATCGCATAGTTTGTCGTTGTGTATAATAATTCGTCAAGTAACTTTCTTTTTCTACAATGTGTGCGTACATTTAAAGAGCTTTTCGCTAATAAGTTGCATGATATTGTTTTATTTTCACTTTAAAGGGAATAGGTAGGTTAAGTAAGAGTAGCCACACGGCTAGACTTCGCCTCTCTTAAATCCCTATAGAAATGTATGAATGATGCTCAATGAACTGTAAATTACTTGTTTGTTAAATAAAAGACGTTTATTATTATTATTATTATTATTATTATATATTTGGGCTGGAAAAAACTCTGTGTATATGAAGATATAGCGGTTCTACAGTGCTATAAATGCTATGCGCTATACCATAAATGTAGTAAGGGTCACAATGGAAAAATATGTGCATATTATAGTAAAAGTCATTCCAAGATTGATAGAATGGATGTGTATGGAATTTTAATACCGGTAATATAAACAAGTAGATTAGGAGGGAAGGCTAAAAATAGTCTAATATCTTTTTGAACCCTTAGTCCTCAGAGTAAAGTTTAACTAAGGTTTCCAACAAAGTTTTTTTACTCATATTAGTATAAACAAACATTATAGGTAGTTTGATCACATTCATGAGTTGCATACATTGTAAAAGCAATAAGTGGAAAAAAAAAATACGCCCCACTTCTAACAAACCAGTGCAACAGTATAGAAATGGACTTTTCAACTTATGACTGTAAGAAGATTGACAGCAAAACCGGTGACGATGTCAGACCTGTGTTAAAGTTTGCTGGTTTAAATTAAATGCAAAAATATTACTTGATTTATTTGTAGAAAAAGAGTATGTTCCTGAGTTATTTTGGCTGATTTCCCCTAGAGAATACATTTAAATAAAGCCGCAGTATCATTAAACTTAGTTTTGAAAGCGTTTTACACAAACACTTTGTCTCTCCCCTCTTACCAGCGGATATATTAATAGGGTGTGTACGTAATGGTTTCATAATCGATCTTAAAATTGGTTTCCTATTTTTAAATGTATGTGATAAAGAACTTGTGGCAGCTACAAAGTGTTCAAATAATAAAAGTGTTTGGCGCATAAACATTACCCCTTAACTTCCAGTCACTAGGATAGAACACAAATCCATCCACTAACTAATTGGTTTAATAGTATATTACATCAAGTAATGGATACAGTTTTGAAATCCTCTCTTGATTACTCAACTATTTTATGGTACACGCATTTTATGGTTACCATCAGCAATTTTTCCACCACCAGCAAAGTTTCCATTGACTTGGAGGTAAACTTTCTTCTTTAATCAAGAGAAGGGTGTTATCTTTTGGTTGACTTTAATCAATTTTCTATTCTACATGCTTTTGAGTTTCGCAAAAAAACTCTTTGCTTTATTTTTTCTAAGAGTGATATTATATTTATCGAATGTTATGCAAATACACCACGGAATATGCTGTTATGAAATTACGTTTATATTTTATACGTATATATTTTACGAAATTAAGTTTTGCTGACTAAGAGAATAGATCTGTATCAAAAGATTTCTTCCTTTCATATAGAGGATATATTATTAACTTGTAATAAAACTAATGTTTTCAGTTTAATCTTTTTCATAATTCAACACTTTAGATTACCTAAACCACGATGGGCAAATTGTCCTGCAAGCGTCTCACGTTAATTTTTGAATTAATTTTTGCTTTAGAGATTTGGTCCTCAATATTAGCTCTTGGATTACACTAGTCTAGACTGCAACAAACGATTTTGTTTTTCTCCAAAATTAATTTCTTTTGAACTAGCACTAGTCGACTATATTCATAAAATTTGCATACACCTCAATCTCATAGGCTCCTCTCTGGAATGTTGCTCAAAGCAATGAGTTCTACAAAAGCGCGGATTGGCCGGGAATTACGAAACGAAGTGAATACTATCTGGATCTTCGCCTCTTTCTCCTTCATTTATGCAGAGAATCTATATCAAGGCTAACAGGATATACTAGAGTCAGAATGCACCAAAATTTAGCACTAATTTTTTTCTAAAATTACAATTTATTTTAAAAGAAAGCAGACTTTGGAGCCTAACCCTTCGTGGCCTTACCTTAAAAGCACCTGTCGCCTTAATTCTGCAACATGGAAAAATAAGAATCTTACTCTCGTACCTTGACAATTGTGACCAAACCTTCTTATTTAATGCGCAAGCCCTGTATCCGCTTAACCGGGAAAATAAGAATTGAAAATCCAATTTCAATTATTAGAGAGCGTGCATTATTTGCGCATGATTGCACTCGCCCAAAAAGTCCCCTTGTGGACTAATTAAATTAAAAATCAAATTTGATTTATTACCCGATTAAATATATTTTTTAGGTAAAATAAGTGTTAAGCCTATAAGATAAGGTATTATATTATGAAAAGTGTTTCTGTGTGTATTGTGTTTCCCGATAATAAGAAAATATGGTATTACTCCTAGATTTCTAGAATAAAATTATAATGGCGCCCAACGTGATGTCAAGTTGTTAAGCCAATATAAATGATTTTGCCAGAATTTGCTTTGTTGGTATGTTTTTATTTTATTCCAGAAATCCAAGCAAATACCAGACCCTATTACTTTTGGATATTGAGTTGTTTAAGTCACAAGGCTATCAGCTTTTATGTAACTATGTAGTATAAAATTATATTTATAAGTGAATTAAAGTTGTGTGCTATACCATAAACGTAGTGTCAAAATGGAAAAATATGTTCATATTATGGTGAAAGTCATTTCAAGAATGACTGCCCCGAGGTCACGAAGAGGTGCGTCAACTGTGAGCTAGCAAATAATAAGTATAGAACAAAATATAATTATAATCACGAAGTCGATAATAGAGAAGCTTGCCCAACGTATCAGTATCACCTTCAAGGTTTAAGAAATAAGATTGCTTATGGTCATTATTAATTTGAATAATTTTGTTGCTAATAATAATATGGCCTAACAAGGAAGTAGGTGCTACTTCCTTGGTTAGGCAGGCATATGTAAGTCTGTCTTATTCTGTCCAAGACAATTCAAGTTCTCAGTTATCACAATTATAGATGGTAATTTTTAATATAAAAATTTTACCCTAATAGAAAATACCATACTCGAAGATTTGGGTACGAATGGTGCAGAGCGGGATGAACCTCTTTTATGGGGTACTTTATTTAATCGCACTTTTTCTTTATGTTACGACTAGGAGTGTTTTGCATTTGAATATATGAAGTATCAGAAAGAATTTTGATCAATTGTTGATTTTTTATGAGCGGTATAATGTCAACAATGTCATGGTTTAATCTTGAGAAAATGTTTTCAAATACAAGGGAACGTTCGAGAATTTCCAGGCTATACGACTTATTATAATGCAGATGGTAGGAATGATAAGACTTTTTTTTATAGAATCAGCAACAAAAAACGACGTTAATCAGTGATGCGATCTTTGTTAGGGACCAATATTAGTAGGATACAGTTTGCTTTCGAAGGTACCACATACGGAATAACAGCTATAATGATGATTTAAGTACCCGTTTTGAAGAAAAAAATATCTAAAAACATATAAAATTATATGGGTGCTATTAACATCAACATCAATATTAAAAATAATCATTTAGTAAATGGATACTTGTCGTTGATGGGAAAAAATTAATGTTTATCATATGTAAACTTGTCCATTCGAGTAACAAACCATTTAAACTTATATAAAGAATATTTATTTGGGAAACAAAAACTAAGAAGTCAAAACCTGAAATTCCGTTCATGTCGACTCAACAGCGATTTATAGAAGATGAAAGAAAATTTGCCTTATTATTACACCTATATAGATTATTATTTGTTTAAAGAAAAATGTATATGGAAAACTGGAAGGAAATAATTAACTGTTCTGACCCCAATGAAGCGACTAATAACTTTATAAAAGTATTTATTAGCATAAAAAAACAGTAACAAGAGTACAGAAAACTAAGTTTAAAAATATTAAAAAAATTAAAAATTGGATTAGTAATGAGCCGATAAAGTCCATTAAACATAGAGATATGTTAAAAAGGCACTTTTAAAAAATCATGCTCCTACATTAGAAACTAAATGCAAACGTTACAGATTTTTTTTAAACTAACTTTTAAAGCAACAAATATATAAATATTATAAAAATATAATAAAAAATAACAAAAACAACCTTAAAAAAATATATAAAATAATTATTTTATTGTTTTCTTAACAATGACAAAAAAGTAACAAATTTATCCATCAGTGACGCGGATAATATTTCTTTTGATGGCAACCTTAAAATGGCTAACTACTGCAATCAATACTTTGTAAACAATGAAATTGAAATGGCCAAAAGGATACAAAGAATATTAAAACATATCAGGGTAAAGGTACGGACACACTATTAACGCGTATCGTGTTAACACGACACGTCAGAAGATAACACATCAGATATGTCGAACACATCTTTCTGTTGTGATGAAACGTGTGGTGCTGACATTTCGAAGTTTTTTGAAAGATAAAGTTATTTCACGTTTAAAGTTAGCATTACTGCCAACTTTTTTAAATCTATTTTCTAATGGTGGACCTGCGACATGGTTTGCGCTACAGATCGTGCTACAGCGTAGACACGACTGGTGAATTTCATGTTCTGTGGCCCGAAATCTCCATTGACAATGAAAGGTGTAAAATGTACATAAGGATGACCAAGAAAGAATTTGACGTGCTTTACAACTTATCAGAAACTAAAATAAAAAAGCAAAACACAAACTTCAGAGAAGCAATATCTCCAAAGAAAAGACTTTTATTGACCTTAAGGTAAGTATTAAATAAAATAAAAAACTGTATTCTTTAAAAAAAAACAACTAAATTAAGTAAAAAAACATAATATAAGTACTTATTTTTAATATTGTTATAAAGCCAATAAATTTGAATTATCTTCTGGGTTGAAATTGGTGGTTCCTTCAGTATCTTCCAAATAATGGGGTATGGTTTGTAAATTTACGTCAATGTGGGGGAAATAATGTTTTGATCATGGCGACTGTATAAAAGATTTAGATTTAATCGAGTAGGAATTTGCAGAGGAAGATAGTACTGGGGAAGGATGTGGCATTGCTACTGTTATAACCTGGGATTATGTGACTGGTTATATGTTTCTCAATTCGGCTTCAAACACCAAATTACTCATGCTTATTTTGAGAAGTCTCTTCACTGATTTAGCTTAATTTCGAAAGAACAAATCGACATCAACTTCACGTACTACAGGTGGTTCTGGAGCTCGCATTTTCTGGGTTCTAATACGGTTATTAGATTTCATTATATCGACTAAGTCAGTCACTAACTTCTCAATTCTCTTTTTGCTTGTTGCTGTTCTAGAAAAAGAACTGGTATTCGCTCAAACATTTGGCATATTAAAATCATTTGAGTTTGTTAATACTTCAGGAACTGAAGTTAAGATGTACTCGCAGCCTGGTCTTCATAAGCTATTTTTAGCATCTTGCGTTTTAACATCATCAGTCCCATTTTTTGCACTCTCCACAGTTTGGTTTTCAATGTTTGGTTCATTTTGAGACTGGAAGCTTTTTTGCGATATCCTGGGTTCCATATAGGGTGTCAAAAATTAGATTTAATCTTCAAATTTCTTTATAATAATTTTTTTTTGACTGGCCACTAGTCGTCTTTCTTTTTTTAAATTCGTTGGTATAGCCATTTCTAAGCTTTTCCAAGCATCTCTACATTCTTGCCCTGAAAGATTAATGACTACAAAATAATTTATTAGTTTTTTTTTATTTTTAGATTTTTGGCGACAGGATAATCAATGGGCTTTGAGTTCCGCATTGGATTTAGTACAGTGGGTCAAATTGTGAAAGAATGTTGTCAAGCCATATGGGAAACACTACACCCTATATACATGCCCCAACCTGACCAAAAGCATAGGAAACAAATTGCTAGACAGTTCAAAGAAAAGTGGCAGTTCTCGCATCATCTTGGTGCCCTAGATTGTAAGCATGTTCTTTTTGCTTTAGTCGATGCAAATTACAAATTTACATAGATAGACGTCGGAAATTATGGTAGAAACAGTAATGAAGGTATTTTTGAAAGATCGCTATTAGGCCAAGGGTCCGCAAGCAACATAATTGGTTTTCCCACAGATGAACCTTTGACGCGCACAGGACCTCTTTGTCCATTTGTTATGGTTAGTGATGAAGCATTTCCTCTCAAACGTTATTTGATGAGACCTTTTCGTAGAAATAACTTAGTCGGCGAAGCAGACAATTTTTTTAATTACAGACTTTCAAGAGCACGCCGCATTGTAGAAAATGCTTTTGGCATCCTAGCAGCGCGATGGAGAATTTCCAGAAAGCCAATTGAACCTAGCCCAGAAGTTGCGGATAAAATAATAATGGGAGCATGTTGCTTGCATAATTTCTTGGGAATTTCGTCGACTGAATCTGTGGAACCTTTGGATGCAAATTCAACCAACTCATTAAGATTGTGAATTCAATCCACACATTAAGATCTATTGTTTTTATCCGAAGAAACTATGCATTGGACTCTTTTACCGTACGAGAACTATATAAGAATGTTTTCATTCCTGATACAGGCAATGTAATGTGTCCGTGGCAGAGAGACATTATTCATAGGGGAAGGCGTAATTAGTTATTAAAAAGTACAAAATACAAAACGCATTTAATATATTTTTAATACATTCCTAGGTCATCCAAGAGCACTGTTTGTTTAAGTTTATAAAATATTAAAAATATAATATAAGTAGGTACTTACAGCTTTATTTGCATCTCCTCCGAAGCCTCTCGTCGTTTTAACTAAACTCTATAATCTTTATTTTAAACATCGTACAGAAATACGTAGTTTTTTCTATGTTTAAGCATGTTGTTGGTCTTTTACAACTTTTCATAACAATATGTACGGTTCTATTTAAAATAACAGTGATAGATATTTCTATAATACACACGTGTTAATAGTGTGTCCATACCTTAAGTTAAGTGTTGCGTCTATGTATTTGAGTCCAACCACAGAGCGGGAGATTATCGGATATATAGATTCCCTAAATAACAACTCCGCTAAATTAATTAAAACCAAATATTTTAGTTCAAACAATTTTCAATAGATCGAATTTATAAGTCAGGCTTAAAAAAGCTGATTTTAAGTCCAATGCATGAATTAGATTTTTCTTGTATGTGACACTACTTTTCTTCAGCTAAAATGTCGCTAATGTAGCTTTTCGTGGGATTACTTGATCCATTAATAATATGTGAACTGGGGTGGAATGCACCTTCATTTATGAGTGAGGCCTAACGTGAAAATGTGCATTAGAACGTGGGCTTATGTACTGTATTGTATAAGTGTACAACGTTTACACTTGGAATTTACTATGGATTTATCTATTGAAAGAATCATTGCAGCATTTTATCGCTTTGTAGCCTGATGCGGCTCATTTACTGATTGCCAATGATAAGCAGATGGGCGACGACTGCTGGCAGTAAGCAGAGCCTCCATTTTAATGGTTTTGCGGAAGCTCGAGTTAAAAGTTTCAAAACCTACTTAATCAAAGATGTTGGTCATCAAAAATTGACAAATAAAAAGATTTTAATCTTCTTCTTAGGACGCCGTGTTCCTACAAAAATTGGCGATCCAACTGCCTGTAATAAAGCATGAAGCCGAACCTCTGAAAATCTCTCTAGATGTGCGTCTAAACCATTGACACAAATCTCTCAGCCATAAGCTCTACCGTCTGCCCACAGATAATCTGCCCTCGATCTTTCGCTCGATAAGGACTCGAAAGAACTCGTATTGCTCCCTCTTCATAAAATTACCGACGTATTGGAAGTTCCGTTATTTGGTGGTAGGCAGTAGTACTTTATCTTTACCTATTCTTCTTGGTATTTCCTTGTTGGTTATCCTGGCTCTCCATTGATGCGTAGAATAGCCAGATATCCAGCTTTCGAAATCATTAAGTGGTACTAGGAAGACATAAGAGCTCAATATATGTATGCGACGCTGTAGGCTTAGGTCTGTTCTATTCCTGCTCTGATTTCCATTTTGGAGTCACTGTTCTCGTTGACGAGGGCTATAACATATTTAACGGACGGCAGTTTCAGAGATTTCCATAGATTCTATTATCAATTATCAAATAGAGGCATATATAGGATCGTCAACTCACTTCAACTTACGGCTCAATCCTCGGATCCGAACAATCCCACTTCTGATTCCCGGACACATTTTAAGAAAGATTAAAAAAAATATATATTTCTCGGAACACCTAGCAATACCAATTAAAACAGTTTGATTTCTGTTCAGTGATAAAACTTAATGACTTAGTTGTTGTATTAATTGACAATAAATCACCCTTGCACTGACCTATCGGTTGAGTAATTGAATTATACCCTGGCGAGGATGAATACATTCGTGTTGTCTCTGTAGTGTAGCCGGTAGCGGAAATTATTAGACGCCAATCGTAAATTTATATCCTCTACCTATCGAAAATGGATGATGTTTTCTAATTATCTCCATTTTTGATCAATAAGCGATATTTTCTGCTCCTTGTTTTTTAAAATAGCTGCTATAGGTGTATAAATGTATTACATCTCATTGCCATTATGGCACATATGCCATTATCGACAACTAATAGCGCCGTAACTGAGGGTATTTTTCAAATAGATAAATATTAGTCAAATTGTCAATATTTCAAAAACTAGTAATTTTTAGAAATCAATGCAATAACTTTGATATTGTTACAAACTTATATTTCTGTTTAATCTTAAATTCGATAGGATAAAAAAAAGTAGGATTTTCATTTTCAAAAAAACATCACTTTAAGGCTTATTTTCGATTATCTTTTATTTATTAATTATCAAAATATTAATACAGCCTACTGAAGAAGTTTTTTTCATCCAAAAACTTAACTCCTATTCATATTAAAACTGTTGTTTTTAAGAAAATAATGATTATAGTATATTTTACATATAAAAAATATAATACATAGGAAGTCCACTTCATATATAATCAAGATAGATGTTTTCTATTAAATTAAATACTCTTCTTGAAATAAAATATCTTGAGCAGTTTGTAAAAAAAATTAATAAACAAGTATTTACTATAATTGCAAATCATTTTTAAATTAAGTTGCTTCAAAAATATCAAATGAAACTCGTGTTTTTTCTTTTCGACCTTACATTACGAACTAAAATATTTTTCAATTCCAGATGCTTGAGTTTCCTAACTTTGATATATTGCCGAGTTCTTAATAATCCGGATAGCGATTAAATTGAATATTTTTGATCTCGGTTATGAAATTATTAGCTTTTGCTAAATGATACTATTAGATGAAAAGAAATATTAGGGAATTTATTGAACGATTTAATTTAACGAGGGTTATTGGTTTTCTGTACAGTGCTTGTAAATATATTTACTAGTGTTAGATAAAATATATAAAATAAATTTATTAGAAATAGTCACGTCCTAATGGTTTTTAATAATGTAAGCCAATTTATAAGCTAGGTATAATCTTTGTTTTTGCACACTACACTATAACCCAAATAAGGCTGACAAAAAAAATAATTGAAAAGTTTATTTTTACCACTAAATATTTAATGCTAGTGTACCTAGAAGCCCTAAAAAAATATTTGAAAAAATTAGTAAGTGGTAGATTTATGGTAAGTCACTGTCCTTTTAAAAGGACTTTAGCTTTATTGCTATACGATTGAAAAAAAAATTATAATCAATATCGTACCAAGAAAATTTTTTTATTGCCATGTTTAGTGCTAAATCAAAACAAAAACGATAATATAAGTTAATGCTGAGTGTGGTAAAGATAAAAACATCCTTTGGATGGAGCCCAATTTTGCATTTGCTACATGTAAAATTAACTTTTTTTGTGCAATATTTGCATCTGATTTGTGTTTCACTATATAAAATAAGATGGTCCATGCGGTCATAACGCGATGATTGATGCAAATATTTACTTGTCTTTCCAGTTTGATAAGCTGATGGTTTCTTGTGTGTCTCCAATATGCTTTGGGCTATTGCTCTTCTAAATGCTAATTGGTCCATTTTATCCCCACTATTTCTGTTCAATTGCCAAGAATTCTGAACTACCAAGTCCAAGAAGTGACAAAAAATTGGAAAATACCACTTTTTGCCTCTTATGGATACTCGGTAAAGGCTGATGTTTTGGTCCGCTCTATCGACCCCGCCCATATTTTCATTATATTTTTTTACAATATAAGGTTGATCTACCATTATCCGTTTCTTTTCCTTTTGAGAATATCTTTTGGCTTGTAAAATTGGATTCACAGTGGTACTGTTAGATGCCAAAGTAACTAGGCTATTGTCATTCCATCTGCACACAACTATATGGTTATCAGGATCATACATATATTCGTAAGAGCCTCTATTTTTCGTCTTATGGTCTTTTGATGGTCCCAGCTTACTCTCAGGAATACGGTTTTCTCTTATCGTCCCAGTGCCATATAATTGCCTTTGGCTAAGTTGATGGAGAAGCGAAAGAGATGTAAAAAAGTTGTCAAAGTAGATATGGAATGCCAAGTTGGGATAAATCTTTTGAAGTTCATCAGCAAACTGCAATACGACGCTAGATCCAAGACCTAATAATTTATATTTTTCTGGAATCATACACGAGGATCCCTGGTAAGGGTCAAACCATTCAATATATCCAAGTCGGGTAGTAGCTGTCCAAAATTTGTACCCCCAGCGTATAGGTTTCCCTCTAATGAATTGCTTTGTTCCATGTCGTCCATAGTATGGAACCATCGATTCACCTAAGCTGTGGACTTCTTCAGTAGGCGCAAACTCCATAAATTTCTCATTTAGGGTTTTTATGAAGGGTCTAACTTTTGCAAACTTGTCATTGGCATTCAAATCATTGTTATCGCAAAGGTGGATATTTTGCATTACGTACCTAAATCTATCACGTGATATGGCATTCCTCACAAGTTCATTTTTTGTGTCACTTGAGTTTTCCCAATACATGTGCTTTCTAGGAAGTTCAGAATATCCGCTCAAAATCAGCACGCCCAAAAAACACCATATTTCAGACTCCGATATATCTGCCGGCCGATTATTTTGTGCGGCATATATGTTTGAAAATTGGCATACTTTGGATATAAGAGAATCGTCAAAAAACAATTTTAAAATCTCAATAGGACTTTGCTGATTTTCAACTTTATGGGGCGCATTCCAGGCAAATGTTGATTCTGGAATATCACGGTCAGTAATCCAATTAAATTTTTGTAATTTCTTTAGCGGCACAAAGTGAGAAAGTGGCGAATTGTCTTCTTCATCGAAAGAATCTTCATTTTCATCTTCATTTAGACTTTCAGCCGGTGGTGCTCCATCAAAACTAATCTCTGCAGAAACTCTGAGTTGGCTACCAGGAAGATTATCGATGACTATGTTGTCTTCGTCTCCGGAATCCTCATCAGTAACTTCGCCGTTAGCATTTTCCGGTGGAAAGATTGTTATAGTAGCCCCCTGAGATAGGATATCATCCATATCTTCCAATTCTGTTATCATATTTTAATGGTCGCCTATCACTAAAAAGATACAAATAAATAAATTTGTAAATATAAACAATAACATAAAAATTGGGCATTACATTAGGCTAAAGTCCTTTAAAAAGAACAACCCAAAATTCAAAATATTTTTTTCCAAAAATGATAATTTTTCACTTCGAATTAAAAAATCATAACAAAAGATTATAAATATTAAGATTTTAAATACTATATTACACAAAATTTATTAACACTAGATGTACTTCCTTCCAATTCGCCATGTTTGCATTTAAAATTATTTTAAACAACAATAACAGCTAAACTATGCTTGCAAAACAAAAAACAGACAGCTAACCTCAAAATTCTGACACGCTTGGCCTTCTTAATAACGACTTCAGTGCTGCCATCTACAGATGAGTTGTAAAAGCTAAGCTAAATCGATAAATTACAGTTACCTTGAGAATGGCTTTTTAAAGGACATTAGCTTTATTTGGGATAATTATGCCGACGTTTTGATAAATCATTACTAACCTCTTCAATAAAAGAGATAGGTTTTTTGTTATTGTGAAGATATAAAAAGATAAATACAAACCCTATTAATTCATAAATTAAACACAAAATAAAATATTAAATAGAGATATAAAACTTAACACCGGATAATGTAAAATAATGTAATTTTCGAAGGCAGACTTTTAAAAAAATAAATATTACTTGAAATGGAAATATTAAATCCCACACTAATGAAAAGCATGGCACTTACTACAATTTCTCAATTAGTACAATTGGAAAAAATTTTGTTTTAAATTTCTTAACGTTCCTCAATGTCATTACCACCAGAATAGTAGATCACATAGGATAACTAAATTAAAAGGCCATAAATTAGCGTCTTGAAACGCACACGTATAAGTGCTGTATTTTAATTGTTGGACTGTTCATTTGGAGCCCAAAAAATTACCACTTCTCGCTGACAAATATATTGAACCCCACTCCGCGCCATTTTGAGGGGAAAATATAAAAAATTGAAATCTACGAATAAATTTGAAAAAGTAAAACAAATTTAACTTGCCTTGTATATTAAAAGGAGAAAAATTGAGCCCTAAGTCAAAGTCTGATAAATTTCTCATCTTTTATATCACTTTTTTTATATGAGAAGTCTCTTTAAAAACAATGTATGAATATTTCGAATTAAGTTCTATATTTTTGCCAACAAAAGAAATGTAAAGTTCTTTTTTGAAAGAATATAATCAATTATACGAGAATTATAAGAATGCGAAAAGAAAATTTTAAATATTACGGTTTTTGTTTTCTAGAAGTAATCCACACACCTGTACATTATGCAAAATTAAACCATCTACTAAACTACAAGTAATAAAAAAAATTTTAATAAATAGTAAGAATATATTAAATGACACACCACCGGCCTTTAATAAAGTCTTTGATTTATGCGAAATGTTGCGATGTGTACCACATTGTCAACTTCTGGATGTTGTTTTACAATCATCCTAATGACCACTTTGAGAATGGCTCAAATTTTTGTAGGCATTTAAACCTTTGCTAGAATGTATGCAAGTATTCATGACTTCAAAGAACCTATTTGAACTGCTCAGCTGTTTTTCTTACATCCTTCTTCCTGTATTGTTGGATTTTTAACAAGACGTTTAAAGTAGCCTCTCGTATTTAAAACCCGACCTTACTTATATAGCTACCCTAAAGCCCTGCTTATTCCGGATAGAGTTCTCTACATTTCAGCCACTCGTTCGATGCTTATTTGTCGAGATGTTGGTCTAAATCTTGCCGTAAGGTAGTTAAGGTAGGTAAGTAAGATCTTGCAAGTAAGGTTGAGTGTTGTGTATGCTCTTTTCGCGAAATAAATATTGAAATTTTTTTCTCTTTTATGGAAATAGGCTCTTAGTAGGTAAATGTTTATGATGTCCCTAAGTTCTTGGCCTTGTTCTCCTCTTCGAATGTCATTCTTATTGGGATCGCTTTGGGATGATATTTCCGATGTTAGATTACGATAATTCGAGTTGTCGTCATGTAGTTGCAATGTCGGCTTCTGCCCATGTACTTGCATCAGAGAAGTAAGTTCACTGGTAAAGCTAGGGTATTAAATGCTTTAAAAAGACTTTTACAGATTTGCTTAATTTGTGTGTGTTCTATTTTTTTCGCTTGTTGGTATCCTGGGTATTAGGAGTTTTTATTTTCATTCATAAAATGCATGTCCCCTCTTTGACACTTTTTTCTGTTCATTTAATTAATTATAATTTTTTGTCTATTTATAGTCCCAAAACAAAACAAAAATTTTTGGAAAACTTTTCCACCAACAGGATCAGTTTTTTTTTTAGTTTGTCGTGGTTTTAGTTTTAAGTCATCCATGTGGAGTTCACGTGAAATGTGATGGTGTATTTTTAATCGCATGGGTAGATTGCAGATTTGTAGCGCAGTAGGCAGACTGAGGCTCTTATGCACATAGGTCTCCTAATGCACCGGTCAAGCCGAACTGACGGTTACCAGAAGCCATTGGAAAAAGCATTGAGGCTCTTTGGATTAAAGGACTTAAGGTCGCTAAGTACACTATAGGTACCCAATACCCGATAACGTGGTCTATAGTTTCGTCTTCCTCGCAATATCACTGGTTGTCAATGATATGGAGACGGCGTCTTAAATGCCAGTGTCCAGGGAAAAGATCTATCAGTAACCGAATTTTACGTATTTCTAAGCGTAGTAGATTTCTAATCAGACAGTTAGAAGACCCGTCTATGTGTGCTTGAGCCTGTCTCATGTTAAATGCTTCAGTCGATCGTCCGAGGATCCACTTGCCCAGCATACTTTTAATGACACAACTGCTACGCATTTAGCTATACTGATTATGAGTTTAGGCTCCACCTGCCGTTTTGCAGATCCTAGTCTAGGGAGAGCGTCCGCTTCCTCATTTTCAGAATGGTTTAAATATCCATACACCTAGATAAGCTGATCCGTCTGGCCTACCTTGACCAGTTCCTTCAGAACTTTTGTGCACTTCAAAATGAGCTTGAAACTGACCTTTTCAGCCATATTGGCAGCCCTGCTGTCTTAATATGTGGAACCCCAATACAGAGCCCTGCACCAGCTCTATTGTTCATTCTGGAGCCAACTAGATACTAGATGGTTCCCTTATTTTGCAGTGTATGCCTATTGGAGTGCTGCCACTCCACTTTGCGATTTGGGTTACAAAAACCCTTGCAATCCATAGTCTCAGGTGCCCTACAGTCACTGTCCATCAGAAGGAGAGGGCATGCCTGTACTACCTCTTACCATATTTTTTTATGATCACTCTCAGCACCACTTAGCTGACCCAGGACACTTAGCCTATAAATCGTCCTCATTGCCTCGAATTGCCACCAGGTCTAATGACGAAATGCGCAACAGAGTCTTTAACGCTTTAGTTAGCGTCATTTTTATGGAACCCGTTATGCTGAGATATGTAGGGCGCTGCTCTCTATATAGTTGGGCCCTGATTTTTGCTTTCTCTGTACATGGCCACCAAACAATAGCCCCGTATGTGAAAAGAGGTTTGACAATAGATAAATTGATTCAGTGACGGTTTTTAGAAGACAGATTCCAGGTGTTGGCAAAAGTCCTTCTGCAGGCCCATAGCGCGCAGATTGCCTTCCTTATTCTGATGTCTACGTGATAGTACCAAAAGAATTTAGAATCTTATGTGGTTTGCAGAAATCAAACTATCCTGGAATATTGCAACTGCACTCCACCCAGAGTCACAACAGGTGGTGTGCCAAAGTTCCGTCTACTCGTGAATAGTGGGAGCTTTGTTTTTTGGGATTGATCTTCAGACCCCAGAGGCTCCAGTCCACTATACGCGGAGGCCTCATCATCCGGCCTTGTGGTGTCGTCCTTACCCGGAAAAAAAGATTATCAGGTCAACAGCGTAGGTCTGTGTGTGTCATCAGAAGAAAACTGGTAAACCTGATTGTTAACCGGTATGATTTGGGGTCTGGATAGTCGCTTTTCCTTTGTTAGATCGCATCGGTACTCATTATCTCTTAAGTTTAGCAAGTTCCCGCAAGTTTAAGAAGCGATAGGTTTCTATCCAAGCTAATGACTGCTCTAAGTAAAAGAAGAGATTGAATTTGCTTTTTGACTGAAAAAATACTTTCTGAACAATTTAACCCGGCTTTTGTATCTCCTTATTATCTTAGGCAGGTAGAACCTTTCAATGCATGCTCTGAGATGATGCTTGCGATGCTTCGTGAAGCTTACTCCTTATCAGGCAGTTGAGCTTGTCTAGGTCAATTTAAGTCCACGAAATAACAACAAAGCTGTATGTCATAATGGGGATAGCATCGCTGTCATACATTATGGCATACAATATGTGTTTTGTGATAAAAGTTTTGTTTTTAAGATTTTGTAGTAGTTCTGTACTTAAACCTTTTTACGAGTTCAATTTATAAAATAATAATAAATACAGTAATATTTTATTATTAAATATTAATATTCTTTTCTTTCTCTATTCATGAGTGTTAATCAATGATTCACATCCTGTATTATTAGAGTCATTGATTGAGACTCTGTATAAGTAGTTGCCATTCTTAGAACTATCTACTGAATACTTCCTTAGATTTTTTAAATTACTCTGTATACTTATAGTTTTTTAAAAAATATATACCATAACTTAGTGGACATAGAGCAACAGCATATTCTTTGGTTGAAATATTACGCCTTGACCAAATTTGTATAATTCAGAAAATGATAATAACCGAGATACAGGATGTTAAAGTTTAAATTTTATGTTAATTATTTCTTAATAATTCGTACGAAAAAATAATATATCAGCATAAAATTTGGTAACAGAAGGTTTTTTGTATAAAGAAATTTGAATTCCATGTTAATTTATATGCAAATCCTAGATTCCTAGTTGAAAATCATGTTGATTTATAATATTTTGATTTTTACATTTACATGATTATAAAATTGGTTTATTACTATTGCATCTAAAAGCTTTGGTAATGTTGACTATATACAAACTGTGAGGTAAGCAAGTAAGTTTATTGTATCTCCTCCGACACTAGTTCAAGCATAAAAAAATATATGTTTAGAATTCATATTTGACTCTAATATTGCTTATGTGTCTCACAAATCAACAGAAAGCACATAACTGAAAGTTTCTGTACGATAAAAAAAATTAGTGCGCTTGAGACCACATGACTAAAGTAAAACTTCTTAAACTCAATTCATATGTATATTCATAATTTCTGTACGTAATTTTTTATTAGTTCATGGTCCTGGAGAACTATTTTCATATTCAGAGTTTGTAATACATCCTGCCATAGTTTCTTATTATTTACCCAAAAATTTACAAAATATGAACTTTAAAATGAATTTCTAATTTTATTCACAAACGTAGAATAATTGATACATTAAGCAACAATTTTTTTTTATAAAATTGTTCAAGAACGAAATAAAATTACGAAATAATCAAGAAATCACCAGTCGCATAAGGCTATCAAACTCGCAATTGAACTACTGACTGACTATGAGAGTAAGAGAGAAAGAAAAATGTGCGCGCGCACTGCTCTCTTTTAGTGCTACAGTGTGCTATATATATGTTCTATGCACTGGCTATGAGAGGAAGAGAGAAAGGAAATTGCGCACGGCTTTCTCTTACACCTACAGTAATATACGAACCGTAACTCTCCCTCTTTCTATCTTCACTAACTGATATCTCCTTCTCAACTTCCCTTCGCCTCGCCCGATCACACTTTTCGTAAAGCATTTGCCAGCTTAATCCCCAACTCAACCATGCGTAAAGAGGTTTCGGTCGCACGATTATTTAGTCGCAAAAATTAAACACAGTTTTTTTAATACAAATGCGCGCATATGCGACTAAATAATGCGCCGCGATTAAAAAGATGCGACCAGTTCTATTTTTGACGCGACGCGATTATCGCAAAGCAAAATAAGTCGCATGGAGAGAAATGAGCGTGCACGCACCTGCGACTATTTAGTAGCAATTCAGTGTTCAACGACTGTGTCACGCCGATTCATTGCATATTATCGTTCTTGGCTGCCGGTTATAAAATGTTCGACGAATGATGAATTGTCCACCAGGGATGACCGTTCAGATACTGTCCTGGACAGAGAAAGAATAATTACCGAGGTGGAAAAAAGACCTGCTCTTCACAACAAGCAATTGAAAAAGTACACTGTGTCCCAATTTGGTTGTATTTGCAGGTTATCTCTGTTATTTTTAAAGATAGAGATGTGCGGTTTTCGCGAACCTGTGTCACTTTTTTGTAAAACTTTTATTGCCGCAAACAGAATTGAGATACCTTTTTTTGTTTCTGAGATACAGGGTGAAATTGAAAATTTTCACTTTTTGACGACTTGCTCTATCTCACGAACCATATAAGTTATAAAAAAAGTAAAAACTGCTATGGATAGATAATTTTAAATAAAATTCAGTGGCGTATTTAAAAATTTTATTAAAGGCATTATTTAAGAGATATGACCCAAACTTGCATTTTTTTAAATGGAATACCCTGTATTTTTTCATACCAATAAATTGCGCTATTTTTTCTTATTAAAATGATATATAATACTTGGTATCTTAAGTCATGATAAATGGCCAAAATATGCCAAAAAAAACAAATCATAGCGAAAGAAACATTAGTTGGCCATGAAACAGAAAAAATTGAAGTTGGCTATTTAAAGATGTCAATCATACCGTGATAGAAGTTTTTATAACCAAATAAAAACGTTTTAATTATATAATATTTAAAAGTCTTAGATACAAAAACTGTTGTTTTAAGCAATTTTATTAAAAAAAATATTGTAACAACTGAATAAATTTAACAAAGAACCTTAACAAGCTATTTTTTATTTATTAATTCTACAGTCCTATAAAAAAATTTGTAAAAACTAATTAAATTTCTCGAAATAGTTGCCATTTTCCTGAACGCATAATTGGCATATAGTTGTTATTCTCCGCAAGGCATTTAAAATAATAAGCGGCCTTGCTTGCAAGGCTTCAAAGGCTTGAACTGTAGCATCCTGAAGTTCTTGCAAATTATGCACCACATTTAAATAAATTTTGTTTTTTAAGAAAGACCAGACAAAAAAGTCCAAAACAAAGATCCGGTGATCTAGCTGGCCACCTATTTGGAGCGTGGGTACCAATCCATCGATCTTCGAATATCTCGATTATAAATGGCCTTACTATTTGAGAATTATGAGCTGGCGCCCCATTTTGCTGAAAATATATGCTATTTAAAAATGCCAACGGTATCTCATCTAGAAGTTCTGGTAAAATCCGCTGCAATATTTCCAGATATCAGGCTGCTGTAAGTGTGTTCATAAAAAACATACTTTATTTTAGTGCCCAAAATAAAGCATGATACACTAAATCCAAATCTGTCCTGTTGTTGGCGTTCCCGTAATAAGTATGGATTCTGAGTGTACCAATGCCTGTTATTATGACGGTTAAAAATTCCAGTGCAACTTATATATGCTTCATCGGACCATATAACTTTTCTGGCAAAATTTGGAACAATTCGAGTTTGCTCTAAAAACCAATTGCAAAAAACTATTCGCCTTTGCGCATCCCCGGGATGTAATTGTTGAACTATGTTAACTTTGTATGGTTTATATTTATATTTTTTTTATATTCGCTGTGTTTGACTCTTTGACACTCCTACATTAGTTTCAATATTTCGACAGGAATTTGAATGATTTGCCTCAACACTTGGTAAAACCGCAATTTCATTATTTTCCTGATTTTGCCTATGGTAATTTTTATTTCTTGGCTTTGTAAATGATCCATTATTAATCAAACTCATTTTTAATCTCCGAAAAATAGACTTGTTTGGTTGACGCCTTTCAGGATATCTTAGAAAAATTGTTTTAAGTATAATAGCAAATATTAAGTAACGACACTAACACATACCTGTTTAAATACAAATCGGATGCCCTGTCACTATTTTCTTGGCACTCAATAAAACAAGCTATCATGTCATATTTGTGACTGTTTTCAAAATTATTAGTCATTCTTAAAAATTACGCTCTATCCCTTAAGAAAAATACTAAAATATTTACTTAAAAACTTTCGTTCGAAATAAATAAATTCTAAACAATTATTGACAGCTTCATACTGACATCTTTAAACAGCCAACTTTAATTTTTTCTGTTTCATGGCCAACTAATGTTTTTTCGCTATGATTTGTTTTTTTTGCATGTTTTGGCCATTTATCATGACTTAAGATACCAAGTGTTATATATCATTTTAATCGGAAAAAATAGCGCAATTTATTGGTATGAAAAAATACAGGGTGTTCCGCTTAAAAAAATGCAAGTTTGGGTCATATCTCTTAAATAATGCCTTTAATAAAATTTTTGACTACGCCACTGAATTTTATTTAAAATTATCTATCCATAGCAGTTTTTACTTTTTTTATAACTTATATGGTTCGTGAGATAGAGCAAGTCGTCAAAAAGTGAAAATTTTCAATTTCACCCTGTATCTCAGAAACAAAAAAAGGTATCTCAATTCTGTTTGCGGCAATAAAAGTTTTACAAAAAAGTGACATAGGTTCGCGAAAACCGCACATGTCTATCTTTAAAAATAACAGAGATAACCTGCAAATACAACCAAATTGGGACACAGTGTACATTCAACCATCCGACGAGCGCGAGTCAATCTGTAATTATATACTCGTTGTTTCATTGTTAGGTTTCTTCGAGGATAAAGCCGTAAAGCATGTTCTCCTACAAGAAAGTACGGCATAACTTGTCCAACTTCATCATGAGGTAGTGTTTGTGGATTTGGAACATTTAATTGCTTATTATGTAGTCTTTTGCCGAAATTAGAATTTCTGAATACATTAGAGTCACTACCGCCACCATATGCACCCACATCTGTTGCAATGAAACAATAGTTTGCGTCAACTACATCCAGAAGAATTGTCGAGAAATAATTTTTATAGTTATAAAACTCTGTGCCGGTTTTATCAGCTTTCTTTAATCGTATGTGTTTCCCGTCCACAGCCCCAATACAATTTGGAAAATCAGTTGTATTATAAATCTTTGTGGCAATATTCACCCAGTTCTCTTCGGAAACATCGGGCATTAAGTCTGGTTGCAAATATATTCAAAATTGTTCACAGGCGTCCTTAACAATTTCTCTGATTGTAGTAGCTCCTAGTAGGTATTCGAAGTGTAAAGAATTGAAACTATTACCAGTGGCAAGATATCTGGAACACATTGTATCAATAAAGTGATAATAATAATTACTTGCTTGTTCGAATTTAACAACTCTGGTATAAAAATATATGATACAGGGTGTTTAACGACGAGTTATCATGTTTATATTTGGGACACCGTGTAGTATACATTAGCTTAAATATATGTATATGAGGTTTTTGAGGATGCTCTTTCCTTCTAAAATATTTTGAAGACACTTTCGCTTATACCAGAAATAGACCTTTACTCGCTTATTTTAAATAGAACACCCAGTATATATTTTTTTAAATTCCACGCAAAATTTCAAGAACACTAATGTATCAGATATATTTAAGCTAATATATACTACACGATGTCCCAAATATAAATCGCGAAAACTTGTCGTGAGACACCCTGTATATTGCTTGGTTTCATGTTGCAGGAAAAAAAAGTGGAAGAATCTGAAGGATTGCTTTGCAAGGGAACTGGCAACTCAACGAAAAGTGAAGAGTGGTGAACCTGCAAAAAAAAGAACAAAATACATATATTTCGACGATTTGTTATTATTTCTGCTTCCTTCCATTAATGATCGTCCCACAAGTAGTTAAACTGCACCTATAGAAAATTCTAATGATAATATCCAGGAAGAACAGGACACACTGCCCACTCAACGTCTTACTTTTCAAGACAATGAAGATCGACTGAACACTATAACTCGGCGTCCTAAGAAAACAGCTCAAAACATAACGTCGTACGAAAGCACTCGATTAAGCACCCTTTAACAAAAAGCAAACGAAGATATCGACGAGAATAAGCAATTTGCTTTAATGCTTGTCCCCATGCTAAAAAAACTGAACGACGAACAAAAACATTACGCTAAAACAGAGATCTTAAATGTAATGAAATATGCCAGGAATTACTATGCTCCGCCAGTTATTCACTATCCTTATAACATAAATCGTAGAGGTATCTACCAACTGCCTTCACAGGTACTTCTATTGCCAAATTTTCAGCCACCGGGACACCTACAAACTATTTCGCAGTCACATCCACAGACCACCGTTTCACAAAATTCAGAATGTTCTACGAGGAGTTACTATTCGCAGTTTTCAAATCGTTTACTATCCCCTACAGCAGGTTCCTCCTCATGTAACTATTCTATTGTATCATCACCTGCGCCCTCTGATTATAACAGTGATTTGTTTGACCTATCGAACTAATAACACAAAATTATTTCAGAATAAAATAATTTAAAAAAATAGTGTATATTTACTTACCTGAATGTGACCGATAAGTGCTCTTCGGATGGTACAGAATTTCTCCACTTAGTATTTTCATATGTTATTTTCGGCCTTATTCTTTGAAGTAATTCATCAAAACTGTTCACACTCATCCTATAATATTGAAAACAATTTCTTTATTTTGTAATATTACAGCAACCACACAAGCAGTTTCAGTAAAATCCATAATGGTACTAAATGAAGTTACGACTAATTCATCGCAAATACGCGCCCAAAAAATTGTAAATAAATTTTTCTTTCTTTCTTACTTCAATAATTCTCTAAAACCACATATTTACGACTTAGTAGGAACGAAATTCCTAATTGCCCCCTATAATAAACCATAAAATTTGTTTATGAAAATATTTAAATAAAACCTATTGCCAGAAGAAAAAAGCTTTTACAATTACTACAAACTATACAATTCTTAATTGTCTTTAGCTGAAAAAAATAATATGAAATTTATTCATTAGGTCAGCAATTGAAGCGTTTTTCTTAGAGAAATATATTTCAAAAACATTTCAGATATAGGGTCTATTGCTGAGGATTTACCAATATTTCAAAAATATTTATTTAAAAGTAATTTTTAACAAACATAATTTAAAGTCAATGGGTAACTAAAAATGCTTCGGTCATCCTTCACTAAATTTATTTAAAAATTATTAATCCTACATGTTTCGGAAATATAGCATGTCTATCATCAGGGATACAAATTGAGGGTTTTCGTCAATACATATTAAAGCGATAGTGCCTTCGGCAAGGTCAAAAGATTAAAACTAACAATGAATAAAAATGGCATATTAAGATGTTAAGATGTCCGAAAAATGTAGGATTATTAATTTTTAAGTAAATTTAGTGGAGGATGAACGAATCATTTTAGTTACCCATTAACATAATAACTCCACTGCAAGTATAGACTACTTCTTCAACTTCAAACATACTTTATTTTACAAATTTTTGATATAATAAACATAATAAAAAGTCAATATATTGTTTTATACAAGATTTTCTGATTGCACGCAACGTCTATCAGGCTATTTATCATGTTAACGTTCGAATTAACAATTTGAGTGCACGCTATACGAGCGTTCTGTTGATGAACAACGTATAATTCTGCTATGTTATAGGAACACATGTCCTATTTTGAAATTCTCTCGAGTCCTTCACTGTGTCTATGTATGTGTATATCCCAGATAGTATTAAGCTGACGTACGTTAAACCGATTTTTCTATAGGGATTTACCAGGAACGCGATGAGCCTAAACATCTTTCAATTTTAATTTTTAACTACAGATTTAACAAAAAATTAATTGGAGTAGCAGCCAGATTTTTTCCCCAATATTACTTATGAAGTAACTAAATTGAAATATTTATAAGGTAATGGGACAGAATATTAATGGGTATTTATTTTCGAGTCAAGGTTGAACTTTATATAATAAAATTTTCACAACACAAGGAAGTGTAACACTTACTTTTTTAATTAGGACTTTTCGAAATTAAATTAGACCTTATGTTTCAATAAATACATTTCCATCATTCCAAAAGAGTCGATGCATTAGCGATGTAAATCGCCTCCCTGACAGGGTTGCTGATGCATTAGTAGTCTAGTTGCCTTTACCAATATTCTATTTTGCGGTTTATTTGATGAAGGTGCCACAAAAGGTTCCTTCGAGCGACACCTTTGATGATGCAACCGTAAAACCGCAAAATAGATTATTAGTTATTGGAACTATACTGACTCTATTCCGAGTTTGCTATATGTGGGCACTTTTAAAATTAGTATTTATTGGAAATAGATAGCCTTTATAAGTATATGAGATAAACAAATCAATACGGTTAGAATTTATAAATCTACATTTTAAAATGATGCAATATTTTAATCAACTTCATTTTGAAAAAAAAAATGTAAAACTCGAACAAAAATTTTATCTTTTCAGTATTATTCTGCTGCCATTCCTCTTTTATCTCCTAGTTTAAATTCTCCTTTACATGAACCAGTTTGTTATGCAAAAAAAAACAACAGTTTCATCATGAGTTTTATATCTTAAATATATTCAAACAGGTGACACGTATTTCACCATCTTACATGAATTGCTTAAACCTAAATAAAGATACAGTACCTTGCACATGTTAGAAGGAATTATTTCACCAAAGGTCAGAACCGTGCGCTCAAACAAAGCGTCAATACCACTTGACTTATCGGATTCGATTAAAGGTAAATAATCTTAGGTGAACATAAAGAATAAAAATTAGTAGTATATTATGAAAAAAATCAACAAGTAGACCACCAACACATATTTAGCGTAAGAAATATATGAATATTAGCCTTGCGCTTTCGGCCATAGGCCGTCATCAGGGATATGACTCATGGATATGACAATAAAATGTCAATAGTTTAAAATTATTATTAAATATTTTTTAAAAATTGGTAAAATTAAAATTCTAGCTAATTTCTTTAAGGTGTAAAAATTACAAAACTAAACAAAATTAAAAGTTATTTACTCGTTAAAGGACGATTCTACTAGAACGAACTTAGACGAAACTAAACACCATCGTTCTACAAATATCTTATTATTTTAAAATACTTAAATTAATCACTATGAACACTTTTTTTTACATTTTGTTATCAATAGGATTAGTAAAAGAGATAAAATTATTAAGGGGTGTTAGTACAAAATGTTAAACCGTATCAGGTGCATGAGGTAATCTTAGATGAAGTGCATGAAGATCCATTAATTTTAATAAGAGCATCAAACGATGAACGGGAATTTCAAAAACTACTGTGCATCGTACATTAAGAAGATACCAAATGCACCCATGTTCAAAGAGTACAAGCTCTTCTTCCAGCCGATTACAGAAAACGGGTAGTATTTTGTCATGCTGAGAAGAATAAGTACGAATCCAGACTTTTTTAAGAGTATTCTTTGGAGTGACGAATCCTCATGTCGACGTTTCCAAATTTTCAACATCCATAATGTACCGGGTGTCCAAATAAGAAAGGACGCCGGCTGTACCTCGGAAACTATTCATTGCACAGCGCTGAAAAAAAAATTTCTTAAGAAAAGTGGCCAAAAAAATGGCTGGAAAATATTTACAAGTTCGTAAGACGACCACAAGAGGGCGTACCTGCACAGTAATTTCAAAAAATTCAAATTTCGTCTAAAATAGCCAGTATTAGGTACCATTTTGAAAACATCAGAATAATCTTCATTAATTTTACCTTAATTTGGCTAAAGAATTTTCTTCATATCTCCAATGAGAAGGGTGGGAGAAGATCATAAATAATGCAACTTTTTAATCACCCTGTATTCAGATTCTTTATTAAAAGTAATTCAAGTGGGTACTCGTTTAAAAGGAAATTCAAAGGGCTTTCAAAATATGCACCTATCAATGTCACTTTGTTTTCAGTGAAGTCGTCAAAGGGCGTTGTTTAACAAAGACTGGGTTTTTAGAGATTTTCTCTAAAAAGTTAAATGCAATGATATGATTTTTTCACTGCGGTTTCGAAGACTTAAAACATACTAATAAACCAGTGAAAATCGCGTTTCGATATCTCCATTTGTTTTCGAGTAATTTTAAAATAACCTATTTTTCAAATTTTAAATATTAATAGCAATATTAGGGCGGTCTTTGTGACAGAATATTATCAAAAATTACTGAAAATTATTTGAAAGCTCATAATCATATTTCCACTTGAAAATATAATTGGCAATCGAGAATCTCCGAATATGATTCATTAGAGCATTATTTATTAATTCTATTTAAATATTACTATTATATCAAGAGGCCTATGGAAATATAACCAGAAACAAAGGATTGGAAAATGTCATTTAAAGTTACTTAAATTGACAGTTGTCAGTTTTAAGTTATTTCTTATGTGTATGTGTTTTTTTACTACAAATTAATAAGTTTAAAAATGAAAATTCCAAATGAAGTTGCCTATAATATGTCAGCAGTTTATTTCGAATGCAATCATAACTCAACGGTTGCCTCTCGACTATATGCTATGCGGTATCCAGAACAGAGACATTATACGAGAAGGACATTTGCAAGATTAGCTACTCGGTTGCGAGAAAATGGCAGTATCCATTTACCTCTTAACAGAAGACGTCGCTCTGAACGATCTGAAGAAAATACTGTTAATGTGCTTGCTTATATTGGATTATACCCTCACATAAGAATAAGGCAAATTTCATTGGATTTGGGCATTTCGAAATGAACTGTGCCTAACATTTTAAGAGACCACAGGTTTGTTAAAAAGTTGATAATTAAATTTGACTATTACTAGAATCGAATATTAAAAAATATATATTATTTTAATTTTTTACCTAATTTGAATGTTATTTTAGGTTGCATCCATATTATATGGTACTGCATCAGGAATTAACAGGAACCGATTTTGATAGACGACTTGATTATTGTAACTGGTTTAGCAATATGATGGAAGAAGATCCCCAGTTTGTCTCAAACATTCTATGAACAGACGAGGCAACTTTCACCAGTGTTGGTAGTGTAAATTTACACAATATGCACTATTGGGCTCCCACAAATCCCCACTTGATGAAAGAAGTGCAGTATCAGGGTCGGTGGTCTGTTAATGTCTGGTGTGGGATAATAGGGGGAAGAATTATTGGTCCATACATTTTTGAAGAGCTCCTCAATGGACACACCTATTTAGGTTTTTTTTACAAGATCACTTGCCTGTACTGCTTGAAGACATCCCAATTCAAACCCGTGCAAGGATGTTTTTACAGCACGATGGATGTCCCACGCATTTTGCGATAAATGTGAGAAATTTTTTAAATTTAAGGTTTCCTCATAGGTGGATTGGTCGAGGAAGTATATTTCCTTGGCACCCGCGGTCTCCTGATCTGACTTGCCTAGATTTTTATTTGGGGGGAAGATTAAAGGATATCGTTTACCAAACCAGACCTACAACACGAGATGATATGATAGCCAGGATCAGAAATGCGGTAAGAAGCCTATCAGTTGCCGAAGTGAAGGCTGCAGTTCACGTTACTTATCGAAAAGTACGCGACTGTATTAGTAACGATGGTGGACACTTCGAACATCTTGAAAGAAATTGATTTAGTTATATGTTTTATTTTATTTATTTTATATTTAGTATTAATTTGCGCTATTTGTTTTATTTGTTTAGTCAGAAGGATTTTGAAGATTGAATAAGAGGTAAACGGATACTGCCATTTTCTGCTAACCGAGTAGCTAATCTTGCAAATGTCCTTTTCGTATAATGCCTCTGTTCTGGATACCGCATAGCATATATATTATTCTAGAAGCATCCGTTGAGTTCAGTTTTTTCAGATTGATCGGCGTTGCCATTCGCCTAAAACGTCTAATAGGCCATCTACCGTGAATCACCCTGTATATTAATGCGACTCAATATATGTAAAAACGCTGAGACAAACTTATTCCGACTTATCTAATCTGTCAATTCCTGCTAATTCTGAATCATTTGTTAAATTATTTATAGGTACTTATATTTAAAATTTGAAAAATAGGTTATTTTAAAATTACTCGAAAACATTTTTTGTGGAACAACAATGACCTTTTCATTCTTTTAATAAAACATAAATCTTGAAAACATCTTGTCGGACTTGCATTGTCTTATTTATTTAATGTAACACGACGTTTCGGTTGGTAAGTATCTCCAACCGTTATCAAGTGTAAACTGTTTTTGTGTCCAGTCAAAATCATGTTCAGTGATTAAGCCCATTCATACCTGGATGGATTCATTAATATGCCAAACTTTCGCGTTTGGAGATCTTCGAATTATTCATCAGAAAGTAATGCATCCACAACGTGGTCCTGTATGGTATGTATTATTGGCTGGAGCAATAATTGGACCGTGTTGCTTCGAAAATGCAGTGACGCTGAATGGTGAATGATATCGTGCTATGATAACATAGTTTCTTGAGAACATCTGGCTTCAGCAAGGCGATGCCACATATCATACCATCCGTAAAACGTTGACCATCAAAAAAAAATACCAGCAAGTCTTTGTTTAGCGTACTAGCTCCGGAGGGCTTGGGGCATTATGTATTTACTAGCTGAATGCCCGCGGCGTTGCTCGCGTGCAAATAAAAGAAAAGTCAAAGAAGGCCTCCAATAATAGTAAATGGAACCCACAATAGCCACGCCATTTTTCTTGAGGTCAAGGGGCGCGATTAATATAATATAATTATTATAAAACCAAGACACAAATATTCTTAAAAATGATTCGTTAGATACAGAGCGAGCGGTAAGACTGAGTCGAGTCACCTCTCTATCAGTCTCGCACGGACCCGCCTTGTTATGTCTACCAAAATATAAATAGTACAGAGGCACTTTTGCAATCGTATTTATTAATCAGTTTTATGCCGATATTTATCATATCGCTAACACCCCTTATCGGTGGAATTTTAAAAAGTTCGTTCGTATCCAGGGCCTACATTATAAAAAAACATTGTTGCAGTTAATTTTTTTTTCTTAAGTTGATGCTTGCGACTCGTTGGTGCGGGCAGTCTCCGTTCAAACTCCGAAGCCACGCCCCCTTAGTTCTCGAGATCACGGGTAACAAATTTCCCATTTTTTTCCCTCATCGGTGGAATTTCGAAAAATCCGTTGGTAAAATTTCAGGTTTCTAGCTATTGTAGTTTGGGCTCTGCGATGATGAGTCAGTCAGTGAGGACAAACTCTTTTATATACCGGGTGTTTCAAAAGTCATGGTCCAAACTGAAAGGGGGTGTAGGGGAGCCTATTTGGAATCAAAATAACCCCCTATGTTGTTATCCGATTTTTGATGGTTTAGAAGTTATAGCTGTTTTTCACTTGTTTGCTATAATTTACTTCTGGCTTAAAAAATTATTTTTTTTTTAATGTCTGGGATTTATTTTTTAAATATATTTTTTTAGTATTTTATTTAAAAAATGCCAAGTCTTTTTAATAAAAGTATATTATAAAAAAAATTTGTATTATCGCTGCAGAAAATCATGTTTAATTTTTTTGTGGTTTCTTTAAAAACAAATTTTACCGTTTTAATAAGGCACCACAGTACAGAAAGGGGCTGCAAGAATTTAAACCAATATTTTAAAAATTCTTACAACTTATAGCCTTTCAATAGAAACGTTTAACTTAAAAGTCTTTATCTGTTTAATATAAGTTAAGTAAATTTTTAGAAAAATGGAACGTAAAAGAAATAAAAGCTAAAATAAAACTTCGAATATTTCATTGGCATTTATTTAAAAAAGATGTTCAAAATGGCCGCCGTCGGCTCTTATACAGAAACGACATCGTCTTATAAAATTTCTTTTTAAGTTTCTAAATGCTCGAGCATTGTTTCGTAAACTTGTTGCTGCATCTCGCAGTTTTTGACGAAGCTGATTTTCAGTATTATTTTCCGTTTGGTATACAAGTTCTTTAAAGTATCCCCATAAAAAATAGTCAAAAGGATTAAGGTCAGGTGAGCGCGGCGGCCACGTTACCACTCCTCCTCTGCCTATCCAACGATCTGGGTAAGCACCATTTAGATAGTCTCTGACTATTCGTGCACTCTGCGCTGGCGCTCCGGCGTGTTGCAGCCACATTCTTGCCCCTTATTCCAGAGGCACATCTTTTAAAAGGTCATAGATTTGGTGTTCTAAAAAATCTAGGTAGCTCTCTCCATTTCATCTGACCGGTAACTCTAAAGGGCCAATCAGCCTACCACCGAGAATTCCTGCCCACAAATTTACACCAAATTGGTACTGGAAGCGATCTTGCCTTATTATTCTCGGATTTTCTACAGCCCAATAGTGAAGATTGTGAATATTAAATATACCAAGTTTTTGAAATGAAGACTCATCGGACCACAAAATGCAGTCAAAAAAGTCCGGCTCTTGCAGACAGCGTCGAAGCATTTCTCTGCAAAATGCTACTCTAGGCGCGTAGTCACGGGGTAAGAGGGCTTGAACACGTTGCACGTGGTATGGATGCTGGTTGTTCCTTCGCAACATGCGATGTATCGTAGCTATAGCTAATCCAGTAGCTCTATAAATTCTACGAATACTTGCAGAAGGGTCCGCCTCTATCAAAGCAAGCATCTCTTCATCATCCAACCGCGGTCTGCCTATTTGTTGTACATCACCAGGTATTTCTCCCCGCAAATATGAGTTATGTACTCGTATGAACACTCTGTGATCGGAAAAGCGTTCACGATCCGGATAATGATCACGATACTCTCTTGCAGCAAGGCGAGCGTTCCCACCGCACAATCCGTAAATGTAATGCATTTCAGCATATTCCCGTGGGGTATACCGATCCGGCATCTCGATGCAGATTAATTATTACTTTAATGGTATAATAGGTTAGAAAACAGAAAAAAAAAATCGATTAACACGTTAGCTAAAGACAAACAGAAAACAATACAGAAAATACCAACAATAGTCGGTTTGGCTATTTAAAATGGTCCATGTGAGAATACAATTTTTGTTTGTGGCTCTTGATAGCATTCTGAATACCAATTTGAAGATCAAGCGCACTTAAATAGTACCAAATTTGTGATATGCAGCCAAAAAATATGGTATGATTTTATTTCTTTTACGTTTCATTTTTCTAAAAATTTTCTTAACATCCATTGATTAAATAATAAAGAATATAAGGTAAATGTTTTTATTTGAAAGATATTTGAAAGACTAGAAATAGTAGGAAGTTTTTAAACATTGGTTTAAATTCCTGTAGGTCCTTGTGTACTGTGTAGTGCTTCATTAAATTATTAAAATTCATTTTTGAAGAATCCAAAAACAAATTTATACAGGATTTTCTGCAGCGAAACAAAAAAAAATTACACTACACTTTTATTAAAAAGACTCGACATTTGTTGGAATAAAAACAAAAAAATATATTTAGAAAATAAAGCCCCAGACATAGAAAAAAATTATTGTTTGAGCCAGAAGTAAATTATAGAAAAAAACTGAAAAACAGCTATAACTTTAAAACCATCAAAAATCGGATAGCCACATAGGGGGTTAATGTGATTCAAAATAGCCTCCCCTACCCCCCCTTGCTGTCTGGACCATGACTTTTGAAACACCCTGTATATAGATTGCCGAACCTATGTTTATTTAATTTACTTGTATTTCTTTTGTTATATTGCATTTGAAAATAAACATTATGATTATTATTATATCGGATGTCTGTTAAATATTTGAACAGTCCAATATCTCTGAAATAATAGTTTTCATGAAAGAAGTTAAAACAAAAGTTACAAGGAATTCAAAAGGGAACAAAACGGTGACCGCAAATTAGACCTTGAGAATATCCTTAACGTGAACTTTTGAACTTAAAAAATATAAATAATAAATAACAACATTCGCTATTTGTACTTTTATGTAAGCTTTCATAATTTTTTTTCTAAGACCAGCAAAAACTTTTTTAAATAATCCTATTAGTTTTTAAAGGATGGGTGCTAAGCCCATTTAGTTTAATTGACTGCCTGAAATATCCCTACTGATATTAATTAAAATTTTTCCTCAGCGGGCAAAAATCATTTATTTTTAACTTCCTAATATTAAAAAGATATTAAATGCTTATGAAAGGGTTGAAACGTTTTTAGGGTTTGTAATTATAAAGCTGGCGTAAAATGATTGACGCAAGTTGCTGAAAAATATTTTACGATTCCGCCGGTTCTATTTACTAACTGCTCTGGATGAATTTTTAATGGTTTGCACCATATGCTAAATGGAAAAAAATGAGAAAGTAGCGTGGTGTGCAGATTTCTAAGTACTTTTTAAAATTAGTTTTACAAATGAATAGAGTATTTAAGTAGATTTACCGGAATTATAGAAATGATCTACAATTAAACATAGAATTTTTTCTCGTTAAAAACTTGTTTGTACATGTACATTTTTACATTGCAAGTTGAACAGGATCATATTTTTATTACGTTTTTTATGATTAAATATCTACTATACAATACTATATAGATAAATAAAATATACATTTATAAAAATAGTAATAAAGAACAGTTTCATTTATATTTATATTTCATATATAAGTATGTGATTCAACCCTTATGGACTGAGTTATTTTCTCTTAGACTTGTACTAATTTAATTAACTTTCAAGTAAATAAAAGCCAATTACTTTTTTTCTAAGCGGACTTTATTTATTATATTGTGCACGCGATGGCCGACGGCGATAGAAGAGACAGATAAAGAGCGCGGAACGCGGAGACTGCTGAACCACCAGCCGTCACATAACTGAAGCGGCGTTGCCAAACCTAATAATTTTTCTTACAAACTGAACATACCGCCGCCCTTGAAAGCTCTGCCTTTCAACTTGACTACATAATATAAACTACTAGGTAAACCTTCATAGCCTTAAAAGCTAACAGGATACTAAAAATTACATTGTAAGTGTTAAATCCCTACTGTCATAGTATAAGACGGTGTAAAACGGAAAATAGCGTGAGACTTACAACACAAACACAAAATAAACATTTGTACATAATTAAATATGTGTACAACACAAACTAAAAATTAAGTTTTAATTTTTTTCAAGCCTACATTAAGTTAAACACGTTTTGCACATTGAAAAGTTTAAATGGCACAAATACCTTGAGCCACTCTAAATTTTAAATTGCATATTGTCTCGCATTTAACCTGAAGTACTGCCATTGTACACGGGGAGAGCACATAATTTTTGGATGGATCTGCGAACTACTAATTCCACTACTTGTCTTGACACTAGCTACTCGCACCAAACCATCAGGCCCAGGATGATGTTCCACGATCCGCCCAATCTTCCAACACAACGGAGGGGTCGAGTCTTCCTTTAGGATGACCACCGAACCAATCTTGATGTTAGCTGAAGGTCCATGCCATTTGGTTCTTTGCTGCAGGCTTGCCAAATACTCGAGGCTTCATCTGGCCCACAGGTGCTGAACCACTTGTTGCAACTGTTGGTAGTAACTAAGCCTATTGCTGGGTGGCGCCATGACATCACGTTGCGGCAGTGCACATAAAGAGTCCCCCATAAGGAAATGACCAGGGGTGAGAACGGCTAGATCGTTGGGATCAGAAGATAATGGGGTTAGGGGCCGAGAGTTGAGGACAGCTTCTATTTGAGAAAATATAGTGTATAGATCCTCAAACAGCAAATTTCTATTACCGATAATGCGTATCAAATGCGCTTTAGCCGATTTAATTGTTGACTCCCATAACCCGCCCTGGTGTGGGGATCTGGCTGGGATAAAATGCCATTCTATATGATTATCTAAACAGTAATTTTTAAAAGGAATATCGTGTTGAACTTTAGTTAGAGCATCATAAATTTTAACTAGCTCGTTGTTTGCTCCAACAAAGTTACTACCGTTATCTGTATAAATATGCTTACACAAACCGCGGCGGGACACGAACCTTTTCAAGCAATTTAAGAATGAATCGGCACTAAGTTCCCCTACCAATTCAATATGCACGGCTTGTGTCGCAAAGCATATAAACAGACACATATACCCTTTGACAATTTTTCGGTTTCCAAGCTTTCCGTCCTAAAGATTGAAGAGGCCAGCAAAATCCATGCCGCAAGAATAAAAAGGTCTTTGGGGGGTCACTCGTGCCTTTGGCAAATTTTCCATCTTTTGGGTAAAGCTGATTGGCTTTACTCTAATACATGTATGGCATTTAGCTAAAACAGAGCGTATAGCGCTTCTAGCATTAATAATCCAAAATCGTTGTCTTATGATAGCTAAAAGAGCTTGAGCTCCCGCATGTGTTTCCAATGATAATCTAATATTATCAAGCGAGTAAGGGGATGTCTATGGGGCAGAATTATAGGATGCTTGACTTCAAAGGTCTTTTTAGAGTTAGCTAACCTTCCACCAACTAAAATTAGGCCGTCTTTATAAAACGGGTCTAAGGACTTAATATGACTTGTTGTATGAACAAAGCCATGCTTTTCTAAGGAAGTCAATTTGGGGAAAAAATCTTGATTTTGAGCCACCTTTACTAAACAAATTAAGGTAGCATCCATTTCGGAAACTGAAAGAGTAGATTCAAGATTTCTACTTGCAGCCGGAATGCGAAAATTACGAGAAAATCTGAGACACCACGCTACTTACTTTAACAACTGAAAAAGGATCGATTTTAATTCAAAAATAGTTGTCTTGAATGATGCCTGCCAGGACTATTTTATGTTTTTTCTATTCAGGAATATTGTGACAAATAAATAAGGAAGAAGGCCAATCTTCTTGAGGATACTGCAACAAAGATGGGCCTGTCCACCATAAGTCTAAGGTCTTTAACTCGAAGGGACTCACGCCGCGAGAAATTATATCAGCAGGATTGTCTGCTGAACAAACGTGATTCCAAGTAGCCCTATCGGACAATTCCTGGATTTCGGCGACGCGATTCGCCACAAAAACCGTCCAGGTACTCGGTTCTTGAGCCAACCAAGACAAGACTATTGTGGAATCTGTCCAATAGCAAATTTTTGAAATCGGCACATCTAATGCAGATAAAACCTTCCTTGCCAATTGCGACAGCAGCAAAGCCTCACATAGCTCTAATCTGGGAATTGATACACATTTAAGAGGCGCTACTCTGGATTTCGCGCATACCAATTTGACTAACACCTTTCCAGAAGAATCTATGGATTTTAAATATATACATGCACCATAGGATGTCTCACTAGCATCACAAAACCCATAGCACTGAATGTCAACTGCATTGTCTATCACACATTGTCGAGAAATTCTAATTGCATTTAAAGACTCCAGGTTGGTGTAAAATCTATTCCACAAACTTAACAATTCCAGGGTAATAGCCTCATCCCAGTCCAATTTAAGCTTCCATAATTTTTGTAGAATTATTTTAGCTGTAATTGTGACAGGACCTACCAGACCTAAAGGGTCGAATATTTGAGCAATGACCGATAAAATTAACCTTTTAGTTATTCTGGAATCATTAGTATTTCTAATATTTATAAAGTACTCTAAAGTGTCCTGCCTAGCTGACTAAAATACTCCGAGCGTTTTCTTTGTATCGTCGTTTGTTATAAAATATCCCGAAGATAACTCTTTGTCTTGTGCTAACGTCTCTAAAACTTGGGATTTATTAGAACCCCACTTTCGAAGTGGAAAGCCATATTTTGCTAAAATATTAGTTAACGATTGCCCTAAATCTATAGCATCACTAATAGTTGGTGTTGTGAAAATAAAATCATCCACGTAAAATGATTTGGAAATAATGTCGCTTAATCTTGGATAACTGTCTTTAATGTATATAGATAAATGCTTTAAACATCTAGTTGCCACAAAAGAGGCAGATGCTGTGCCATAGGTCACCGTGTTGAGTCTATAATATTCAATGGGCTTCGTAGGGTCATCTCGCCAAAGGATGCGCTGTAACTCTCTATGCGCAGGATCAATTTGGATCTGCCTATAGATTTTCTCTATGTCGGCTGTAAGCACGACATTATGCTGACGAAAACGAACTAAAATGTCAAATAACTCGTCTTGTACAGTGGGACCGACTTTAAGCGCATCATTTAATAAAATGCCGGTAGAGGTTTTGGCACTCGCATCAAATACCACTCGCAACTTTGTGGTTTCGCTAGCCTCATTAAATACCGCGTTATGAGGCAGGTAGTATACCGAAGTATCTATATTAATTTCCTGCTCTAATATTTTTGTCATATGACCTAACTGCCTATATTCTAACATAAAATCAGTGTACTTTTTTTGAGCAATGGATTTTTTTGCAATTTTGATTCTAAAGTTTTAAATCTATGCCTTGCAGTATCTAACGAATCGCCTAATTGAGAAATATTATTTTTTAGTGGTCATGTCACACAAAATCCACCATTTTCATCCCTACTAACTGTCTCTACAAAATTATGTTCACATTCTAACTCTTCCCTTGAGTAAATTTTCTTTGTTTGGACCTCTTCGATTGACCAGAACCTTTTTAATGTCGCATCGATATCCATTCTAGCAAAATAACACACTTGTCTGTTATCTACATTTACATTTTGACCAGAAAAGGATCCTGATACAACCCAACCCAATAAAGTCTTTTGCAACAATGGCTTGTTTTTGCCTAATCTAATTTGACCTACACTAAGTAAATCGAAGAAAATTCCTGCACCCAATAAAATATCTATTTTTTCAGATCGATTAAATTCTGGGTCAGCCAAAGTTAAATTTGTTGGAATTTCAAGATTTGAGATGCTGAAAGAGTGTAAAGGAATATCTGAGGTTATATTATCTAACACTAGACATGAAATATCTGCTTTGTAATTGTTGTGTAATGATCAGAAGGTTAAATGAGCTTCATTAGTTATTTGGCTAATCCTCTGGTTTATTCCTGAAATTGGAATATTTTTCCTATACACTTTTAAATTTAGTTTGTTGACTGATTCTCGAGTTATAAAATTAACCTGAGAGCCCGAGTCTAAAAGTGCTCTACAAATGCTGAATAAACTCATTTTTAGAGTTTTTAATTTTTATAGCTGCCGTTGATAGTAATACTTGAGACAATTGTGGCTTTGTCAACTTACTACATGAAATGGCAACCGCTACTTCCTCCTCTAAGGCATTCTGATCTATAACTGAGTCTTCTGTAACTGAATGTGAAGATCTAATATCAGATGATGGCGTTTTGTCAAGGTGTAAAAGAGTATTATGCCTAGCACCGCATTTTCTACAACCGGATATTTAACACTTTTACCGATGACTAGAACGTAAACAGTTCCAACATAATTTTAACCTTTTTATTTGTTCTATACGTTGGGAAACTTCTAGTGCTAACAATTTCTTACAATAGTAAACAAAATGAGATCCCTTGCAAAATTCGCACTTAATACTACTTTTATTGCCTTCAAATGCCCCATATGACACCTTTGAAGCGCTACTATTGCCGGGATTATGGTTTTGTTTAGCCGGTCTATTATTTAAATCTACCGCACTAAGAATTCTAGCCTTATTACCTAGAAAATCTATAAAATTACTAAGATTTGGAGAACTACTAAAATCTGATATAGATTTTTCTTTCCATTCCTTTTTAGTTTCTAAGTCTAATTTCCTAGAAATAAAAAATATTACGAGCCTATCCCAATAGTCTACAGGTTCACCTAGCGCCCTTTAAGCCCTTAGGTGTTTTTCTAATTTGTCTACCAAATCCTGAATGATTTTATGAGACCCTTGTTTAATTATTGGAATGTCAAACAAAGCTGTTAAGTGCAAATTAATTATCACGGGCTTATTGTAAAAACGCTTTTTTAATAGATCTAATGCTACCGTATAATTAATGCTAGAAACTTCTAAACAGTCCAACACTCTTTTAGCCTCCCCCTCTAAAGAGTCCAATAGATAGTAGAATTTCTGAATATTGTCTATGGATGGGTTTTTGTCTTAAAAAACTGGGGAAACTTGTCAAAACCACCGTGAAATTTGGGTATTCCTATATTTGGTAGTCTAGCATTTGAATTAAATAAATTTGATTGACCTAAACCAGGGGACGATTGTTGTGGCACACTACTAGAAAATGAATTTTGCTCTATCTTGAGTCTGTCTACATGCTCATTGGCAGCCGCCAGGCATAAAAAATAATCTTGTTCAAACTCTTCGTATTCTATAGGATCACATCGCGACTCATCTATAAGACTAATTTCTAAAGAGACACTCTCAAATTCTTCGAAAAGATTTTCTATATTCGCTAATCGAAATTTTAATTCGGCTACCTGAGATTCATCACTAAAATTTGAAACAAATTTCTGAAATGTTCTCAGTTTGTCTAAAATTTGTTTACGACGTTTGATAAACCTATTTAGTTTATCCTGCTCTTCAGCAGCAGCTGTTTTCTACCCATTGTACCTACAAAAAGCTAAAGAAACTAACAACGAACTAGTTCAAATCTTGATAGAAAAAAATGTCTAACGTAAAATATTCTACCAATATATTTTACTATAAATGTATACAAAGCGTCTATAAATTCTAATAACCAATTATTATAATATAAGCTTGTCTAAAATTCAACACGTTATTTTACCGTATAGCGCGCGAAAAGTCACCAACCGTAAACTATACGTGCCCGTTATTCTAAATGATAAAAATAAGATCTATCCCGCCATCTATTGCTGGACGCGGGCAACATGACGCAAACGAAACGACGGCGTCTTAAATTCTTCTTGAACTTGACCCCGTTGACCTTTGCATAATAGCTAGGCCAACCTATTTCCAATGGAAAAATATCCCCAAAATTCCCCAAACAAGAGTATTGTGTATACAAAACTATCGGTACTAAAAAACTCACAAAATTGCCTATAGGAAGAGAATTGAAAAGGATAAATAGGTCACGGGGACTTACCTGAGACGCCACTAAAAAGCACCCGATTCCCGGCGGTGATCGTGTATGTTCGGAGAAAAATTCGGTCGTTTGACGTGAATGACAAGAATAACGACACGAATGTTCCCGCGTTTGTTAGTTGTTTACTTACGTAAAAAAGCTCCAACTTATTTGATCAATTATTGCGATTATACTGAATTTGTTTCTTTGTGAAATATTGACCATATTGTTGCTTATAGTGTTTTAAAATAATACCTGAAAAGCTGTATCAATTCCAATTCAGCGATTTTAGCTGTAAAGATGGACGGCCCTACTCAAAACTATCAGAATCAGGACTATCAACAAAAATTTGTGCCACTTATGCAGTAAAATGTTTTCTTCCATTTCAGCATTGAACAAACATATTAAAGTTATTCATAAGCAGCAGCTCCCAGATAACCCAAAGTCACACATTTCTTGTCCCTTATGCAAAGAGACTAAGTATTCTTGTGAGACTTATTAAAGACTTGAAGCTCATTTACAGGTTAAGTCATGATATCAAAATAGAGTCCTCAACTTTCCATTTTTCCAGCGAAGAAACATTTGAGGAATGGTTAAGAGAGCATAAAATAAGCACAAACTATGCACTTGTTCGCACAAGGAAAATTGAAGACAAAATTAAAAAAGTATATTGTTGCAATCGAAGTGATTTTAGAGGTAATTTGTAGCAATTTCAATTGTTCATTATGGTATGTGAGCAAAGGAAGGGAAGCGATTCTGTTTTAGGTGAATTCCTCGGGCAATGTTCTTTCAATAATATTGAAGCTAGCCATAGTCTAGAAATTGAAACATTTGTTAATGAAAAGACAACTAAAAATCAACAAGTAGCAGTACAACGATTGAACAAGCAATCAACAAGAGAAATTGAAAGTGTATTAATCAATATCTTTTTAAGATCTTTAAATGATGAAACTTATGATAAGTAAGTTATCTTTTTATAAAATTATATAAAATATATTAACATATACCTGTAAATGTCTAGGTGCATGAGACAACTGACATCAATGATGAAACAGATAAATAAGACAAATACAAGTAAACGAAAAATGGACAAACAAGTTTATTTTCCATCAAAGAAGAAGAAGAAGGAGCAGTAAATAAAAATAATTAAATGTATATTTTTTCTATTTATCAGTATTTTTTTTATATAATAGTAGGTATATTTTTATAGGTTTAACTATATATGTATGTATATGTGTATTATAATTTTTTATGTAAGTTTTAGGCAAATATTTGAAGTAAATATTTTAAGTTTCTTGCAGTTTCTTCTTATGAGTATTAATCGAAACTGCGAATTGTAAATTAGTATTTTAGCATAAAATAATTAAGTTTCTTTTCAAATCAGTCATATACATGTCTTTGCAGCATTTATAAAATAAAAATTGTTAATATATGATACATTTATATAACAGTATAACTAATTAAATCCGTTGTGTTTTCACTTACCAAAATTACCTCTCTCCCTAGGTATAAAAGTTATTTAAAAAAATAGGTACTTATTTCAAAAAGATTAATAACATTTATATATTTAAGATTAAAATTAAAGTACGATACTACAATATTTTATAAATTATGTTTTCCATTTATTTATTTTTTCTAAATATACAATACCCTATTGTTTAAGTTGGGCTTTTCCTTTTGATATGTCCACATATAGAGAACTTAAAAAAATAATAGTTATTTGTATAACGAAAGGGAGCAAAGTGCATAATTTCCTTAAGTGGGTGAAGTTTGATCCAGCAAAAGCATCCACAGTGGGGAAATGACACTGCTCCTACAGTGCATAATTTTCTACTTTCATTCTTATTAATAAGCACAATTTAATGTAAACATTAATTTCATAAAAAATAATAAGCAAGATATAGTCAAATAAAAAAAATCAATTATGCAGGGAAATAAAATTAAAAATTTTCTTATAAGGTAGTAGAAAAATAAATTTTTCAAATAACACTTCCTCAAAAATAAACTATAGTAATTTTAAATAATATCCAAAATCAAAAAAATCCATGTCCGCCCAAAGAAATTTTTCAAAATATTTATTAAAAAAAAAATAATTCAATTTCCATTCCATTGGATCGTTCAACCAAACTGCATTTTTTTGATACTTATATTAGGGTTTTATGTATAAGATTAATAATTCAATTTTTTTGTGTGCATCCTTTATTTATATTTAATTTATTTAAAGAATCAATAATTATTATTATTCCAGAAACGCTTTTTTTAAATTTTAATTCAATTATTATTCCATTAATTATTATTTACATTAATTATTCTTATTGCCAGAAACCGTTGCTTCTAGCAGCAAACATTGCTCTTTTGTTGGTTGCCCGCCATTCACATAATTATTTAAATATCCGAACGGGACAGTCGGAGATAGCCGAATGATGACGGGAATCGGGTGCTTTTTAGTGGCGTCTACTTACCTGTGCTCGTTTTTGCCGCCGGCCGGCTAAATTCACTAATATTCACCGGTTTTTACTCGGTTTGGAAAGATTTTGATCAGGCTCGAATGGACCAATGATTCAACCCTTATGGACTGAATTATTTTCTCTTAGACTTGTACTAATTTAATTAACTTTCAAGTAAATAAAAGCCAATTACTTTTTTTCTAAGCGGACTGTATTTATTATATTGTGCACGCGATGGCCGACGGCGATAGAAGAGACACATAAAGAGCGCGGAACGCGGAGACTGCTGAACCACCAGCCGTCACATGACTGAAGCGGCGTTGCCGAACCTAATAATTTTTCTTACAAACTGAACAGTATGTACATACATATACAGTGTGTTGATTTGAAAACTTCCCACCACGGATTTATCGAAAACCACTGTTAAAAAAAAACGCCGAAATACGTCAAAAGGTTTGTCAAGGGGGACAACTTTCTAACCTAAAATTACTTCACCCCCTTTTACTCTCTACCCCCCAGGATCATCCCTTTAAAAATTTTAAATCGCAAGAGGTATCGAGTAATAGCTTGTTTAAAAGGTCTTTCAAAGTCTTTTATTCTGACGTTTAATTTTTTTAAATCGGTTAATTTGTTTTCGAGCAAATTAGAAAACTCTTTGTTTATATTAAGGAAGAAGTCTATTCTGAAGTCGAGTCAATATATAATTGAAAAGTTAGTAGGGGAAGTCTTTTCTCCACAAATAAAACGCTAATCCTCTAATTTCAGGAGTAATGCATTTCGACAAGTGTTCTTGCCATCATCAGACTCTAAAATATATTGCAAACAGTTCAAAAACATATACGAAAATTTTTTCCTTGACAGGTGATATAAAAAATACAGATAAAATTATGAAATTGTAAAATACTTACTGGGTTACTTAACACTTACACAAATTCTAAACAATAACAAACAATACTTGAATAGTACATTGCACAACATCTAATGAACAGTTAAAACTATAATAAAATTGAACAATATATGATTAGCAGATTTTTACTAAGTGCTGGGAGCGAGCGAGAAAGAACCATCGGACTGTAGTGTTATAGGGTGTGAATAATAAACAAATAAATGTGTGTTAATAAGTCAGATCAAATCAAATGTCAGTGTTACTGTTAGGACCCAAGGTATTAAAGAATGTGTTGCTCTCAAATTGAGTTTGCTCATTAACACAAGTGTAAACCGGTGATTTGATGGCTTTATTTATTTCCAGGATTTCCAAAAGATCCAACCTTAACCCCTTCTGACAAACATGGAGCACCTCGGTATCCGAAAGCAGAATAAAAGTACCTTATTTTTTATGAAACCAACAATGGAAATTTATGTCTTTTTAGCCTTGATAAAGACGAAAATTATATATCGTCGAAACGTCGGCCAATTAAAAACTTGAGGTTTGATTTGTTGTCTCCAATTTCGCTACCTACATTTTCACTATAATAAAAAATCGTATATAATATTTAATTTAAAACTTAATTAAATTTGGGTGATAGAAAAGAAGTAGACAAGATCTCAAATTTTTTTCTAGACAATCATTCTTCAACTAAAATATTATATATGCCAGAGCCTTCTACATATAAGAATCAAACCCTAAGTTTAATTTAGATAAACATTGAACTAACACCTATATTACCGTTACTCTTTATGAAATTAATATCAGTTTTAATTTTTTATAATATGACCATCAGAATCAAAAGTGACGGTAACAGCTAGCAAAAAACTATTCAAGCAAATGGCGAAACCTAAGAGAATTCATTAAAATCTTTTAGGACAAATTATTGAAAGGGCTGCTCACCTTTCAAAAAATCATTTTAAATCATGGTCCATTTACAGGTTTATAAGTTTTATTATTGAAATGAGGCTTCATTTTCGGAACATTATTATGACAGAAATTTGCATACAAAACCGTTAGCTATTGTAATGATGCGTATTTTATGGTAATCATGTTTTTTTTATAAAAACCTTTGGCGTAATTAAAATGAATCTTATATTTTGGAACTTATAAGCGCAGTAGTTAGTAACTGTAGCTTAGTTAATATTGTAATAATGATTTTTAATTCTTTCATTTAAAAATTCATTATTACACAAAGTGTCTCTCTTATTTAGAGACCTATGAACCTGTCAAACAGTTTGCAGTTTATTAAAGTCACTCTTGTAATTTACAAAATTATTGCGTCTGCTATTCATCATGACGTTCCCCCTGATAAGGGTTAATTGTCCTTGCTGATAATTGATTGATAGGCAGACAGTATTACTGAATTTGCATTTAGAATATTAAGCCAACTAAAATATTCTCAGGCTCTATCTCATATAAATTGTAATAATTGAGACAAATTGTTTTAATTTAACATAGTAGTTTTGTTTTCAGGTAGATATATCAGCGAATAAAGTTTATCGTTAAAAAATATACTAAAGCCATTAATATTTGATATTAACATTTAAAGGCATATTTTATGGTAGCATTTCTAAAGCTAGTAGGATAACTAGTGTTCAGTAATGGCATTAGCATTACTTGCAGTAATTATTTAAATACTTATATTAATCTCACTTCTCTAAGTAAATTTTAAATGACCCCTATATCTAAAAATATATCTGCTCGCTAACACCAAAATTCCTCATTTCCCTCCTAAAATGAAAAGGAACCAGACGTGAGAGGAGTGGACAAGCACTTAAAAGGGAACCATTTTCATATATATGAAGCATTTTGAATGTATACTTCACTAGTACTCAAATTAAGTAACTAATCCCGTAAAACCTCGCCGATTATCGAAAATACCGGCCGGTAGCGGGAGTGACGGGCAGCTCAAGTATATAGAAGAAAGGAATCAACAGCCTATGGTATGTTCATTTTTATTATCCTTTTTCTCTCATAAATTTATTGCTCTCACCCCCACATGTTGGTCCTTCGAGCCGGATATCCTTTCTAAAAATACTGAGCTACCCACATACCAATATTCTCATATTTTCAAAATTAAATAAAAAATAATTTTTAAAATCTCGTACTCATACATTTAGACACTCTTAAATCCGCCATATCAGTTCCCTTATAGTTTCACCTGCTCATTATCGATAATATTAGTTTATTTATATTATTAACTCGACTCCTATTTGACCAAAAACAGGTTTCACGTTGTATCCACATTTATTTTGTTTATTTATATTTTTTTTTACCGAGCATAGTTGTATTGTTTACTGCAGAAATAAATTCTTGGCGCATTCTCGCGTAATTTTTTCAGGAATTCTTTAATATTTTGCGCTTAAGAGTTCGAATCTTGTATGTAAATGGTTATTTAAATACTAAAATTATCATTATTATACACAAGAAAGCTTATTTACATTCATTCTTATACGCGTACACATACACATTTTCTAACTTTTTTTAAAAATGACTGATCAAAAGAAGTTAAAACAATACATTGCTCAGCGCGATATTGAAATAACAAAAATGACAGAATTACTTAAAGTAGCGCAAGAGGCGCTAAGAGATCCTTCTCAGCACTCTATTTTTAAGTGTAGGTACAAGTTGATTGATGTTATATAATTATGATAATTTTATGAAAATTCACAACAACATAATTGTATTAATTTCTGTACAGGAAAATTCTGAATTGGATAATCAAAAAGAAATTTTAGTGAATTTTGATAAAACTAATTTTGAAATTCAAGCTATATTTTCTACACATTTTGAAGAAAATAATGATACTCAAATTCAAACTCAATAAAAATATAATAATGCCAAACTTCCTAAAATTTCTGTACCTGCATTTGATGGAGATTTGAAAACATGGCCGACATTTATCGATATGTACGACTCTTTGATTCATAATAATGACTATCACTAATATTCAAAAGTTTAATTATTTGGTTAGTTATTTAAAAGACGCTCCTCTCTGTCTCGTTAAATGTACACCATTGACAAACCAAAATTATATAGTTGCCTATAATGCATTAAAAGCTAGGTATGATAATAAGCGTTTGATTGCTCATATTCACTGGCTCTCTATTCAATCAACTGTTCGAATTCCTCAGCTAGATACCTTTGCTCCTTTACGATTATTAGTGGATAGTTTTTTGGAAAATATCTCAGTTTTGGAAAATTTAGGTTACCCTGTCAACTTCTGGGATTTTATTTCATTTAATATGTTAATGGATCGATTGGATCAAACGACTGCTACTCATTTTGAATTAGAATATGGTTCAGAATTAGTCAAAGATGAAAACTTACATAACAACTTTCAAATACTTGTCAGTTTTTTAAATAAACAATGTTCAGCATTAGACACTGTTTTTTAC